>NC_134407.1:203734357-204067482 GCF_038048845.1 Mixophyes fleayi | reverse complement strand
CCAACTGCAAAGCTTCCCTGTTCTAACCACTAGAGGGCTCATTCCAGGTTTGATGGGTAGAGCTGCTTTGCCTTTGAAACCTTACCATAATTCTTACCAGGGATTGACTGGGGAGGGGGTGGGAAGTTAGAGTCGGCAATTTGCCAGTTAGCCTTCACATGGGTACAGATTGCCATATTTTAACTGCATTATATATAAATCAAGCATTTTTTGGTTGCCATATAGCACATTAAGGGGTATATTTACTAAACTACGGGTTTGAAAAAGTGGAGATGTTGCCTATAGCAACCAATCAGATTCTAGATGTAATTTTGGAGAATGCACTAAATAAATGAAAGCTAGAATCCGATTGGTTGCTATAGGCAACATCTCCACTTTTTGAAACCCGCAGATTAGTAAATATACCCCTTAGGGGTGAAGCCATGGTAGGGGTGGGGGTTGATTACTGGTACCTGGGATCCCCATGTTGAATATTATCCAAATTAAGCAATAAAAAACCGCTGAGTAAATTACTTATAAACAATATTAATTGGGGACAATACTGGGACATACATATTGCTTGTACAGTATACATATCCCAAAAATGACAAAAAAGTTGGGTACAACTGGACTGGTGCCCATGAGAATTCTCATTTTACCCTGTGATAGTTTCCAATCATAATCATTTATTTATATAGCACCACTGATTCCGCAGCGCTGTACAGAGAACTCATTCACATCAGACTGTCTGTCTGTCTCTGCCTGTCTGTGTGTATGTTAGGGAATTTAGACTGTAAGCCCCAATGGGGCAGGGACTGATGTGAGTGAGTTCTCTGTACAGCGCTGCGGAATTAGTGGCGCTATATAAATAAATGATGATGATGAACATGGTTTTGTCCAGGAGACTAAAATAAGGATCCTCTTCATTTAAGATCCTTAATGAATCAGGCCCCTAGAGAGAGGTATTCAAGAAAATACTAAAGAAGCATTGAGTGTTACATGAGAAACCATTTTGTGCCACTTATCAATAATGTCATTTTAAACAGACGGGAGAGTTTCCAGCGGAAGTTGGCCAGCACAGTGGCTCAGTGGTTAGCACTTCTCCCTCACAGCACTGTCATGAGTTTGATATATGTTCTCCCCGTGTTTGCATGGGTTTCCTCCCACACTCCTAAAACACACTAGTAGATTAACTGACTCCTGACAAAATTAATATTAGCTTGTGTGTGTTAGGGAATTTAGATTATAAGCTCCAAAGTGGCAGAGACTGATGTGAGTGAGTGTTCTGTGAAGCGCTGCAGAATTAGTAGCGCTATATAACCAAATAGCAATGAATGTGGTGTGAATAGGTTAATTGAGCACAATTCAGTGTGGACAAATCACACACTCTCTCTTTAGTTGTGTATTGCTGGAAACAGAACACTAGTAATTCTAGAAGATATTAATATGGAGGAGCTAAAATAAGCTATAGCTTGGTAGAGAATTAGAATATTAATAGCATAAACCAGTATTTCAGTTCAGATAAATTCTGTGGGCCTGATTTGTGCCGATTTTTTCCGCAGGGGGCAGGGCCAAAATGAAGCAATTCGACAAAAATCGCGTCATTTAGGTTCCCAACGGGCGGGTTGCAGGAGAATGGCCCGGTCTCTGCTGAGTCCAGGAGACCTATCAGGCATTCAGTAGACTCCCAGACATTCCGGGAGAGTGGTCAGTATAATCATTATTAAAAATGTTAGTAAGTGCACATACAATGACTTTTTAGTTTCTATCTTACTTGAAAACCCATGTTCTGTGCTAGCTAGTGCCACGCATATGTGTAGTTTTTAAAACAAAGACAATGCCGTGTCAGTCATCACTATCAGACGGCCCTTACACCTGTCCTGTAGCTGGTACAAACGATATGGGTGAAACCAGAGGTATTTACGAGAAACCCAGGACTTGAATTAGCCACATGAGCTTCGAAACGGCATACGCCTAGTGTACATGACCTCTGTTAGTCCGCCCCTAGCCTCCACTGTTCCACCTCTCAAATCGTAGGCAGAAGTCTCAATTGCATTCAAAATATGGTAGATAAAACAAACCCTCTTACTAAGGCTACTGCTTATTGGTTCTCCAGTAGGGGTAATTTTAAAAAAAGAATAGATTCCCAACCCCTGGCATGGTTGCTTATTTTATCCAATTGTATCACAGCTAAGCAGCAGATTCGGAGTCATTTAGGACATAACAAGTGCGTCAAGGTACGCATATGACCCAGCGTTGATGTCAGCGGAGTAAATTAACTCATACTTGCCAACTCTCCCGCAATGTCCGTGAGACTCCCGCATTTTGAGAGAGTGTGGAAAAATCCTGGAATTGGGTCACAAACGCCGCGATTCCTGGTGAATCGTGGCGTTTGCCCCCCCCCCCGCTGTCAAATGACGCATTTTGCGTCATGCCGTCACGGGGGCGGGTCCAAAATGACGCAGATTTTGGAGGCCCGCCCCCCATGACGCCCACCTCCCTCGCAGGCTCCCGGATACCAACATTGTAAAGTTGGTAAGTATGAATTAACTTCAGCGCAGAGCTTTTTTCTTCCTGTTCAGCTGTATCCATCCGCTGGGAGTCTTACATCTTAATCCTGGCTCCCTGTCCTTGCTACATCTCACATCTGCTTCTACTTATCTCCTTAAACTGAAACACAATCCGCCGTTAAAGGAAAAAAAAATCAGTACTGCTCCCGACATTGAGAATCAGTGTTAGGTCACTGGCCTGACATCATCACCAGTGTCATCACCGGGTAATGATTTTAAAGCAATTACATATGGTAATCAGATAAGGGGTCCACGGTAGATTTGGGTATAACATTCTCATTAACGATTGAGTTTTAAAATGAAAACGTTGCGGGGTATTGCCCAAATCAATATAGTATACTTAACAAATTATGGTTTGTTATTTGGAAAGCTTGGACTATTTTCAAAATGAGTTATTTATAGATAAATAAATAATTGGAGCTAGTTATGAAGTGGTTATAACGAACTTGCCTGAACCACACATGGGAGGTAAATGTATGAAGCTGAGAGTTTTTCGGCGGGTTTGAAAAGCCAATCAGATTCTAGCTATCATTTATTTATAAAAGGCTTATGTCTGATATCTTAACCCCTTTGCCTTCTTCTTCGTCATAATAAACTATCACCTTAAAGTAACGACACGAGACTTGATTGTGGAAAAATTAAATAAATTTATTAACAATGGTGGAGGAGAATAAAGCAGTCAGTCCGACGTGTGCCAGGCCAAACCCAACTGTCCTAGCATCTCCTTAGGACTACCATCCGGGGCGCCAACACCCCCTGGGTTCACGAGGGGGACAACCAATCAACCCCAGGCGCACATATCTACCTGGACGGGGCACTACGTCCTGATTCTACCGAACCCGCCCATCCTCTGGGCTATATGGAAAGCAACCACAGGGGTGATACCTGAACCGAGACTAATAGCCGATTCACTCGAAGAGAGGCGGGTTCAACGTGCCCTAATACCGTAAATGTGCGCCCACACAACCACTGGCCGTCGACTGAACTGCGTTTTCCGGCAAACTCCCATCTTAGCGGATCACTATGACCGCTATCAGCACTGACATCCATCTTGCAAGTAGCCTTCAATTCTCCAAGTTCTTATGAACTACGAAACCAGGGGGGGTGGGTGGGCAACATCCAGATCTGCAAGACTGATTCAAACTCCGCCTTCCCAACTTATAAAATGCTTAACGGCTGATAACCTTTCCTTACATTATACTCTTATTGTGTTACCATAAAAATAAAGACGCGACAACTTAATTGTGGGGTAAGAATAAAGGGATTTATTGCCAGGTATGGTGGTGGAGAAAAGAGCAGTCCGAGTCGACATCCGCCAGGCCAACCAGGATGCCCCCAGCCTTCCAGGGGGCATCCGCAAACGGGGGACAACCACACACCCCAAGGCGCACATATCTACCTAAACGGGGCTACCGCCCCGGGCACTACAGAACCCTCCCCTTTTCTAGGCTAACGGAAGCAACCACAAGTCAACCCGGTCGGGAAGTACTTGGACCGAGACTAATAGCCTATTCCATTTGAAAACAGGTGGGTTAAGCGTGCCCGATACCGTCATGTGCCCTTACCACTGGCCGTCGACTGTACTGCGATTTCCAGCCACAGCTACTTTAAATAAACACCACCACCCAAATTGCACCTGTAACAGATTACTGCAGCAGACCATCATAGTTGATCCAATAGGGAGGGAGGGTGGGCAACGTCCAGGATCCAAGAGAATGATTCTTCTCCGCCCCTTTCAGATATATCTTCCGTAGCTCCTCCCCATGACTCAACCTGACGTCATGAACAGACCAATCCAGTTAACCCCCAGAGTACCAATACAGCTCAATACAGCCTTAGCTTTTATTATCCCTCGAGCTTATGTACAGCCCTCTGTTCTTATAACCTCTGAAACCCTCCCCTGTGACACCAGATGGGCATACCTAAATAGTTAACCATTAACACTCCACAGAATAGCTCAGTTAAAGATACAGCAAAGCTTTTATTATCCTTCGTTCCTATGCAGATCTCAGTTCTTAGTACATTCTACAAAATGACAGCTAGAATCTGATTGGTTGCTATAGGCAACATCTCCACTTTTCAAACCCGCCGGAAAACTCTCAGATTGATAAATTTACCTCATGATCTATTTGCAACTAAAGCCACTACTGTCTTACTAATGTATGTGCCTCACTGTGTATAGGCCTGTAGGCTCATGACTCAATAAACATCTGTGCTTCATTGTCTATAGGTAGTGAGCTATTGAAGGTGTGCGAATGTGCTTAAGTGTAATATCCCTATATGCATTAATGTACTGTATGTGTGAATTTGCACACGCACCTTACTATGCACCGAAATGGGGAGTCTGGAATGCCTTAGAAAGAACCGGGTCACCCCCTTGGCCACATAGACTGCAGCTCTCGGTGGTCACTGAGGGGGCCTGGGTACTCTACCCTGTGTTTACAGGGTTTTTTGTTTGTTTGTTTTTCTTTACTGAGGGGTCCTGGTAACATTAATCTGTTTTTTATATTGTTTTTTTATTTCATCCTGTTGGCTGCCAGCACACTCTACAGCCACCCCAAAAAATCAAATGCTAAAACAAATTTAGACGTACTTTACATTACAGTAATAGAGTGGTATGCAGAAAAGGTGTAGGGGAATCCCATGGAAAAGCCATTTTTGGCTGGGATGTTCGTAGAGGTAGGTGGGTACAAACCAGTACCTTTTGTAGGACCATGTGAGGTCTGAATCCAGCTCTGACCTTGGGAACCCGGCAGAGGTGGATTATACCTCTGGGGCACACGGCTCTGGCTCAATTCAGCCATCCATGGACCGTCTGAGCTGGATTATAGGTGGAGGAAAATGGGATGGGTGGAACAATAGTTTTCTATTGGTCACATCCACTAGGTTGGACGCACAACCAAAGCTGCACAAATAAACAAGCAGGAAAGCCATGAAGCCACCGCACTGGGCCCTAGCTTCATCTTGTGTGCCTATAGGTATGCTACATGAGGTGCCCTCAGGACCTGTCTTCACCTTAGGGGTCCAAACTTAGAGGTCCTGTGTGTGCCTATAGGTAAGATATACATATACATCTATTATATTGTGGGAAGCACGGTGGCTAAGTGGTTAGCACTTTTGCCGTACAGCATTGGGACCATAAGTTCAATTCCCGACCATGGCCTTATCTGTGAGGAGTTTGTATGTTCTCCCTGTGTCTGCGTGGGTTTTCTCCGGGTGCTCCGGTTTCCTCCCACACTCCAAAAACATACTGGTAGGGGGCCCTGTCTCTGTGTGTATTTGTGTGTGTGTGTTAGGGAATTTAGACTGTAAGGCCCAATGGGGCAGGGACTGATGTGAGTGAGTTCTCTGTATAGCGCTGCAGAATTAGTGACGTTATATAAATAAATGATGATTATATATCTCATGCCACTTTACCGGTAGTTGCAAATTAGCCAGGGAGATCACTTCCGAAATACATTGCATGCTATCATTATCAAAACTGGAAATTATAATAAACTGCCTGTGCCGTTATACTCATGCCAGTGTTCTATTTGTCACCGTTGCAATCTGTGTGGTGATTCCGTGTGTTACTCTAAGGTGTCCTAATACACCATATACAGCAAACGTTGGGGTGAAAGCCCAGGGCCCAGAAATGTCTGGTAACTCTGCCAGTAAGCCTTTAGGTATACTTATGCCTCACAGCCAAATGTTGAACAGAACAGTCTGGGATCTGGCTGCACACAGGGAACACACAGTGCTCTAAGGGGGAGTAGATGCTACTTCACATACAGCTAATGGTGCACAACATTGGGGGCTTTATTCACAGCCAGACGGCCCGATGTACCAATGACCTGTCATAACTGCTGGCGCCTTGGAGATGTTGGGTGAGGGACGGGTGACATATGTACTGGATCCTACTGAAACACAAAGGTTTTAGAGGCCACTGTTTTAATGTTTTGACAGCAGGAGTTCACTTTTATTTTTATACCCATTTAATTACCTAATGATAGGATTAGGCAGGTTAAATACAATACAATATAATATACAATATAATGCACAAGTGATGATAATATATTTAAATACTCCTTTAAATAATATCAGAATAAACAGTTCTGATGTCATCAATTCAGTGTTCGGCAGGAAAGCTTCAAAAATAATGCACGCTTGCACCACACGGCCGCGTAGAGAAAGTATAGAGATGTGGCTGGAAAGTGTTAATAGCAAATGTATAAAAAAGTACTATAAGTACTTTTTAAAGTAAGTAACAACATAAAACAAGTTGGAAAGCCAGAGGTCAGAGTTTTGATTAAATTGCTGTAGTAATTGGTGGCAAGAAAAAGAGAATGTTGGTCAACTAAAACACCCAATGCTATATGTAAATAAAGGAGGGCACAGCCTTACCCCCAGGTAAGGCTTGGGCATGGAGACCCACCACCCCTTCCTTCAGCTCAGTCAGGACCCCCTGCAAAGGCCAGTTCTGGATCTTCCTGCACAGGCAAGATCAACACATCTCAGTCAATTAATGGAGCAGTGCTTTGTGGCCTCTCTACTCTCTAAATCTCTGACACCAACATACGTATTGGTTGCTGACCACAGCTCTGTACCACCAAAGCAAGGTTCATCCGACAAACCAATGTCCGATACCAACTAGACCTCCAAAGAACAAATCAAACCCCTGAAAATCTGCTGGTTGAAAAACCGAGGCCCCCATCTGTAAGATGAACCCCGTCAGGTCCATAAAGCTACGTGTAATGAAACTGCAACATGAGGTGTCTGATAACATAATCAGCTTCAGTAATATAAAAAATACTGACCCGCACATTAATGTTCCTCTGAAAGGCATCCGTGATCTTAACTCTGTACGTACCTCTCCAATTTCTCCTGGGTATTACGTCAGACCAGAAGACCCGAACAGTACATCAACGTTACACAATGCCCAAAAATACTTGTACTTTGAAGCCAAAATAGAATTTAAAATTAAAACAATTCATCAATACTTTCACAGAAAGTTCCTCCACATAATTGTAAAGTCCAATATCCAATCACCACTAAATTAAACCAGCTGGTCTGTTTTGTATCTAACAGAACAGCTGACGTCTCATGCAAAAATATGTTCTGGTAAAGCTCGTCTGATGTACTTGAACCCTCAGATGAACAACAAGCTCACTCACCGGGATAGCACCAAAGAATGCCATAGCAAAAGCTGCTGTGAACAATGTAGTTTCAACAGACTCAGCGGCAATGTTCTCCAAATACTAATATCAAATCGGAAAGCATGGACTCATCTATGAGCCTCCGTCAATCCTCCAATACTCAATACTGTTTGCTGTGTAGCCCATGCCCTGGAAGCCCATGCATGTATATATATTCATATATATATATATATATATATATATATATATATATATATATATATATATATATATATATATTGATAACATAAAAATGGTGCAGCTGGCTCTAATTACAACATCAAGTCCAATATGTACATAAAGTCCCAAAATAATACATTTAGTCCAAAAGACAATGATATGTATAAAAATCTTCCAGAACACCTCGTACACTGTCTTATTTTCAAACGGCAGCCGAATTGCGTAATGCCAGATGGTCAATCCGGAAATAGTTCGAAAAACAATAAGAAGGCAAAGCTTCTCAGAGTGTAATATTGTAAAATACAGAGATATAAGAGGTGGTGGTGGTATGCGTGCCAGATTTAGACTTGTCAACGGTCATAACAGAATTGGGAGTCCTTCCGGCTATCGGGATGTATCTCTGGATATCACCACATATATAAAACACAACAAAGGAAACCAGTAATAGTGTAGTATTTTGATATAATCACTCGCGCACCCAGTGATACGTGGATAAATACCACCAAGCCAGGTGAGTTAAATCTGCCGGCCACCTCTCTATAAAACAACAAACCAGTGGAGCAAATTTCACAAATAACTGTGCTTGTAAGTCACCCAATGGTGTTCTGCGTACCAGAAATAAATATAAAGATCGCTTACTTGTCACCGATCCTGTCAGTCATCTACTTGTACATAGGTGTACCTTCCTCATTTTCTCCGCGGACGGTATATAGGAGGAATAATGAAGGATATAGTGTAGAACGTAATGAACCAAGTTTTATTAAATACAATGCAAAAATTGCACTCACATATTTAAAAAGAATAAAAGCTTAAGTGTTAGCCCAGCAGGGAGCCGCAACAACAGTGATGAGTCTGGTTATTACTGCCGATCAGGTTTACCAGTCCTCAGGCACAAAGCCGTAACTTAGAATTCTAGCGCCTGGGGTAAGAAAGACAAATGCCGCCCCCCTTAGCCCTCAATTTTAACCAAATGAACCTAAAATATTCCTAAATTGCGCCCCCCCCCCCCCCCTTCAGCGGTAGCCCCTGTCACACAGCCCTAGTTACGGCCCTGCTCAGGCACTGCCAGCGTCAAGGCATCTCCTGTAGGTGAGTCCCTAAGCTAGTGATACAAGTTTATATACAAGTTAACCCGTGCATGATACTCATGCATTCTAGTTTTTCCACACACACTAAGAATTTAGTAGGTCAGTGTATAACTCCGCCCAGCAAGTGGCGCTGCAGCTTGGTTTTATTTTTTCCACACACAGACAGACTAACACACGCCACTAGACATTTATATTAAAGATATATATATATATACATAGTGAGAAGCATGCAAAACAACTGCTGCTGACACAGGTTTGCTGAATCACTTTGCTGTTTTATTAAGGCTTAGTAAATGAGCAGCTTCTCCAGTAGTTTCAGCAATCACACCAAAATATTTACAAAGTCAAGCGACCCTAACTTGACAGTTAGTCCCCTAACTGGGCACTCATTGGCTTCAGTCACACCACCCACAGTACAAGTCCAGCTGCTTAATCTTCCTCCCGAGCACTATACTAGATCACTAGCTGTTCACTTAATTAATTACACCCAGGTGCTCCACCTGTGTTCCTGTGCTATGTGTGGAAGTGTGTGTCGACTTAACCCAGGAAAGCTAATAGTCTCTTCTTTAATAGTATGAGGCACACAGCTTCAGCTTTTTTGCCACAATATGTATATATACATACTTCAAGTGTGGTGATGTGATAGGATGACACCTTTGCAAAAAGACAGTTTGTGGAATTTTATCCCTGCTGGATATTCCACGATCAACTGTGATATTATAGAAAGTGGAAGTGTTTAGGAACAACAGCAACTCAGCCTCGCAGTGGAAGATCAATTAAAATCACAGAGCGGGATCAAAGTCTGTTAAGGCGCATGGTGTGTAAAAGTCACCGAGGCTGCTGATTCCTTAGCTGAAGAGTTCTGAACTTCCACTGGCATTAATGTAAGCACAAAAACTGTGTGGCGGGAGCTTAATGGAATGGGTTTCCATGACCAAGCAGCTGCATGCAAGCCTCACATCACCAAGACCAATGCCAAGCGTCGGATGGAGTGGTGTAAAGCACACCAACACTGGACTGTGGGGCAGTGGAAACGTGTTCTGTGGAGTGACGAATCACGCCTCCCTGTTTGGCAGTCAGATGGGCAAGTCTGGGTTTGGCAGATGCAGGGAGAACGTTACCCGTCTGAATGTGTTATGCCAACTTTGAAGTTTGGTGGAGGACAGATAATGATATGAGGATGTTTTTCAGGGTTTGGGCTAAGCCCCTTTTCTGCAGTGAAGGGCAATCTTAATGCTTCAGATTATCAAGTAATTTTGGACAATTATGTGCTTCCAACTTTGTGGCAACAGTTTAGGGAAAGCGCTTTTCAATTCCAACATGACTGTGCCCCAGTACACAAAGCAAGGACTACAAAGACCTAGTTTGATGAGATCGATGTGGAAGAACTTGACTGGCCCTCACAGAGCCCTGACCTCAACCCCATCGAACACCTTTGGGATGAACTAGAACGGAGATTTGCGAGCCAGGACTTCTTGTCCAACATCAGTGCCTGACCTCATAAATGCTCTACAGAATAAATGGGCACAAACTCCCACAGAAACACTCCAACATCTTGTGGAAGCCTTCTAAGAAGAGTGGAAGCTGTTATCGCTGCAAAAGGGGGACCAACTTCATATCAAAGTATATGTATTTGAATACAATGTCATTGTAGTCTATATCTATAATATAAATGCTTAGTGGCGTGTGTTAGTCTGTCTGTGTGTGGAAAATATAAAACCAAGCTGCAGCGCCACCTGCTGGGCGGAGTTATACACTGACCTACTAAATTCTTAGTGTGTGTGGAAAAAAAAATTCAGAAAGGGCTGAAATTTGGTATACTAAGATGTTTTTAATTTGTTAATTTAATTTGTTAATTGTTAAAAGTGTTTATAAAGATTTTAAAAATATATATATATTTCTTGAAGGAGAAGTGACAGTTGGGAGTGGTTGGTGGTTTCCGGGGGTGACAGTGGGGAGTGGTTGGTGGTTGAGGCCTGGGCTATGGCCCAAATGCATGACAAGAACCTTTTTAACACCTTAAGTAGCTTGATTTGACCAGAATGCATGAGTATCATGCACGGGTTAACTTGTATATATATATATATATATATATATATATATATATATACACATTTGTCTGCTCCACAGGAGGTTTCTGTCTTCCCTGAGCTCAATTTAAATGCAGTTTATGAGGAAATTCATTAAGTAAAATATACTTTTTTTTTAAATCCTCCATTAGCTACTTTTACCAAATTAATTCAGTGTAAAAAAGGCATTATCATTAATTATAAGTAGATATGTTCACTGACCCCCGTGTTTTGATTTTGGTTTTGGAAATGGATTAAGTTTGTGTTTTGGTTTTGGCTTTGCTCTTTTTTTGTTCCTACATTATTATTAACCTCAATAACACTAATTTCTAGTCATTTCCAGTCAATTTTGACCACCTCACAGATCACAATATTATTTTCATCCACTTTTGGACAAAGACTGCAGAGACCTGGCTGGATGCTGAGCGACAGAGTAACGACACAAACACACATAGCACATCTAGGAAACATTGCCACACAGCAGTTGCAGAAAAGAAAAGTGTTGCAAGATGTAATTGTCCCTTTGGCCCGCCCACCCACCATTATGTAAGATAATGAAAAGGACATGTACAGTTTAACAAAGCAAGCACTCCAGCGATAAGGAGTGCCACTTCTGTGGCTGAAGTGCTTGGTTTGTTTGGGCCCCCACAAAACAAGCTAACAATTAAAGATAATAATAATAATAATAATAATAATAATAATAATAATAATGGCCTTAAGGCACCTAAGCTAACAGTGCTGTTAATGAACTCTACTGTGGCAAGACGTTGTCATCATCCTTAGCCTCATCCTCACCCTCAACAGTTACACATTATTAATTCATCACCGCTGAAATCCACCATTACAGAAGTCTCTGTACTTCTATGTATTAGTAGTTCATTTTGATGAACATCATATTTTCCATATTTTGAGGAAGTAGCCTCCTACGCCGATCGGTAACAAGATTCCCGGCTGTACTGAAAACTCTTTCTGAGTACACACTGGAGGGTGGGCAGCTTAGGCAATGCAAAGCGAGTTGGTAAATGTGTTTCCAAATTCCGTTTTTTACCTCCCAGTAGGTAAAGGGACTGTCTAATGTGTCTATTTCTACAATGTTGTTAAAATAATTCTCCTCCATCCTTTAGATGTTGATAGTAGGATCAGGTGGAGTTATGGCAGTGGTGTCACGTTTTTTGGTCAATTCTTTTAGACCAAACCAGATGTCAAAATGTTGTGCTGAGTCATCTGCATCATCCCTGGGTCTCTTGGGAAAGCTAAGTTTTTTCCTAGCAGCAGTTGAGTGAGAAACTGAAGGAGGAGACGCCGTCCTGTCACGTAACACTTGAGCTGTCATCTTGCTCACCAGGAGCTTGTGCAAAAGGAGGACCAACTCCATATCAAAGTATATGTATTTGAATACAATCTCATTACAGTTCCTGTTGGTGTAATGGTCAATTATCCTAATACTTTTGTCCATATAGTGTGTGTATATATATATATATATATATATATATATATATATATATATATTCTTCTGCTCCACGGGAGGTTTCTGTCCTCCCTGAGCTCAATTTATATGCAGTATATGAGGAAATACATTAAGAATATACTTTTTTTTTTAGCCATCGGCCCCTTCTGGAATTTGCCAGAAATGCCAGATGGCCAGTCCGGCCCTGTCTGTGACACCATAGGGATCCAGGCGCATCTGAGCATAGGGAAATGGTGCAGCCGGGGAAGGCTACTGGGGGCTGGCAGTGGCAACAACCCCTTGGTCTTACTCCCTAGGTGGAGGCCCAGCATACACAATTTCCGTGCCTACTATCTACCTTGCAAGGAACATCCTCGCTCCGCTTATCTCCTCCCCTCTCCTTCTCCTCCTCAGCAAATGCTGCCACATTGTTCTGCAATCCCGTGCATAATGGTACAATCTAAGCACACTACTGCAAATCGAGGAGCATGATATGAACTGAGGATTTTTGCACCTCACCTCCGATGTTTTGTGTGTGGTGAATGAGGTCTACTGATGGCACTTACCTCAAGGTGTCCAATGTTCACAACAAGCATCCACTGCTTTCACTACTTCCCATACTACCATACTTGCCTACTCTCCCGGAATTTCCGGGAGGCTCACCAATTTTGGGGAGTCCTCCCGGACTCCCGGAAGAGTAGGCAAACCTCCCGGACCCTGTAAAATGTTTCGAAATTCACAGCATTGAATAATGGGGTCGGGACTTAATCGCGTCATAAAGCCCCGCCACTCTATATTCAACACCTTGAATTTCTGTATTTTATGGTATTGACGTAATTAGGTCGTCACGCCCTCTCCTGCCCTCTGTCACATGATCTGTACTCCTATCTCCCGGAGTAGATTTAAAAAGTAGGCAAGTATGCATACTACATATTCACAAGCCCTAAGCCCTCTTACATCATTTCTACATCATCAGATGTAAGACTATCAGGAATGTTAAGCCTGAATTCACTTAACAAACTTGCATTACAGAATGGCAAGCCACAATGTCTCTCTCTACCAGCCCCGACAATTCAAAATCCATAAAACAATGAGGCAAAGTAACAAGAACCATTCTTTGGGAAAAGATCTATAATTTGTCAGGAACATTTTTTAAATGACTATTCTTTTCTGCATTGTTTTATTTTTATTTTTTCCCCTCTCTCTCCCAATTCTCTTTTAAGCTGTCATTATCCGGGCATCCATCTTAACTAGTTTCCTGTCCCTGGGGCTAAAAAGGAATTCATAGTTCTACGGGAAATTGTTCCTTGTCAGCCTTACCAGTTGAGTTTTAGTTTATATGTAAATAAAAGTCTATTTACTCCAGCAGACTAGCACCATGGGACAAACACAGCCGGAGTCTGGACGGCACACTTCACACCTCGTAAAAAGAGGAAAACATCATAACACAAGCCAGGAAAGAACTGACATCTGGTGCAGGCCCCACTGTGGGTTAGGGGAAAGGACGGATTTTTAAACTTTGGCAGTTACTTCATATACTTGGGTCCAGATCACTGACAAAAGGGACAGAATCCTCTAATTAGCCAGCTCTAAAAGGACAATAGAGAATATCTATGAAACAGAAAAGTACAATACAATAGTTGTCTTCAGTATATGTAACTCAAAATCAATCAACCAAGGGACAATTACTGGTGATTGATGAAAACTACTTTGGCAAGATTTATGCAAACCCAACACGGCTGAAAATCAAAGAAATACAGAGACTGATTAACATGGTAGTTGAAGAAACCGAGACTCTTGGAGGTCTAAATGTGGTCTTAGAGGTTTTTGATTTTTTTTAATTTGTCCTTAAAAAGAAATACTCAGCAGCAGGGCCATCTTAACAACATTATGGGCCCCCGGGCAAAGCAGTGCACCGGGGCCCCTAGATATAGATATAGATATAGATATAGATATAGATAGATATATAGATGTATACAGATACAGATATAGATATAGAGATAGATGTACTTGCTCAGTGATCCTTGAAGGTTTTTTTTTTGCAGGTTTTTTTCTTTTGCAGGATTATTTATTCTCATTAAGAGCTGTGCCTATGGGGCCCCCTTGCCCGTGGGGCCCCCGGGCAGCTGCCCATCGTGCCCAATGGAAAAGATGGCCCTGCTCAGCAGCCTGTCTGCTCTGAAATTGTGTGTAAGGGAAGAGCTAGGTACTGTGATAATAACCAGTAGACAGCAGTCTTGCACTGGCCTGATTGTACTGGGGACTCTGGTAGCCATTTGGAGTACACTGTATAACCAGCCTGCTATCTGCCGCTCTTAGTCTATTACAGATATGGCTGCTGTACGGTAGTTGTTACATTGGGGATGCACAAAACTTGGTGCATCCCCCAAAAAATAAGTATGCAGAATGATACCTGCCTACTGCCTACCCAACATTTGGGTAGACGGAATCTGAAATAGTCTATGACATGATGAAGAGCGTAGACATGTCGCAATAGGGGCGTGTCTAACGCTTTTGAAGCCCTAGGCTGCCCGTTCCCTCCTCACACTCCCTCCAAAACTTTCATTGCCGTGCATACTTTCATCCCCACCACAGGTATTGTCTTGTAAACAAGCCTTGGCAAGCAGCACAGTGCACAAAGCCTTCCGGACCAGGTATTGTTCTGGTTGTTTGCATGGAGTCAGAATTTTGCGCATTGTTGATTCTATTCCAAAGATATTCAGATTGCATGCGCCTTGTCTTTGAGTGCTTGGCAAATGTAAGTGTCCAGGCAACTTCAGTCTCATTACGGGGAACATGCTCGATATACCAGGCTATTTTTGGGACAGGCTTCTCCCAGTACAGGCAGTACTGCTTTCTATTGTACGCACTGGATTCTTTTTATAAAAAGTGTTTGGATGGACCCAGCATCAAATTTTTGGCCTCCTGTGTTTAAAACATCGCTGCCGTAAGGTAGAGAATCAGGGTGTAGACCAAGTCTCTGGACTCTAACTTTTCTTTCCACTACCCGGCAATAGTACATCACCGCTGCTGTTGTTGGTATCTGAACCACTCTCCTCTGAAAGGTCATGGACGCTCATCTCCACAGCTCTCCAAGCTATAATCGGAGCTGCGGATTATAGCTTCCGTTCAGCAGGAGAAGCTTCTGATAGTCTCCATCTCTGATTCCTGTTATGTGTATAAAAGAATGAAAGCTGCTATCGCCATTTCCTCCTGGCGCACAAGGACCCTGGCGGTTCTACGACATGGCACAGGGCATGTAATATGTGTGTATGCGCCTGCAGTTCCACTGACAGACAGTGGTGGACTGACATACGTTCCCCTCCACATCACAAACATACACACACTTGTTGTCCGACATAATAAGTAACCCGTTAGGAGTCCGACATGGCAAATTTTGATGCTGGGATAAATGAGCGAGGTCTCCAGCATTTTGTGTACCCACTGCGGCTGACGTCCGCACAATGTTGGTGTTGTAAACTGGTCAATGTTCTCACAAGTATAGAAATACAAGAAGCGTATTTTATGTTTAAAAACTGGGCTTTTTACTATAATTGGGACCTTTGTAAGCAGGGGCAGGGTTATAATTCCAAAATGTATGTTTTGTAGGTCTTTAATCCTACAAACATCTTTGTAGACTAATGCTGGACACATACTTGTAGAACATGCCAAGTGTATGGGCTCCCACCAACCATCAAGAGTGTTCTGAACTATAATAAATCCAAGCAGATGTTTGGATTAGACAACTTGATCACCTAATCACGCTGAATGGGGCCTCTTGTGAATTGTCATTTGGCCCAACCCCAAACAGTTTGGCAATTCACTACAGCATGCAAAGTAATCACTGGACTCTAGCTGGCTGGCTGTGACATTTCGGTTGGGTTCAAAATCCAGCCTGAACTGAGTCCCTGGGCCTCCAAGGTCCCCCCCCCCCCTGAGTTCCACTGAACAGCTGTTCTTATGTCTGTCGTAAATAAACAATATATAATAATCTATGTTTCTGCCTCTAATCTAATTATACATAATATTGTGAAACCCTTTCAAAACAATTACCATTAAAGCAGATTGGACTCAATTATTGAATAAGGAGCCAGCAGACAGATCACATGATAAAGCAATGGCCTTTCCTGCTTGCAATCCATATGGGTGCTTGAAAAGACGACAGAGTATATTGTAATCTGGGGGAGTGAGCAGTGGCCTAATGATACGTGCATTCTTTTCATGACTATAGCCCAGTGAATCTATGTGTCACCTGAATGACTCTGCAGTGTGAAGACATTTAATACATGTGTCACAGACACATTTAACTCCCTGTCATAGTTTGGGCATCTGACTTGCACGAAGCTTCATGACATCAGTTGTAAACTTTAGAAAAACAACAGCTGCAGAGCAGCATAATAGTCACCCGACAGCAATACGTAGTGGGTGCAGACATTTTGTGCACAGAATCATTATCATCATCATCATTTATTTATATAGCGCCAGCAAATTCCGTAGCGCTTTACAATTGGGAACAAACATTAATAAAACAATACTGGGTAATACATACAGACAGAGAGGTAAGAGAACCCTGCTCGCAAGCTTACAATCCATAGGACAGTGGGAGTTTGAAACACAAGGGCACGCGCTACATCGTATTGCACACTGGACCAGCTAGAATGCAAAGGTAAAAGTACTGAGTGGGCTGTGTGTGTACCAATGTTGGTCAGAGGGTTGTTGTCTTGTGTTAGCTGTGTAGAGGGTGGTAATAGGGGAGATTAAGATGGTGGTTGAGGAATATTATAAGCTTGTCTGAAGAGGTGTTTTTCCAGAGAACGCTTGAAGGTTTGGAGACTAAAGAAAAGTCTTACTGTGCGAGGGAGGGAATTCCACAATGTGGGTGCAGCCCGAAAAAAGTCCTGTAACCGAGAATGGGAGGATGTGATGAGAGTGGAATAGAGATGCAGATCTTGTGCAGAACGGAGGTGTCGAGTAGGGAGATATTTTGAGACAAGTCAGGAAATGTATGTTGGTGCAATTTTGTTGACGGCCTTGTATGTTAGTAGAAGAATTTTATATTGGATTTGTTGAAATACAGGCAACCAATGTAGAGACTAACAGAGTGGCTCAGCAGAGGAAGAACGGTTTGCAAGGAAAATCAATCTAGCCGCTGCGTGCAATATAGATTGTAGGGGTTCAAGTCTGACTTTGGGAAGACCAGTAAGGGGGGAATTGCAATAGTCGATGCGGGAGATGATGAGTGCATGAATTAAGGTTTTTGCGGTGTCTTGTGTGAGATATGTGCGTATTCTGGAAATGTTCTTTAGATGTATGTAACATGAAGCAATATTCATTTTATTGCAACCTCAGTTCTAGAAGCGCTTTTATTATGTTACTGATTCCTATTGGTATGCTCCAGAACATTGGTTCTTTCCACAAAATGGCTGCCACAGTACCCAATATGGCTGTCTCATATGTAGCGGTCTAATGAATATTGGTTCATCCCGCAAAATGGGAGCTTCCACTGTGTGCACATGATAAGTCCAACTTGAGAACTTAAATAGCCCAAAAGTCAGAATACATAAATCATTTGACCCATAACAGCAGAGTCGTGATACAGCCCTTAACTAAGATGGTTGCCAAGCGTAACAAGTTAGTGCATCCCTCTTCTAAGATGACCACTAACAGTAATAAAAAGCCAGTATGATAAGATCTGTGAGTCATAGATACGCACATCCATTCAGATCCTCCTTTGTTCTTTAGCAGAATTCAGTAGAATTTTTGAAGACAAAAATGTTCTAAATGTAAGCAGATAACAGATATTTGAGCCTCTTGTGTTTAACCAACCTTTAAAACAAAACAGGACAAAATAACCTCCTCCAATGTACAGTAACTCACTTTAGGTTCCAGAAACTAAAGCAACACAAGATAGTTTATCTAAACGGGTTATCAGTCACATTCTTACACCCAGGCACAGAAAACACTTGAATTAAACATTCACAGACTGTAAAAATAAATACTGGAGAGAAAGATGAGCAAAACTGAGGTGAAAATTTAGGCCAACCAAGTGGAAGAGACCCTTTTGGTATACAATTCCAGAAAAGTAATCTTCGCATTCCGTTTTTATTTTGACACCTGGGGGTATATTTACTAAACTGCGGGTTTGAAAAAGTGGAGATGTTGCCTATAGCAACCAGATTCTAGCTATCATTTATTTGGTACATTCTATAAAATGACAGCTAGAATATGATTGGCTGCTATAGGCAACATCTCCACTTTTTCAAACCCGCAATTTAGTAACTATACTCCCTGGTTTGTATTTGCAAACTCCCATTTTCCTGAAGAAATTGAGCTGTGACAGCGAAAGTCAACTAATTCCAATGTGTGGTGTGGTTAAGGTAGACTGGTTACCAAATGCTAAGGAAGACTGAAGCAAATTTCACTTAACATTTGTGAATAATTCACTCATCTCTAACTGTATGTAAAGTTTTATCACATTTAGGGGTAGATTTATTAATACATCTGAAAAGGAAAAGTGGAGGTGGAGGTGTTGCCCATAGCAACCAATCACATTCTAGCTATCACTTACTAGAATGTACTAGATAAATGATAGCTAAAATCTGATTGGTTGCTATGGGCAACACCTCCAATTTTCCTTTTTAGAAGGTTCAGTAATTGTTATTATTCTTTAATAGACATTTTCAAATTCATCTTACTGTTTCACCTTGGGCAAATCAAAATGAAGAAAAAGAATGAATTTAGGCAAGAGTTTAATTTACAATTGGGCCTTAGGCACATGACAACATTATTAAAGAATTGCCGGGGACTGATGAATGGAGAACTACTGTACGCCACAATTCTTGGTGTTTAGATATCCAACATAACTTTAAATCCCTCTATTTAACATGTCAGATACAGCAATTAAAGTCAGTGATTAAAAGAATTAGAGTCCTGTTTAATGGAGCTGAATGTTTGTTTATAAAAATCATGGGCTTGCGAAGCTCACTGTCTACTGGGATTGGTATCATTATTTGGACTTATCAACTGGCAGACTGTACTGTGTTATTATTCCTTAAAAAGGGCAACACTGCAAAACAAGCTATGTGTAACGTCAATAAGAAGGCTATTTATCTCCCAGCCCATTCATAGCCTTAAAAATTCCTTTTCATATCAGGTTATTGTAGTTAAACATGTTATACCCGCGTGCCAGGTCACTAAACAAGACTGGAGATTAATTCAATTTTTAGTACATTTGACGGCAGTGCTGAAACAAGAATTTTGGAAACTCTAGTGCAGGCTTTAGGCCTGTTTATAGGCCTTCTAATAACTTACTTCAAGTGCCATGTATTGAATTCACATGACTAAGTTACACATTATTGCTTGGATCTTACTGCCATCTCTGTAAGTAGCCGTATTGCTGGCTATATGAGAGGTAAATAGTTTGCAAAAAGCAACATCAGACAAGGTTCTGTGACTCTCACAGTATGGGACATTTTCTGTCTTGACCCTCAGGTCACATATATAATGTATATATTCTGGTTATGGATTAGTCACCAGAATGGGCCTCTGCAATGGATGCTGGTCATCCTAAGTTTATGCCTATGGGTAGGCAAACTGGATGTAATATGCTGGTTAGTGTTAATTAATGAACTGTATGGATAGCATAACTTATAACCATCCCAATTTAGGCGGGACCAGTGTTCTGAGACCCTCTCTCTCTGTGCACTGGCTGAATTACAAGGGGAACTAAATCAACACAAAACCTGCAATTCCCAGAGGACTTCCTCATGTGAGGTCTCGTCCACAAGGTAAAACACTGTTAGGTACTTTATAACCTTTAAATGAGCTCTGACTGAGCCTAATAGCTTGTTCCCATTCAATGCTTGGAGGTGGAATCCTCACAGCCAATAATAGTTGATTTACGGAAAGGGATATAGACCTAAAAGAGTGGTAAGTGGCCAACAACAGGCTCATCTTGTGTAGTGTCCTGAACTAGGCCAAGTGTTTGTATCGATCTTTCCACCACCTTCACAGCATTGTATTAAGCACTGTATATCAAACTAGTTAGAAACAACGTTCTTGGTTACACACTTTTTTCGCTCTTACCCTTTGTAATGGTGTAGCGGGAGAGAACATTTCATCATCATCATCATCATCATCATCATCTATTTATTTATATAGCGCCACTAGTTCCGCAGCGCTGTACAGAGAACTCATTCACATCAGTCCCTGCCCCATTGGAGCTTACAATCTAAATTGCCTAACATACACACACACACAGAGATACTAAGGACAATTTAATTTAATAGCTGCCAATTAACCAACTAGTATGTTTTTGGAATGTGTGGGGGGAAACCGGAGCACCCGGAGGAAACCCACGCAAACACAGGGAGAACATACAAACTCCTCACAGATAAGGCCGTGGTTGGGAATCAAACTCATGACCCCAGCGCTGTGAGGCAGAAGTGCTAACCACTAAGCTACCAACATTTAAGATTGACCTGTGTGAGGGCACTGAAGACATCCGAGAACCTACATTTGCTTATTTCACCCCTGGGTCCCTGCGGTTACAGCTGTATACCAGGTCCCATTAAAAATATAGATTGAGACCTGAAGTTTACTTGCTTTGATCTCGTGCTAAAATCCAGCCCTTTGCGGAGTGTAAGTGGTCATGAACTCTTGTATTTTTTTTAGCATGGAACGCCTTCACTCCACTTACTCATCCCCTCGGCCTGTGTAAACATCTGCTCTGCAAATGCAACTATCTTGCTCCGCCAACTCATGGGTGTTAGCACAAGTCTAGGCGTACTTGCGTAAACTATGACACATGGCAGGACTACAGCTGATTTTGATTTTGAGCTATTCCTCAGCAGTTTTGCGCTATTTAAGTGGCCTCCAGTGTAATTTATTGTAATTTATTGGGCTATGGGACAAAAAACTGTCTGTCGAGCATAATGTATTATGGCAATAAAGCCTGCTTATTCTACCAACTAACCTATGCTATGGCCAAATCTTCATTTGAAAGTGACAACATATACAGTTCTGTTAGTAATTTGTCAAGGAAATATCTGCTTGCTCTCTGATCTTTCCAATCAAACAAGGACTGAATTGTAATCAACACTGCCGTATCCTTGCATCACAAATACTCTATTCCGCTATCCATGTTATATTTCCCAGCTGAAATGCAACCTGACTCTTTATAATGAATCTTGTGCAATCACACTTTAGTGCCCAATATCTTCTTTTATTCGTTTAAATTCTTCCAAATATAAACCAATTGTCCATTTCAATTGTGCCAGATTAACAAAAATAGAATTCATTTGAAAAATCTAATATATGAAGCCACATGAGATGCTTTCAAAAGCCAAAATCCTGCCTTCTATGTATTTGAAGTTAACTCATATACAAGTTTATCTTTCAGTACAAAGCAGAGTGTTTACCAGAGCTCAAATTTACACCATGCTGCATAAATCTAAAAAACATTTTCAGAATACGCACATATTTCACACAAGACACTGCGAAATCTTTAATTCATACATTCATTATCTCTTGCATTGACTAGGGATGTGCACCGGCGACTTTTGAGGTCTCGTGTTTTGTGTTTTGGATCCGGTTTTTTCACAATAAAATATATAAAAAAACCTTCAACAGGTCTGCATTACACTGCACATACGGCTGCTCCTCCATCCTCTCCATCATATACATGTTGGAGTTTCAGCGTGTGAAAACCTCTTGTTTTTGATAATGTCAGTGCATTTTGAATATTTTTCAATTTGCCCCACACCACTGAATGTACTTTATCTATGATACGCATCTATCTATCTTGACTGCGTAGTGTGGTGGCCCCGGTACACAATTTGGTACCGAGGCCACAATATAATTAAAAAATTGGGCATCAACTGTCACCGTTGTTTAATATCTGATACACCTAAATATGGACTGCACAGTGGAGTGGCCCCGGTAGTAAATTTGGTGCCGGGGCCACAATACTTCCTCCAACTTCCAAGTGTAGTGTTTATAAAGACAGACAGCGTCGAAGTGTTATTAGTTGACTTTCTTAACCCTAAAATTGTCCCTGTTGCAAATATTCGTGCAATGGACAGTTACTTTTTTATTGAAAGACTCAAGCTTTCAAGTGTAGTGTTTATAAAATATAAACAACAATACAGTAGTTTTAGAGCACGTCAATACCTCTTGTTTTAAATTATGACAGGGCATTTTACTTTTGGTTTAATTTCTTGAATTTGTTTAAATTTGGTTTTACTTTTTGAACATGGCAAACGACTGTTGATTGGTCATATAATGCAAAAAAAAAAAAGTTCCAAGATGGAATTGTCCTTGGGCCCTCACACCCACCCTTATGTTGTTGAAATAGGACATGCACACTTTAACAAACCAATCATTTCAGCGACAGGGCCTACCAAACAACTTTGGCTGAAATGATTGGTTTGTTTGGGCCCCCACACCAAAAAATCTATTCATCTCTCCCTGTACAGACTAAACAGGCTCTACTGAGGCAAGATGTCGTCCTCATCCTCAACCTCTGATTCCTCTCCCCCTACAGTGTGTACTTCCTCCTCATCACACATTATCAATTCGTCCCCGCTGGACTCCACAACCACAGGTCCCTCTGTAGTATCTGGAGGGCAGTGCTGTACTTCATTGAGGAATTGATTATTCATTTTTATAAACATCATTTTTTCAACGTTATGAGGAAGCAACCTCCTTCGCCGCTCACTGACTAGGTTCCCCGCTGCACTAAAAACTCTTTCCGAGTACACACTGGAGGGGGGACAACTCAGGTAAAATAGAGCCAGTTTGTACAGGGGCTTCCAAACTGCCTTTTTTTCCTGCCAGTAACAATATGGACTGTCTGACATGTCTATTTGGATGGTGTCAGCAAAATAATCCTCCACCATTTTTTCTATTGTGACAGCATCCAATGCAGCGAGAGTAGACATGTCTGCAATGGTTGGCAGGTCCTTCAGTCCGGACCAGATGTTATCAGCATCTCCGCCAGCGCCTCTTTTGGGAAAACTGAGCTTTTTCCTCGCAGCCATAGATGTGGAAGAAAATGAGGGTGGAGCTGTTGGCATGTCACGGTCCTCTTCAGAGGACAATCTCCTGACCAGCAGGTCTTTGCACCGCTGTAGACTTGTGTCCGCCGGAAACAGAGACACAACATATGCTTTAAACCGAGGATCGAGCACGGTGGCCAGAATGTATTCCTCTGACTTTAAAAGAGTGACCACCCTCGGATCCTGGCAAAGCGTACGAAGGGCTACATCCACAAGAGCTACATGCTTGGTGTAATCGCAATGGCTTACCAGCTCCTCCCTCACTTTCTCCAGCTGCTTCTGCAACAGCCTGATCAGGGGAATGACCTGACTCAAGCTGGCAGTGTCGGAACTGACTTCTCGTGTGGCAAGTTCAAATGGCTGCAGAACCTTGCACAACACGGAAATCAGTCTTCACTGTGCTTGACTGAGGCGCATCCCCACTCCTTTGCCTATGTCGTAGGTGGCTGTGTAGGCCTGAATGGCCTTTTGCTGCTCCTCCATCCTCTGCAGCATATAGAGGGTGGAGTTCCAGCGCGTCACAACCTCTTGTTTGAGGTGATGGCAGGGCAGGTTCATGCTTTTTTGATGTGCCTCTAGTCTGCGGTAGGCACTGGCTGAATGCCGAAAGTGTCCAGCAATTTTGCGCGCCACCGCAAGCATCTCCTGCACACCCCTATCACTCTTGAGGTAATGCTGCACCACCAAATTAATGGTGTGGGCAAAACATGGGACGTGCTGGAAATTGCCCATATTTAATGCCCGCACAATGTTACTGGCATTGTCTGACACCACAAATCCCCATGAGAGTCTAAGTGGGGTAAGCCACTGGGAGATAATTTCCCTCAGTTTCTCTAATATGTTGTCAGCGTTGTGCCTCTTATTAAAGCCTGTAATACACAATGTTGCCTGCCTTTGCACGAGCAGCCATTTTGTAGATGCTGCTACTGATGCAGCTGTTGCTGTTGCTGCGGAAGGGGATGCATCTACCCAGTGGGCTGTCACAGTCATATAGTCCTTCGTTTGCCCAGAACCACTTGTCCACATGTCCGTGGTTAAGTGGACAGTGGGTACAACCGCATTTTTTAGAGCACTGAGGACACTTGATCGTACTTCTCTGTACATTTTTGGTATCGCCTGCCTAGTGAAGTGGAATCTCGACGGGATTTGGTACCGGGGACACAATACCTCCATCAACCCTCTAAATCCCACTCCACTGATGGCGGACACCGGGCGCACGTCTAACACCAACATTGCAGTTACAGCCGCAGTTATACGCTTTGCAATAGGGTGACTACTATCGTATTTGGTGGTCATGGCAAACGACTGTTGGAGGTCAATTGTTTTGTGAAAGACTTAGCGGTCTTACGACTTCCCCTCTGGGAAGATGACCGACTAACAGCAGCAACAGCAGCAGTGGCAGTAGTAGGCGTACCGCTGCAGGATTCCTCGGATGAATCCCGTATTGAGGAGGACTCAGTCTGGCTGCTGACTTGGGCTGCAGGACTGAATCTGATGGAGATTGTGGAGGAAGTTGACGAGGAGGGTGTTGCTGGTGTGTATCCAACTGGACCACGGGATTTAGGTGTCCCTGTACCGATGAGGGTCCTAGCCCCAGTTCCTGAACTAACCACTGAACTATGAAGGTTATTCAGGTGACGTATAAGGGAGGATGTTCCTAGGTGGGCAAGATCCTTACCCCTGCTTATTTGAGCTTTACATAAGCTACATATGGCCATACATTGGTTGTCTGGATTTGGATAAAAATAACTCCAGAACGAAGAGGTGCATTTTTTGGTCTTCTGACCAGGCATGACGATGGGCTTTTTCATTTCATGGACATCAGCTGTTTCCCCCCCTGGTGCCTCATTTACAATAACCACATCACCATCCTCATCATCAAGTTCCTCCACAGCGCCAGCTACATCATCAATAGGCTCCTCCCGAGCCACCTCTTCCCGTACAGTGATGGGAAGGTCAGGCTTGACAACCACCAACACCCTTGGACTCGCCTTGAGGATTTGTGATAATTTCTCTTTAGAAGGCAGAGTTGTTTGCTGTTTTGTTGCTGACAGCATAACTCTCTTCAATTTTTTGGAGGGGGGGGGGGAGGAGGAGGAGGGATAAGATCCGTGGGTGAAGCTGAACCACTAGTCATGAACACGGGCCAGGGCCTAAGCCGTTCCTTGCCACTCCGTGTCGTAAATGGCATATTGGCAACTTTACGTTTCTCCTCAGATGATTTTAAGTTTCTCTTTTTGCTACTTTTTCTTAACTTGGGCTTTTTGGATTTTACATGCCCGGTACTACGAGATTGGGCATCGGGCTTGGAAGACGACGTTGATGGCATTTCATCGTCTATGTCATGACTAGTGGCAGCAGCTTCAGCATTAGGAGAAGTGGGTCTTGATCTTTCCCTACTTTATCCTCCAAATTTTTGGTCTCCATTATATGTAGCACAAGATACTGCAGAATGTGTGAACTTGGTAATATTGCAGTACCAATGGACTTATACTGCTTGATTGGTTTTGCAAATTTGGTTATAATTACTTTTTTTTTTTAAATTTTTATTTTAATATTTTTTATAATTTTTTTTTTTATTTTTAAAAACTTGGGAATAATGGGGAAATAACTATGCCCTTAGAAGCACAGAGCACAGGACACAGCACCACTGGACTGAACAGGACACAGCACAGGACCCAGCAGCACTACGGAACTCAGCAGGACAGAGCACAGGACACAGCACCACTGGACTGATACTGCAGAATGTGTGAACTTTGTAATATTGCAGTACCACTGCACTTTTACTGCTGAATGTGTGAACTTGGTAATATTGCAGTACCAATGGGCTTATACTGCTGGATTGGTTTTGTAAATTTGGTTATAATTATATATTTTTTTTTTTAATTTTTAATTTTTTTTACTTTTTTTTTATTTTTTAAAAACTTGGGAATAATGGGGAAATAACTATGCCCTTAGAAGCACAGAGCACAGGACACAGCACCACTGGACTGAACAGGACACGGCACAGGACCCAGCAGCACTACGGAACTCAGCAGGACAGAGCACAGGACACAGCACCACTGGACTGATACTGCAGAATGTGTGAACTTTGTAATATTGCAGTACCACTGGACTTTTACTGCTGAATGTGTGAACTTGGTAATATTGCAGTACCAATGGGCTTATACTGCAGGATTGGTTGTGCAAATTTTGTGGTAATTAAAAAAAAATTAAATTAGTTTTTGGTATTTTTTTAAATAACTTTTTTTTATTTTTTTAAACACAGGGGAATATTGGGGAAATAACTATGCCCTTAGAAGCACAGAGCACAGGACACAGCACCACTGGACTGAACAGGACACAGCACATGACCCAGCAGCACCACTGACCTCAGAAGGACAGAGCACAGCACACAGCACCACTGGACTGATACTGCAGAACACAGCACAGCACAGCACAGAACTAAACAGCACAGCACAGAACTAAACAGCACAGCACGAGATCTACCAGGACAGAGGACCACCTAACACACCCTCCCTCTACCCTGATCAATGCCCGAGTGAAGATGGCGGCGACTAGCGGGGAATTTATAGGATCCGAGTATCGCGAGATCCGACAACGGGATTATGAGTCAGAGCCTCAGTTTCAGATTTGAATTTGGCGCCAATACCCGGATCTGTCTCGGATCCGACTCGGATCCGCAACGTTCGGGTGGGCTCGGATTTCATAAATCCGAGTGCGCTCATCTCTAGCATTGCCTATTGTTTTGTAATTCCCTCCTTACTGGTCTTCTTAAAATCATACTCAAGCCCATACTTGCCAACTCTCCCGCATTTTGCGCGAGTCTCCCGGACTCCCGGGCGAGTGTGGCAATCTCCCGGATCTGCCCACTTCACTAGGAAGTGCCCCACTTCCTAGTTAAGTGGGCAGAATTAGCTCCCAAACGCCGTGAATCGCGCATTTTGGTGTCCCGCCCCCCCGTCACGCCCATCTCCGCCGCAGCCTCCCGGAAAAGAAGAATATCAAGTTGGTAAGGATGCTTAAGCCCCTACAATCTATTTTGCATGCAGAGGCTAGATTGATTTTCCATGCAAATCGTTAGTCAGTCTGTCAGTCTCTACATTGGTTGCCTGTTTTATAAAGAATCCAATATAAAATTCTTCTACTTACATACAAGGCCATCAACAAAATTGCACCAACATACATCTCCTCACTTGTCTAAAACTATCTCCCAAATCGACACCTTCGCTCTGCACAAGATCTGCGTCTCTCTTCCACTGTCATTACTTCCTCCCATTCTCGGTTACAGGACTTTTTTCGGGCTGCACCCACTTTGTGGAAATCCCTCCCTCGCACAGTAAGACTTTCCTCTAGTCTTCAAACCTTCTCTGAAAACCCTCCTCTTCAGGCAAGGTTAGGCTATTCTTCAACCACCCTCTTAACCTCACTGGATTACCCTTTTAGCACCCTTTACACAGTTCAAACAAGACAACAACCCTCTGACCAACATAGTTGTATGACTAAGCATGCAGCCCACTTAATACTTTGTAACCTTTGCATTCTAGCTGGACAAATATTCAATATGATGTAGCACTTACCCTTGTGTATCAAAGCATTGTCCCATAGATTGTAAGCTTGCAAGCAGGGCCCTGTTACCTCTCTGTATGTACTACCAAGTATTGTTTTATTACTGTTGTTCCCAATAGTAAAGCGCTACGGAATCTGCTGGCGCTATATAAATAAATGTTGATGACGATGATATGACCCCAGTTTGAAGCTCTTGTGCATTAAACTGTGGTTGTCACCTTACCTCGAATTGACATTTTCTGAACCAATAGTCAACCACACAAACTATCGCACAGTTATGGCCAAAAGTTTTGAGAATGACACAAGTATTGGTTTTCACAAAGTTTGCTGCTTCAGTGTTTTTAGACCTTTTTGTCAGTTGTTGCTATAGTATACTGAAGTAAAATTACAAGCATTTCATAAGTGTCAAAGGCTTTTATTGACAATTACATTAAGTTTACATTAAGCTGACATTTACATTAAGCAAAGATGCCAAGAGTCAATATTTGCAGTGTTGACCTATCTTTTTGAAGATCTCTGCAATTCGCCCTGGCATGCTGTCAATCAACATCTTGGCCACATACTGACTGATGGCCACCCCTCCTCCTAATTAATGCTTGGAGTTGGTCAGAATTTGTGGGTTTTTGTTTGTCCACCCGCCTCTGGAGGATTGACCACAAGTTCTCAATGGGATTAAGGTCTGGGGCGTTTCCTGGCCATGGACCCAAGATTTTGATGTTTTGAACCTCGAGCCACTTAGTTATCACTTTTGTATTATGGCAAGGTGCTCCATCATGCTGGAAAAGGCATTGTTTGTCACCAAACTGTTCCTTTATGAATGGGAAAAGTTGCTTTTGGAGTATGTTTTGGTACCAGCCTTTATTCATGGCTGTGTTCTTAGGCAAAATTGTGAGTGAGCCCTCTCCCTTGGTTGAGAAGCAACCCCACACATGAATGGTCTCAGGATGCTTTACTGTTGGCATGACACAGGACTGATGGTAGCGCTCACCTTTCCTTCTCTGGACAAGCATTTTTCCAGATGCCCCAAACAATCTGAAAGGGGATTCATCAGAGAAAATGACTTTACCCCAGTCCTCAGCAGTCAATTCCTGTACCTTTTGCAGAATATCAGTCTGTCCCTGATGTTTTTCCTGGAGAAAAGTGGCTTCTTTCCTGGCCTTCTTGACACCAGGCCATCCTCCAAAGGTCTTCACCTCACGGTGCGTGATCACTCACACCTGCCTACAGCCATTCCTGATCAAGCTCTGCATTGGTGGTGTCCCGATTCAGCGGCTGAATCAACTTTAGGAAATGATCCTGGCGCTTGCTGGACGTACTTGGGCGTCCCAAAGCCTTCTTCCCAATTATTGATCCTCTCTCCTTGAAGTTCTTGATGATCCAAAAAATGGTTGATTTAGGTGCAATCTTACTAGCAGCAATATCCTTGCCTATGAAGCCCTTTTTGTGCAAAGTAATGATGACTGTACATGTTTGCATGCAGTTAACCATGGTTAACAGAGGAAGAACAATGGTTGTAAGCACCACCCTCCTTTTAAAGCTTCCAGTCTGTTATTCTAACTCAATCAGCATGACAGAGTGATCTTCAGCCTTGTCCTCATCAACACTGTCACCTGTGTTAACGAGAGAATCACTGACCTGATGTCAGCTGGTCCTTTTGTGGCAGAGCTGAAATGCAGTAGAAATGTTGTTTTCGGGATAAAAATCATTGTCATGGCAAAGAGGGACTTTGAAATGAATTGCAATTCATCTGATCACTCTTCATGACATTCTGGAGTATATGCAAATTGCAATCATAAAAACTGAGGCAGCAGAATTTGTGAAAAATAATATTTGTGTCATTCTCAAAACTTTTGACCATGACTGTATATAGAAAAGAGTTTTTAAATATGTTTAGGTAAATTCATGATATCAGGAAGAAGACTGGAGAAAATTGAACTAGCTTCTTAGTATGATGATGGTGGTATAGAAAAATTCAACACCTTTATATATTAAGGGAATTTCGGGAGAGTAGGCAAGAACGGTTTACATGCTATGCTGAGTTGAAAGCAGCCGCACATAGGTCTCTAGGAGACGTATCTTTTGCAGGTGCATTCTATTGGTGCAACAGACCTTGCTGTGTTAGAAAAAGAAGTAAAAAAATAATAATTTTAAAAAAAAAAAAAGGTGTGCACCCTCTCCCATAGAGCAAAACCAACCCTTGTAATGTTTCGGGGGAAGAAGTCTAATTTTTTTTTTACATTAATTTATTTATTCATTTCTTTGCTTTACAGTACTGCTGTGACTGATACACTTAAGTGTACCACGCACACAAGCCCATAAGGCAGATAAAAAGGTGTGTTTGTGTGCCATTGTCAGGGCTTTCTCCCTGATAATGGCAGCTCTGTCTGGCAGCCTTTCCCTAAAAATAGCAGCTCCCTCTCTGGCACTGGCAGCTTCTCTATGACACTGGCAGCTCCCACTCTGAAACAGGTAGCTTGCTCTCTGACACTGACAACTCTCTTGGTGGCAAGCATCTTAACACAGAAAAAAAAAATTGACGGCAGATAAGAACCACTTGGCCCTTCTTGTCTGTCCATTGTTTATTAACCTATGGTAACCTCAAATCCTATTTGGTGCTTTAATCTTTGTAAGGATAAAGTTATGTCTGTCCCAAGCATGTTTAAATTGCTCAACTGTATTGGCATCTACAACCTCTGATGGGAGGCTATTCCACTTATCCACTACCCTTTCTGTGAAGTAGTTTTTCCTCTAATTTCCCCTGAACCTACTTCCCCCCAGTCTCAGTGTATGTCCTCAAATTCTAATACTTCTCTTCCTTTGAAGAATGTTTCCCTCCTGTACCTTGTTCAAACCCTTGATATATTTGAAAGTTTCAATCATGTTCCCCCTTTCCCTTCTCTGCTCCAAACTACACATATTAAGAACTTTCAGTCTTTCTGGGTAACTTTTGTGCTGTTGGCTATGAATCCATTTATTTGCCCTTCTTTGTACAGTCTCTAATGTATTTATATCCTTCTGAAGATATGGCCTCCAGAACTGAACACTATTCCAGATGAGCCTGCACCAATGACCTATACAGTGGTATTATTACTTCTTTCTTTCTGCTACTGATTCCTCTCCCTATGTAACCAAGCATCTGACTTACCTTCCTCATTGCTTTGTTACATTGCTTACCTGCCTTTACTGTGCTGCTTCCCTTTCCTCAGCGGCACTTGCATGCTGCGAAAATATTAATGCAATTGTGAGCATTATAAAGGGCATAAAATGCACATCTGAAACATTGCAACTTGGTAACATGTGTATGTCTTCTGCTTTATGATACCCAGACAGTTTGAAATCTAATGACTGACGTGTTGCCGAATGACCAAATTTATAAATAATTTTGTCACACAGGTCATATTGGATCAATCTACCCTTTAAATAAACAAATACACCTAGTGGGGACAAATGACTGGATCACAATGGATCTTCCTCTCACGCCGCTCCTCCTCTGCCTCCCCTCTCTGCCTTGCCTCACACTGGCTCCCCTTCCACTACAGAATTATTTTCAAACTCCTCACCACCACATACAAGGCTCTCTCCCACTCTACTGCTCCTTATACCTCTAACCTCCTCTCCATTCACACTTCTGCCCGCTCCCTGCGCTCGACCAATGACGGCCGCCTCTCCTCCACTCTGATCACCTCTTCCCACTACAGAATCCAAGACTTTTCCCGTGTGGCCCCCCTTCACTGGAACAACCTCCCTCGTTCCATCCGTCTCTCTCCTACTCTGTGCTCCTTCAAACGTGCACTCAAAACTCACCTCTTTCTCAAGACCTACCAAACATCCACTTCTCCTCCGCTTGTTCTCCCTTCTCTCCCCCTTGCCTAAACTTGCTCCTCTTGTGCCTGGTCTGTTTACCCTCCCTTAGGATGTAAGCTTGCACGAGCAGGGCCCTCTTCTTTCCTGTCTCCTCACCTATTCTTCTGCTCCATCGTAGCCTGCCTGGAGTTTCTGAAGTATTGGTACTTTTTGTTCATTGTTCTGTATGGTTTCACCCTGTATAGTCTACTGTTAGTACTGTGTGCGGCGCTGCGGAAACCTTGTGGCGCCTAACAAATAAATGATAATAATAATAATAATCACAATGTAGAAGTGGCACTGAGAATTTCTGGGTCTGCAGACGACCTCACCCACACACCAATGGTTCTGATTAAAATGACAACTAGTATCTCCAGGTGGACACACGCTAATGGCTCTTACTGAAGGGACAACTGTAGATAACCTCAACCACATACCAATGGTGTGACTGCATTGTCCTCATGTACAGACGCCAATGATTCTGATTGTTCATATAATAATAAATAATAAGTTTGAATAAAAACTCCAAATATTTTAGAGTGTTGTTCAATTATATTTGTCATAGAATTTGGTATTTATACTAATGGGTGTAAATCTAGTGCACACATGTACACATAGCTCAGCTCTGTTAGTAACAGTCACCAGGTCTCCCATTCCTTCTCTTTTATCCACCAACAGATACTGTACATTCTCAAAACAGTTTATTTTATGGGGGCAACTTGGTGCACTTATAATTTACAAACCTGTTAACGGCCTGACTATGTGTGAAAGAACCAACATCCACAGATACCTTATATCATCTATATTTTCAAATATGTTTTCTGTAATTTATTACCAAGTGTGGGTTTGCTTTAAATAAAACTAGAATTGTTAGTCTGGATTTTGTGAAGCTGTTGTATTTGACAATAAGGTCATACTTGTGTATATATAACGCCCTTTCTTTTTTTTCTTTGAAGGAGCAAGTTTCCTAGGACAATCTGTGGATGTACACAGGGCTGTCTTAATGCATGGGCACACTGGGCAGTTGCCCGGGGGCCCAACTAACATAGGGGTACCATAGTCTTGACAACTTTCCAGTTTGTTATCCAGGAATTGCATTCAGAAAGCCTGAGTCATTAAGGAAAGTAAGGCAAAAAAAGGAGTAAATGTTCTGTGGGACAAACCATGTTACAATGCATGGGGTGCAAATTAGTTTATTATTTTGAATACAAGTTAAATACTGGCTGTTTTTTTTCATCTAGCACACAAATACTTGATAGCTTTAATTTTACATTGAATTTAAAGTTGATCTAGGACATGCCCTACCCAAACTGTAAATCTGTCCCCACGTTTTAAATTTACCTCCCCCTCCAATGCAACATTGCTTTGCCCAGGTGCAAAGTTACTCTTTTTTTATGCTTTGCTATCTTTAATGACTTAGGCCCAGAGTGCTCATGTGCATGACAGTGACCAACTATGCAGGAGAACTTTCATTTTCAAGACTGATAAAAAAAATCAGTTTTGTACTCATGTGTATGGAAAATGACATCCAGAAGACCATTGACTTCTAGCCAATTATAAAGCAATTCTCTGCAAAGAAATTTCGCAAATGTTTGTGTTGAATGCTTGAGTAATAATAAATAATCCATAGTAATTTCATACTGTGCCATCTCCATCTGTATGATTTACCAACTGAGCACCATTTTTATGTTGAATTTCTTGTGTTTCAACTTCAAGGCTCAAGTTATATTGTTTAAATGTTTGTGTGGATTAATCTCTGCTGTTAATGTGGCACTGATTTGATCAGAGACACTTTTATTACCCAACTCCAGTCCATAGTGCGGCAGTCTGTGGAAGGACTCTGCCCTCTATGGCCAGCACTTCTCTACTTTACTCCTTGTCCTGTAAAAGGAAGCTTTGCTTGTTTATGGGGTTCTGGGTGCTACAGAGGGGGGGGGGGCAGGGTATGATCCACTTTTCAAGCACTAGTTGGAGGGCAATAGAGTAAGAAATGGGGTCAGTGGTTGATCTACCATCACTGTATTGATCCCGGAGGAGAGGGTGGCCCGGCAATGCCAGGTCACCCTCCCAAGACCCCCATAATGCTCTCAGTAGAAGAGCAGAGCAGGAACCTATTCTGAACATGAGCTGGGGCCTGGGAGGATGGAGCTGCATGACTGCGTTTTCCCAAAATTTTGGCCACCTCCTGAATTGCGGTGTCCAAAATAAGATTGCTGTGAAATGTGTATCATATAATTTCAATATAATTTTTTTTTATATTTCATTATTAAAATGTCTTATTTAGTGCTTGTGAGGCTCACTTGATAATGAACCACAGTTATCATGTGAGCCGGACAACTCACCATTATTGTGTTTGCAAGTTGCCCAAAAAAATAAGGAGAAGAAGCTCAGGCTTTTATTTTCCAGCTGCAACCAAGTTGTCGATTTTGTAATGATTTTTAAGGTACAAACACGATCAATCCATAATGTCAGAATTATTAAATCAGAATTAATTTACACTAGCTAAGAAGGCTACTGAAATGGGTGTGTGCAGATTTCTTATTTATGAACTGACAGAAGGCCTGCACTTTGTATAGAGCTTAAATTTATGTCTTGGCAGTAGCAGATGATAGGAGACACGTTCTAGGGCTCATACGAACGCTTAAACTCTGTAAATAAAGTCTAGAGAATAGCGTGGAAAGTGTACAGGACAGATCTCAGGCTTCTCAACTCTTGTAAAGATGAGTTTGCAGGGTCAGAGAAAATGCTGCGTGGTCTGAACATTAAGCACCCCATTAGACATGAATATGTTTCATGTGTCTCTAGTAGCAAAATAGTTTATCTAGACGACAGTATGAAAAGGACATACTAAGAGGCACGAACCTTCCATGGTGGTCTGTGACCCTGGAGTGCGCATTTTTTGGCAAACTCTTCGATTTCGCAAATTTTAATAATCATAAATCCATATAAAAGGCTGTCATGTTGTTTAAATATTTGCATTGCGTTGGCTAATTTATCAGGCTTTTATTCTCTTCCAGAACTGGATGGAGAACTATGTCTGTGGTGCTGTTTGTTAACAAACCTCCATTCCATTGGCCGTACATTTAAAGCATTATTTACAGGCCTGGATTACAGTTGAACGTCACTTCTGCGATTTGATTCTCAAAGTTAAACTGTTCTGCGCTGAAAGAAATAACTTCCCACAGCATTTTCTTGCTTGCCAATGTTATAATATGTAAGGTGTGTTTTTTTTCAAAGATGAGGCTACATACAGAGATGGAAGAGCGTGATCTCTTCTGATAATGCGCGGTCTGGCACCTGTGCCCACTCAGAAGGGGCCTCTGTTCTGCTCTTTTAAAAGCAGAATGGGAGCATCATAGGGGTTGATGTTCTCGGAGGGAGTGGCAACTGGAATTGCTAGGTCACCAAAGCCACCGTACCCCCAATTGTTTTGCCCCTGCCTGCATATATTCATCTGATCTGCCTGTCTGTCGGTATGTTCTTGAAATAATATGTTTCTATCCTAATACATAAGGAAAGGCAGGATTATTGTGATCATAATATTTGTCACACCTAAAATCGCCTGTTCAATCCAATATGGCATTAATGTGTATGTTTCAACAAAGAACGATTATCATTCCAATGGCTGCAAAAAAGAAAAAGTCCGGATCACCATATCGACTCGTGTGTACACATTGTACACGTTTTATAAGATTTACCTTCAGATCTGTGCTCTTCATCTGTCATAACCATCAGCTGATCGTGACTCTGTAGTAAACTCCATAGAGATCTATGGACACTGCCGTCCTGAGTGCATACACACTGCAGAATTGGAACGACATCGTTCCACCATTGAATGAGATTTCTATTCCAGTTTAAAATCAAATGAAACAATACGGTGTGTGCATTGGAACGATAATCGTTCTTTGTTGGAACATACACACTAATGCGACATTTGGCTGAACACTCGTTTATCGTGTGATTGGCCTGATAATCTGTAGTGTGTACCCAGCAATACACTTCCAATCTCCCTTTTCTTTTATCTCCCTGTTATTGACACACACTCAGGGCGGTAACTAGGGTGGCGCAAGAGGGGCATCAGCAAGGCTGAAAGCGAGTGCAGGGTAATTAATATTTTATTTGGTTAATTTGGTTAAAATAGATTGCAAAGAAGTTTCAGTTTCCTTTCTCACCCCAGGCACTAAAATTTTGAGTTACGGCTTCAAGTATCACATAACTAGAGATGTTCACTGACCCCTGTGTTTTGGTTTTGGTTTTGAATCTGGATTAACTTTGTGTTTTGGCAAAACCGCCCTCGCGTGTTTTGGCTTTGGTTTTGGATCCCTATTTATTTCTAAAACCCCTATTTTTTTTGCTAAAATAACATAATTTGTCTCTTTTTTTGTTCCTACATTATTATTAACCTAAATAACATTAATTTCCAGTAATTTATTGTCAAGTGATAAGAACACTGCTAACCCTCCTGTTTCTGTATGAGCAATGGCACTGAGCAATGTCACTGGAGACTGAAAAGTGACAAGAACACTGCTAACCCTCCTGTTTCTGTATGAGCAATGGCACTGAGCAATGGCACTGGAGAAGGGAGAGTGACAAGAGCACTGCTACCCTGTTTCCGTGTGAGCAACGGTGCTGGATCTCCTGGGGAGGGAGGTTCTTATGGAATACAAACCCTGCGAGATCCGACAACGCAGCGATCATGTTTTGCCTCGATTCAGATTCGAGGACGCGCAAAAGTACCGAGCCGGCTCGCGAGCCTACTCGGATCCCCTAAGTTCGGTTGGGTTCTTTTTTCAGAAAACCGAGTCTGAGCATCTCTACACATAACATTTCTAAATATAAAAGGGTTTTCCACCCAAAGTTGATAGTTCACTATGAAGTGTGTGTTACTTTCATAATCCTGTCTTCACCATGGTCCACCACAGTCAACCGCCATTGTTGAAAGATGCCAAACATACTAGCCAGAATAGAATGCAACTCAATTGCAATAAGTTCCAACATTATAATCACTGTGATTTCAGTTTGCAATAGCCATGATTTTTTTTCAACATAGTCATCCCTCCCAAACACTCCACAGCATAATTTATATTTTAGTGGCGGAAACTTTTTAATATACAACTACTTTTCATAAAGTACAACAACTTAGAAAAACCTTTTGTTCAGTACCTTCTACCAGTGATAGCAATTTTATACATGATTGAAAGATAGCTACATTAAATAGACTTTCTGCAAGTCGTCAACTGCTAATGTAAGTAGCACATTAAATAACATGTGTGTTATGTTAAGTAGTGATTGTGTTATTATAAGTAGTGTTGTGTTGTGTTAATCACATCACATGTTACCTATTTAAGTGGAACTTGCTTAAAGTAACAGTCAAAATAGCAGCTATTTTAAATACACAACCATTACTTAACATAACATGCCCATTGTTTAACAGCTTTAGTTTAATATAATCATTTCATATGGAGCAGTATGCTGACTAAACAGGCACGGTACTAAAATATTTCAGCAACTTATTCTCTCTGTAAGGCAACAAAACTGCCTGCTGGTCTATAAAACAGAAATTAGACATAAACATAATAAAATGTGTAATTAAGTAAACAATGGTTCTCTAAACGCGTACAACCTTAGATCAACACTGAATGATATTAGGGTGCTAACCTCTGCAACTATTGTTTATTTGTCATGTGTCAATTTAAACTCCCTGCTGTTTTAGAAGAGCAATAAGTATGCAACATAACTGTACTTTGTCAATTCCACTAATTCCCACTCACCTAAATAACCTAAATATCCCACTCCCTGTAACCCCCCCATCACTCTCTAACCTTGATTATTACTTAGAAATATATCTAAATATAAACATATATAACCCCCATTTATTTTGGTTAACTGCTTCTCCCCTGATCCAGTGTGAGGAGGCCTTTGAGGTCTCAAAATCACCAACACTATGAATTGCCCCACAGCCTCTCAGGTTTAATGTTCAAGAAGTCAGCCACACCAATGCCATCATTCCCTCGGAACCTTGCATTTGGATGGAATTCTTTCTTCATTCATCGCGATTGCTTCCAGTCGGTTGGCACATCAGTCATCCTGGAGCCTGTTCAGGGAGGAGCCCTTCGGGGTCAAGACATCGGGGTAAGTGTTGTCGGAATAATCACCATCATAATTCCATACCCCACCCCTCCTACCAGTGAATAGTCCACAGCTGCTGTATCTACTCTCCTTCAATCAAGTTAGAATAATTATTATTTTGCAGAGTACTATATGTCACAATAAAGGTGTGGGGGTCCCGGAGGGTCTTGGTCATGTGGGTTACCTCTTCTAAGTAAGGGAGTCCATTGTTATGGAAATGGGTGGGGTACGGAATAATGATGGTGATTATTCCGACAAGACTTACCCTGACGTCTTGACAGCGAAGTGCTCCTTCCCGACTAGGCTCCAGTACGACTGTCAAGACGTCGGGGTAAGTCTTGTTGGAGTATTCAGCATCGATATGCTGACTACCAGGGGTAGGTAGGAGAGCTTAGTGACCCATTGACAAGTATATTTACTATACTTTACAAATAATTATTTGGGGAGTTATATGTTATATTGATCTGGGCTATCTGTGTTGGGCACTCCTGGTGTGACTGGTGTTCCAGTCTTTCATTTCTCAGTTCTCAATGCCAATTTCTTTCCTGGCAAATGCATTAAAACTGTATTAGTACTGTAAACCTACATGGGTTAATGTGCTTTGGATGTATTTGCCATGTGATCAATAGTACTCCATTCTGCCGAATAAAAGTCTGCCAAAGTCATGATGGACAGTTCTAAGCCACTTCTGTTCTTGATGTGGTTTTAATGTGGTGATGACTGAGCAGGTGCAGTTCAAACGTGGTGGACATCGCGACCTGTAAAACTATTACAATATGCTGAAACCCAAGTGTAGAGCACCTAAAAATTTTGCCGAGTGTAACTGTTGATCGACTCATGATATTGGTGGTGATCCATTTTGACTAGCCACAATTTTAGGGAATTTTAACTTCGGGAATGTAGTGAAACCTGATATAAGTATTTCATCTTCAACAAAGTCTTCATCTACTGTCATCCAACAAGACATCGATAGAACGAACCAACTTGACCAGTTTTGAGCAGAACAATAGTTATAAGAGAGACACCTTTTTGGTACAAGTTTATGGAGCTCATTACAACACGGGAAAAAAAAATGGTTTGCAACGTTCACCAAACTTATTGGTTTACTTCAATGACACGTGAACAACTCAAACAATTTGGATTTAATAATGAACCAAAACACGAGTTGAACTGTGGCAGGTTCTCCTATGTATACCGTGAGCGCTAACTTGTGTTTAGAGTTTTCCATTTCATGTGATATCTCCTTTACTATTTCTTCTCCTGCCAACAGTTCGGCTTTTACGACCTTGTCCTTGAGCTGCTATATAAATAAGAGACATTAGTGGTATTATTTCACTGCCTTTACTGATTATAATTTTACAGTTTATTACAGCAGACTTTTGTAGTCTACAAATCCAAATCACTATTTACATTTAAAATATTGTGTTGATCTCTAGTCTTGGACGGATTCAGGACGGAACAATAGGCAATATCTCCCAGTATAAATAACTCTTCGTATGCTGTGTGTATCAATCCAACTTATTCACTATTATAGGGTTGTTTTACAGAGTCGCTCAGCTGCTTCTGATACCATTAAATGACAGCGGTCATTATTCTCATCTCTCAATAGTTTCCAGATGTAGATCTCTGCAATAAGGTGTAACAATTGCATTATTCAGGGGAATTTAATAGCTGGTCAGCTTAGTTGGGTCAGTTAAATTAGAATATATGATCAAATTTTAGATATAATTCATTAAAGGGTGATTAAATGCTGATATTCGCACTCACCTTCTACGCAAGCATATCATAAAGATACAGTGGCGGATCCAGGGGGGGAGGGCGATCGGGGCGATCGCCCCCCCCTACCAGGGGCTTGCTGCCGACAGCTGCACACTGTGCAGCCGTCAGCGGACAGCAGGCTGCCAGCTGCTCTGATTTTAGACACATCAGACAGCGACCACACCCAGAGAGGGCCCGTCGAGCCCTAAATCGCCCCCCCTAAAATCGCCCGGGGTAGGACAAATGTCTAGATCCGCCCCTGTAAAGATACATAATTATAACTTGAAATAATCGCCCGGGGTAGGACAAATGTCTAGATCCGCCCCTGTAAAGATACATAATTATAACTTGAAATAAGACACAGAGACGGTTTTCATTTTTGGCGAACTAAGGTCACAGTTTTAATTGTATGAATGATGGTGGTGAAGAAAACACTGCAAGTTCAACTGGCAAGCTAATACTGTAACTCAGACAAAGAAATGGCCAACAGGCCCAGAATCCCAGGCGTTTACTACGACGTCAGAGAGGCGACACCCCCTCTGGCCTCAAAAGGCGCGCTCGTTGAAACGATGCACTGGAGCCATCACAGAAAGGACCCTGACAGCGACATAAAGTGACAGGGGAAGAATCCTGCGGCCCAACATAAACCCCTTGCTTCATGTATTAACTGCTGACTTCTAAATAAAGGAAAAAGTCAGGTTAACAACACAAACCATTAAGGATGAGCGGACTCGGATTCCTGGAATCCGAGCCCCCCCGAACAGTGCGGATCCGAGTCAGATCCGAGCACTGTCCGGGTATTCCCGCCGATTCCGAAACTTAAAACGAGGCTCTGAGTCATAATCCTGCTGTCGGATCTCGCGATACTCGGATCCTTTAAATTCCCCGCTTGCCGCCGCCATCTTCACTCGGGCATTGATCAGGGAAGGGAAGAGGGAGGGTGTGTTAGGTGGTCCTCTGTCCTGTTATTTCTCGTGCTGTGCTGTGCTGTGCTGTGCTCTGTCCTGCTGAGTCTAGTGGTGCTTTTGCCAGTGCTCTGTCCTGCTGAGTCCAGTGGTGCTTTGGCCAGTGCTCTGTCCTGCTGAGTCCAGTGGTGCATCAGTCCAGTGCTCTGTCCTTGCTGAGTCCAGTGGTGCATCAGTCCAGTGCTCTGTCCTTGCTGAGTCCAGTGGTGCATCAGTCCAGTGCTCTGTCCTTGCTGAGTCCAGTGGTGCATCAGTCCAGTGCTCTGTCCTTGCTGAGTCCAGTGGTGCATCAGTCCAGTGCTCTGTCCTTGCTGAGTCCAGTGGTGCATCAGTCCAGAAACTGAGGGAAATAATCTCTCAGTGGCTTAACCCACTTAAACTCTCCTGGGGATTTGTGGTGTCAGACAACACCAGTAATATTGTGCGGGCATTACATATGTGCAATTTCCTTTGTGGCTCCATTATCCCAATTAAAAGGATTTTTACCTGTTGGTGTAATGATGTTATAAACACTACACTTGAAAGCTTGAGCCTTTAAATGAAAAAGTCCCTCTTCATTGCACGAAGATTTGCAACAGGGACAGTTTTTTTGTTCACATAGTCAACAAATAACACTTTGACGCTGTCTGTCTTTGACATACTTGATGGGATCTCAATGATGAATGATCTGTACCATGGTCGTCAAAAACAAGAGGTAGTGACGCGCTCGAACTACACCCTCTATATGCTGCAGAGGATGTGGGAGCAGCCATATGTGCAGTGGAATTCAGACCAGTTGAGGGTGATATATTGTGGCCCCGGTACCAAATTGGGTACCGGGGCCACCCCACTACGCAGTCCACATAGATGCGTATCAGATATTAAACTACATTCACTGTTGCTGCTGTACCCAAAAATAGGTACTGCAATTCCAAACTACGTTCACTGTTGCTGCTGTACCAAAAAATCAAATATTGTACCTAAAATCAATATTGTGAGGTGTGAGGTGTTCCGAATAGACTGGAAATTAATGGAAATGATTGTTATTGAATGTTATTGAGGTTAATAATAGCGTAGGAGTGAAAAATGAACAAAAAAACTTGATTTTAACCATTTTTATGCTTTTTTAAAAATAAATCAGAACCCAAAACCCTAAATCAGAACCAAAACCTTTCGTCAGGTGTTTTGGCAAAACAAATCAGAACCCAAAACATCAAGCTAATTAGAACCCAAAACCCAAAACACTAAAAGTGGTGCACACCCTTACAAACCATAGGACAGTACTTAGTCAGACATATTGTAACAGGGAGGAATGGGAGGGATTTTGTACAACAAAAGAGGGAGCAATTCCTGTTTGAGCCACTCCCACAGGAAGGTTACTGGATGCAAATTCAAAGAAGCCATGGGAAATTTAACCCATGAAGGTAAGCGTAATGGGATCCCACAAGTCTGGTGTTTAAGTACATTTATCCCTATGTAGGGTTTCATTTGACATCCACCTTGCAGAAGGACTTTGTAAAATCTCCCTGAAGCTTGTTGCATTGGCTGCGGACATTCCTAGGGAACCTTGTTCTGTCAAGGTGCCACCGTCACACAAAATCCTTGGTACTGCAGACCTCTGCTGGAGAATTGCTGTAATGCTGTAGCAGCAACAATGTAAACGTGGGACCCAATGCATTGTGCTTAAATGGACAGGCGTATCCTGGATGGCTACAGCCTTGTTCAATCAGAAGCCAACTGAGGGACTGCTGCAATTTGCAAATGCCAGGGGAAAGACTCTGCTGATGCATTTGTCTGGAGTAAAAGGTTGTATGATGGGGAGTTGTGGGAATCATGTAGGCAGCTTGCCCAAGGAGGAAAAACCCCACATTGAAATATATACAGTACTTGCAGTGTTAATCCAAGCTCTAGTCTGATCATTCAACAGCACGGAGTGACTGCTTGTACAGGGCAACAAAATTACTGATTAATATATCTAATTTCAAATTTCATCCAGTTGCCTAACATAAAAAATACTAGAATGTGCTAAATTACTGTTACGAAAGCCAGATAGTGGGAATGGTCTTGAGTGACAGCTAGCGACCTCCAGAGAGGTGTGGAGTCAAGCAGAGGAGAGGTATTCACCAGGGATTCCCGCAAAGGGAATATGGTCTGAGCTGCCCTGAACCGCAGGTCGCGGTCCTCTAGGGGGCGCAGAGCAGATAATACAGAGAACCACTGTCACATACCAGGTTCTGTCACTTACCTCTTCGCTGCCTTTCCAAGCTGTCCCTGCGGTCCTCAAGCTCTGCTGGTTTCAGACCTCTCTGTAAGATGCTGTCCAGTATGTCTCCACTCCAGAGATCCCTCCAGAATCAGAGTATGGGTGTGGCCATCTTGGATTCGGTCACATGATTCCTCTCAGCCAATCAGGTGATAGCAGACTCCATTTCAGATTCCCTCCAAAACCTGTCCGTGGGAGCTGCCATCTTGGATATTCACCTGATCCATCCCAGCAACTCAGAGTGCTACTTCTGCCCAGCTGATTGCAGTCTCCAATCAGGAATCAACAACAACTATAAAAAGACTTCAAGGAGCCCTTACCTGTTTCCAATGCAACGTTGTATTTTAAACACCAACCTGGTTCCCAGCAGATTGCAGTCTTGCTAACTATTTCGCTACAGTCTTGCTATTTATCCAGCTCTGACAGTGCAGTCTGCATTCTGGCTCCAGTCTGATTCCAGAAATCTGGTTCCGTTTTTAAGTGCTCTGTCGGCACTATAAGCACAAGCATGCTTTTGCTTTTTTTTTTTTTTGAGTCTTCTGGGCTTCCTTAGCTGCCGTGTGAGACACATGACAGTGTGAGGAGGAGCAGAGAAGAGCTGCCCTGCCTGTCAGGCATAAGGTAAGTTAATATCTGCTGTGTGTGTGACTTTCTGTCTGTGTGTGTGTGACTTTCTGTCTGTGTGTGTGTGACTGTGTGTGTGTGTGTGACTGTGTGTGTGACTGTGTGTGTGACTGTGTCTGTCTGTGTGACTGTGTCTGTCTGTGTTTCAGCAAGAGGAGGAGGTGATTATGAAAATGAAGTGGATAATTGTGGACAAGGAGGGGGTGATTTATGGACAAGGGAAGGGGGTGATTTATGGACAAGGAGGGGGTGATTTATGGACAAGGAGGGGGTGATTTATGGACAAGGAGGGGGTGACTTATGGACAAGGAGGGGGTGATTTATGGACAAGGAGGGGGTGATTTATGGACAAGGAGGGGGTGATTTATGGACAAGGAGGGGGTGACTTATGGACAAGGAGGGGGTGATTTATGGACAAGGAGGGGGTGATTTATGGACAAGGAGGGGGTGACTTATGGACAAGGAGGGGGTGATTTATGGACAAGGAGGGGGTGACTTATGGACAAGGAGGGGGTGATTTATGAACAAGGAGGGGGTGATTTATGGACGAGGGGGTGATTATACACATAGAGGGGGTTGCAGAGTGACAACCCAGGAAGGGAAACCAATGCTGATGAGAAGGGGGTTGAAGATGCTAAGTAGGTGGGGAATGAGGAGTGAGAGGGAAGATAGAGGATTAAGATGAAGAAGAGGATTGAGGAGTGGGATGTTGGGATATAAATGGAGAACAGAGAAGTACAATGTGCTCAGACCTAGATTTTCTACTTATTGTGGACCCTCTCTCCATGCCCCAGGGAAGTAGCATTTCTAAATGTGGGCATTATTGGAAAAATGACAAAATTAAGGCCACTCATTCTGTTAGCTCTCCTCAGCTGGACATACACTTACTTTATATGGAAACGTATAATGTACAAAATGTAATATGCCTCCATGCTAGCTCTGTTGCCTTGCCACAAATTCAGGCCTGCTAGTGCTTAGCTGGACTAGGCTGTTAGGGATAACCAATATATACTTACATATAGTAAGGTTATTTTGTTAATTATTTGTGGAGTGATTGTGAGGAATTTAATGTGTGCTTGAGTTTGGGGAGAAGGAGTGCTATTTATTAAATGTGAATATGAATTATAAAATGTTGGCAATGGTTTTGAGAAATAGGTTTATTTATTACATGTACATGCTATTCATTTATACCAGGCTGTTTGGTGGGGAGGGAAATAAGTTTATTAAATGTGTACGCTATTAATTTAATGTCGGGCTGCTTGGGGCAAATAGTTCTATTATTAAAAGTGAATAGTATTAATTTAATTTAATTCCAAATTTGGGGCTGGTTGCAGGGAGGGAGGCCTAATTATTAAAGGGGTACTATTGATTTATTAACAGGACTGTTTGGGGACTCCTAAACTTTATGTACCGGTTTTTGTTTCAAAATAGGCCCCCGACATCCCAGAATCTACACAAGCAGCAACTGAGCTTAAGACACCAGCAGCCACAGGTGGTGAAAGTGACAACAGCAGGTAGGAGAGAGCAGGACCATCTTCCAACTGTTCTCAATATGGTGGGACTGTCCAGAATTTGGGTGACTGTCTCACTTAGTCAGGATTTGGTCTGACTACAAGGACAGTTGGGAGGTATGTCCTACTTCACACTGTTATGCTTGTGAAGGCAGAGCTGCCTGCAACTAACAGTAGTGGATACAGCATTGCCTGTTTATTTGTTTAAAATGAATACCATATTCGACAATATGGGGCCCCCCTGTCTTAAGTGCCCCGGGCCCCCCAGAACCTTAATCCAGCTCTGCACCCAGGTCTGACCTGTTTCAAACTCCCATCTGAGTATCCGAGCAAACTCCCATTGCTTTGAATCATGTGTAGGTTATTGATGACAAGTGTTTTTTTTAACACCGGTCTCATCTCATAATTTCATAATGAGGGACACATTGCTGGAAGGTCTCTTTTTGCCCCACCAATGTGATGAAAATTGTGGACCTGTCCCATTCATAAACACAACCATACCTTATGTATCAATTGTTCCCCACATCTCTTAGATTGTAAGCTCATGTGTGCAGGGCCATCCTTACCTTCTGTTTTCATTCTTTTAATGTACCGCGCAACATGATGTGTTGGCACGTTATAAATAAAAGATAATAATAATAATTCAGTTGCTGATAGGCCTTGAATGACAAACTGACAGCTATTTAAATGGTAGCTGTAGACTCATTAATCCTTACAACTCTAATGCTAATGTATTAGCAGCAGACTACTGAGATTGCACTCTATACTGTTGGACCCTCACTCCTACAATGTATTGATAGGAGTAAATTGGGAACTGAATAATCTAGTTAATAACTCAATAGACTACTTAATTATATCCAACGTCATCCAAAGTCACCATTTTACCCTAGGATCACAAAGAAAGTTTATTAGTCTTCCTCAATTTTGATGCATGACATAAATAAATAGAATTTGCCATTCCTTTTACTTTCTAGTTAAATTGTTGCTATGCCACTTATTGAAGGTTATGTTTCAGTAACAAGTCTTCTCTGTCCAGCTCCGCTCTCTATGAGTGACTGTTTGTTTAGAGCCGCTTGTCTCTCACACCACGGAGAAACATTTGATTGCCAGGCTTCTGCCAAGTATATGCCACATAAACCCTGCTTCACGAGACCCTCCGATTGTTCTCACGTTCAGCCATTCGGATTCAAGGCAACGGTTTCCCGACCTCTCGAAAAGTTTTAATCTTAATAATTTATGACTTATCAGACTATGAATATTTATTTGCTTCTCATAAAACTATCCAAAATAATACTAAAGTAATGTCAGGCTGATCCTAAATGGAAGTAGAAAAGTTATAGACTGGAAAGGTTTGGGTGCAACTAAGCAAAACAAAGGTGCATGCTCGTTATAGAACTATCAACATGATCAATACAGGTACCTGGTTGGTAATGCATCGAGGAAAAGGGGCTCTCCCTATTAATGGATAAAATCGTTATTTTTATCAGGACATGTATATTTATAACTGCCCACATTTACAGAAATTCCACTAACTATATTTTTACTCTTAAAGGACCACTGAACCTGGTAAAGCTAAAGATATTTGTGTTAGAGATGCTCAGGCTCGCTTCCTAGAGAACACACCCGAACTTAGGGGATCCAAGTACTGAGCCGAGCCGCCTCGGTACTGCCATGCACCCTCGGAATTGAAAACAAGGCAAACCTTCATCGCAACGTCATTTGATCTCGGCTCTCGCAAGTTTTGAATTCCCAATTTTTCTTTTCTGCCACTGCTGTGTGCCCTAGATGTGCTAGGAACTGCCGTGTGTTTGTGTCATTGCTCTGTCGCTTAGCATCCAGCCAGGTCACTGCAGAATTTGCCCGAAAGTGTATGGAAATAATAATGTGACCTGTGAGGTGGTCTGCAAATGACTTGAAATTAGTGTTATTGAGGTTAATAATAATGTAGGAATAAAAAAAAGAGCAAAATTATGTGATTTTAGCATATTTTAGGATTTTTTCTAAAAAAAATCCAAAACCAAAACCAGAACGCACGAGGGTGGTTTCGCCAAAACCAAAACACGAAGCTAGTCCAGTCCAAAACCAAAACCAGTTCACGGGGGTCAGTGAGCATCTCTAGTTTGAGTTAAAGTTGTGATCGTGGAAACTACTATAGGACACACAGGAGAGTTCCTGTTAGGAATCCCATTGAGGGGCACCGCACTGGGCCTTTCCAAAGCCTCAAATGGCCGATGAGAAGAAAGGGGACTTTTTTTGTTACACCGATTTTTTGTTACACTGTTTGTCCGTCAATATGTTCCAATATCACACAGTATGTTTATGCGCACAGATAATGCATATAGAGGGCCTGAGTCATTAAGGAGAGCAAAGCATTAAAAAGGAGTATCGATGCACCTGGAAAAAACCATGTTGCATTGGAGGGGAGGTAAATTTAAAATGTGGGGACAGATTTATAGTTGGGATAGGGCATGTCCTAGATCATCTTTAAATTTCAGTGTAAATATAAAGCTATTAAGTATTTGTGTGTTAGATGAAAAAACAACCAGTATTTAACTTACATGCAGAATAATAAACTCATTTGTACCCCTTGCATTGTTACATGGTTTGTCCCAAAGAACATTTACTCCTTTTTTTGCCTTACTCTCCTTAATGACTCAGGCCCAGATTGTCTAAATAGCTGCTGAAGATCACACGAATTTGCTCAAAGCTCATCCCAAAGCTCATCCCAAAATTCACAAACACCTTTAAGTATGTATAGAAAATATAGCTATAGATGTATGGTCAAATACATGTATACCTATTTATGGAATTGACCATGTTTTTCCCTACTAATATGGGTCTAACAGGCTGAGTGGAGTAGCAATTCTGGGTACCAGAGAAAAAAATACCAGTATGATATAATCAGTATTTGCATACACTATATTATAACAATGTTATTTGTACTCTGTGGAATTTATTCTGTCTGAGCTGGGACAATGTCGGTCAATTCATTGTGTTGTGTAGTTTGGTTGTATTAGGACTGGGAACACTTAAGTATAAGTTCTGCCAGCAAAACGTGGACAGTTTCACAGCCAAATGCAGAATGAGAGGAATATTACGCAGGAAACTTTTGAAAATGTATCTTATTTCTAGCCCATTTAAACTATATATCTATATATCCGCAGGAGCTCCGAAACGGCCGTTGGGTAATTTATGACATACAGTATCATGAGCTCCATCAGTGCCAGCTTAAGATGAGTATAATGTGAAGTAATTATGCTGCTGAATTGTGTTTTGTTGACTTGCTGCTATGGATGGTATAATGGAACAGTTTCATTTTGGACTTTAAAAGTAATAATAAAGTTTATACGGAGTGCTGGTTTCCAGTCTTGTTTGGACAGGAATTTATGTGCAATTTATTGAACATGGCACCAGCTATTAAGTTATTTGTAGGTGATGTGCGGCTCTTAATTACATATATATATATATATACTGTATATATTTTCGTTTTTCATGGTATGTGATAGGGTCAGAAGCAATGGTATGTTTTCCTCTGTCCCTTAACATTTTTTTTTCACATTATTTGAAATTTTTACCAATAGAGACCTTGAGGAATCACTTGAGTCTACAATAGTTTTCCTTTATTATTTAGCATTTATAGGCCTGATACAATGGATGTTAGGCATGGATCTATTTATCAGTAATGTTTTATGAGGACTGATTCAGGTCTCTCATGCAGGTAACAGTGGATTTCTAAACTGCATGGTAATCCCTGTGATGTCACATGATGATGTCATGGCGATTTCAAATTGCAAATGTGGAATGTTTAGCACTTCGGCATTGAAAACACAGTGTTCCGTGTGTACTGATCATGGGACTGAGAGCTATTATCTGTGACCACCTCAGGCTGTCATTGACAACAGAAATCCAGCTTTTTAGGCTGTTTTGTCAGTATGCGATCATCATTTTAATGCCAAACTGACGTGATAACAGAATTTACGTTCAGAGAATTCTATCTAATAGGCAGATTTGCTTTTATAATTATATCCAATGCATAGACCACTGATGGGCAACTGGAAGTTTCACCTGCGGCCCCCTGCTCCTTCCAGATATATGCCCTCGCTCTGACTGACAGATCGTGTGTCATGTGATCAGAGCTGTCACTTCAGCATCACATGACCACACACTGCAGAAGGAGGAAGAGGGAGCGCAAGTTAATGGGCTTTAATAGCCGTTCTCCTGCTCCTCCTCTACCATTGGACTTTGGTTTAAATTGTGCCTCTAAACACAGGACTTTTGGCCGCTGCTAGTGCCGTTGTTATCCAGTGGTTCAATGTGGTTTAATACTGTATGTGTGTTTTAAAGTTGTATCGCGTACATGTTGCTATATATTGTGCACAAACAGTATGACAATGTTGTGATATGTTACTAAGGTTATTATTAACAGTTATGGACTTGACAATATGTATTTAATACTTGGCTAGTATAAGTCACATGTTGTAGTTTCAATGGTAACATGTGCAGTTTAAAATCTGCAAGTAGATATAGTCTAAACACAGTTATTTTCCATATTATTAAGATTGTATCCTGTGCGTATTTATATCAATTATTCTGAAAGTTAGACAAGTCATTCCTAGGCTAGGTACACACTGAAGAATTTTCCGATGTCCAACGATTGTACCTACGACTGAAGGTCCGATCAGTCTGGCGGATCATCCATACACAATGACACGATTTACCTTCAGATCTGTGCTCTTCATCTGGTCCTCTAGTCTTCAGAGAATGACAGCACAATATTCATTCATTCATTCATTCCTGATACATTGTTACACTGATTAAAACCGCCTTGTTATAGCTATCCACATGTCCTCACAAATTTCGTTAGCTTCTGTGACTCTGAAACAAAATATTCTGTCTCAGAACAAACAAATGAATTATTCCTTCTACAGCACTCTACAGTTATTCCCCGGGACATTCATTACTAGCATCGGCTGAAAAGAGCCCGACTCTGTAAACTCTATGGAGATCATGAGCATCAGTGCATACACACTACATGATCGTTAGGTGATTGTGAGGAACAGTACGACCAACCAAATGAGCCGACATTTGACACTTTGGGACAATTTTCGACCATCGTGTCATTATACACACTGACCCGACTTCCAACCGAACGTTTGTATGTCGGCTGATTAGCCCGATGATTGGACATAAAACTTCAGTGTGTACCTAGCTTTAAATGTGGCCAGGTGGAGGGTTTAATGAGGGATAAAAGAGAATAACAGGTCTGGGTTACACAACTGGCATATGTAGATACTATAAGCCATGGTTAGCCAACAAGATCATTGAATACTAGTACCCTGAATTAGACTCCAAGGTACTTTATCCACAGGAAGCCAATGGTCCCCAACCAACAGGGGGGATGACATTCAGGGTTAAGTCTTATCATTTTCCCACCTATCACAAGCTGGCTACCACCCCTAATCTGGAAATATTGAAGGAGATATATATGTGTTTTTGATTGTTTGGCGGAGTAGTGGATTAGTGACTAGGAACTGCGCACCCAACACATGGGTATGCTGTGTTCGGGGATTAGTGACTGGGAACTGCGCATCCAACACATGGGTATGCTGTGTTCGAGGATTAGTGACTAGGAACTGCTCTTCCATCACATTGGGTATGCTGTGTTCGAGGATTAGTGACTAGGAACTGCTCTTCCGTCACATTGGGTATGCTGTGTTCGAGGATTAGTGACTAGGAACTGCTCTTCCGTCACATGGGTATGCTATGCCTGCAAGAGATTGCATCTGTGTGGTGATTGTATATCTCATCTCTGTACTGCCATCTATGAAATAAACTGTGTTTTGGTTGCAACAATCTGCCTAGGTGATTTCAAAGAACCCACTAGGATGTGCAGTCCTCAAATGGGGCATATTTTGTGGCAAAGAAGAGGTCAAAGCAGCATGTGGCGGCATTTTGTGACACAATCTGAGTGTATGAGTGTGTGAAAACACAAGTAGAGGAAGAAAGCATGCTTAACAAGGGCACTCTTGTAATAATTATTTTATTTAAAATATACCTTTTATTAGTTACATTTTAAAATATGGTGTTCCCATCATGAACCTAAGTATCGTAGGCAGCGAAATAATAAAAGAATTGAAAAGTGATGAAATTCAAGATTAAAATAAAGATGTTAATAAAGTGGCAAATAAATGCCAAGCCTCGCTATGTTATTAAATTACTTATATATTTGGAGGATATATTCATTTATATTCTCACGCTGTGTGAATCCATTGTTAGCCAGATAAATTTACTGACCAATTGAGTTGGTGTTTATAATTTATACCATAAGCACAGTTTATTTCTTTATTTACATCAGAGGTGATAACTTTATTCGTATGTCTATATATCTATTACAAAAAGCCTTTTTTGCCTAGCTAAAGCGAGTAGCGAAACGCGCGTCGGCGTTCGCCTCGCTATGTTAATATAGGATCTCACGCTGTTCTTATGAGATGCTCTGACATGATATAATCTTATTAGAGGGGTATTAACTCTGATTTTTAGAGATGTATTAAACCTATCAGCCGGGAGATAGTTATAAGAGAGATTGTGATCACTTGATATCTGTATGCTAATTAGCCACGGCATTCAATTAGTAATCTGTAGCATCGGACAAGCAATATAAAGGAAACAATCTCCCTCAGGCTAAAAGGACCTTGAAATTGAAGCAGAAACAGTTATTTCATCACAACCTAGATAGAACAAGTGATATCAGACTGACACTGTCTTTGGGGGAGACTTTGTTACTACACCAACTAACATGACACAAGTACTATTCTATCCTTAGTAATAGAACTTAGGGATAGTTATAAAAGGGATATAGACCACCTGGTGCTTGAAGTGCCTAATAAATATGGTAACCATTCTTTGATCCCTAGTACAAGAACAATGATATAAGAGAAATATAGTTTTCCCTCAATTATAATGCTATTAAGTAACAATAGATACATAGCAATAGCCTATATGGAGTAAAGATAACAAACCATAGTTATCTTTTAAGGGAGTTAGTTTTGGTGCTCATTATCCTAGACAAGTCTTAATTGATCAACCCCTTGTAATAGATATATAGACATACAAATAAAGTTATCACCTCTGATGTAAATAAAGAAATAAACTGTGCTTATGGTATAAATTATAAACACCAACTCAATTGGTCAGTAAATTTATCTGGCTAACAATGGATTCACACAGCGTGAGAATATAAATGAATATATCCTCCAAATATATAAGTAATTTAATAACATAGCGAGGCTTGGCATTTATTTGCCACTTTATTAACATCTTTATTTTAATCTTGAATTTCATCACTTTTCAATTCTTTTATTATTTCGCTGCCTACGATACTTAGGTTCATGATGGGAACACCATATTTTAAAATCTAACTAATAAAAGGTATATTTTAAAGAAAATAATTATTACAAGAGTGCCCTTGTTAAGCATGCTTTCTTCCTCTACTTGTGTTTTCAAACTGAATATTTCACATGCAAAGGTGCACCGATCCAGCCATAGGATACACAATTGAATATAAGTCTGGATATGTAAATATAAACAAAAATACTTAGTGCGGTGATATATAACCTTTTTTTCTGTATGAGTGTGTGCAACGTTCATTTTGGAGCTCTAAAAACATTTTTATGATTGGCGGGGTGACCATATGAGCCTATGGGGGAGGAAATAGGAAGGGAGCAGAGTAAGAGAGAGGAGGAGCGTGTGTGTGTGTGTGTGTGTGTGTGTGTGTGTGTGTGTGTGTGTGTGTGTGTGTGTGTGTGTGTGTATATATTTTGTGTGTATGTGTTTGTAGTTAAATGTATTGTTTTAACTTATAAATGAGATTAAGGATAATATTTGGCCCTTTTGATGGTTAATGGGCTACACCTACAGTTTTTTTATGTCTTGTAAACAATCTCTCCCTAGTATCATTTCTCTTGTCAATATGAGAATCATGCCATCTGCATCCATAGTATAATTGTTAATATGAATATTTACCTATGAGTCTTTTGTGAATTAATGCCTTAATGATTTCATTTAACAGCCTGAGCATGAGATATTTCATTATTAAGTGTTTTATTGATCATAATCTCACCTCATCCTTATCAGAGAGCTCATTAAGATAAGAAGGTAGAAGGGAGGGGGAGCGTGTTTTGTTTTCAAATGCAGAGGGATTGTCTGTTTTATTGGGTAGTGGGCTTTTTTCAGGAGAAAGAAAATACCCTCACTCAAACACTGTTTATACAATAGTTAGAAGGGTAATATAAATAAATGTTTTACTGGTTCCCTCTTGCAGACAAGGTTAAATATACAGTTGTGTATTTAAATTTCAACATCTCCTGTAGTAACTGATATTTATGAAGTATAAAGTAGCTCCTAAGTTTATTGATTCCTCTGAGCCTAGCCAGGTGGCTTCTACTGAGGAGACGAGGGAGAATTGATTTGTCCAATTATGAAAGCCAAGTTTCAGAGGTTCGATGTTGACAAATTAATCCACAAATTCAGTCTTCAGAATTGGGCAAATAATTAACGCTCACTGGAGATTCCGGCCAATCACATGGAATGTGAAGAAGACAATCAGCACGGATCAACAATTGTTACATGTGGTGACAAAATGAGTTTGAGATCACCTTAACCAGCCTGTCCTTTGTTTCTCACAAAATATGGAGCATAACAACATGTACTTCCTATAGCCCTGTTAATGTTCCCCAGTTCACCAGAGTGCAAATGTGGGTAAGGGGACATGAAGCCGTGCTTATATAGGAGACTTTTTCACTATATGTTACCCATTGTAAGAATATGTTTGTTGTTATTGCATAAAAAAATGGTGATGATGATGATGTTCTTAAATTGAAGCCAGGTGGGTTATGGGAAAGGATTGGGTGGGGTCCAGTTCCAGGATACAGGTGAGGGGGTGGTAGCAGGATTCATTCTTCCCCTTCTTTCTCTACAGGAAGTCCTGATCAGCTGGAAGCTAGTTCTGGCTTAAAAAAAGCGTGTAAGGGGTTATACTGGGAGCGTCACTTAATCATCTTGGCCTTGTCCCTTAAGTAACCTGATTATGTCCCCATTGCCTCAGGTTGTATTTCACCAGACTCCTTGGAGTCAACACAACATTGTACCAAGGGATGTATTGGGATGAGAAAGGACAGCTCTGTAACAGCCCCTTTTGACAGACAGCCACTCTCAGTGGATTCCGCTTTCTAAGGCCACCCCTGACCCTGCCCCTGGAGGATGGGGAAATTACAGTGTATAGAGGAGAGAGTGAGACACAGGGGAGGTGGTGTCTTTTATTATTTGATTCTGGGAAGAACTCCAGTGTTGAGGTCTAGGCTCCTGCTGGACTGAGCTGGTACATCTGCAGTTCAGGATAACTCCATGGGTCTTGGATTCTGCAAGTCAGGACATCCAGGTGACTGAAACTCCATAACCTTGTGGGATAAGTGACAGATAATGTGGTAAACCTGCCGGGCATTTATTTACAGTTTATACATAGTATTCTAGTGATTGTTTTTATTACAATAAATGTATTGTTGTACTTTCTAACTGCATTTGCCTGAGTGACTATAGGAACCTTAGAAGGTACTGGGTAGGCTTCCCTAGTATAGTAAGACACCCCTGGGTCACCAGTCAGCATGAAGTGGGTAGAATAGGGCCTCCTTCATGTCAATAGCCTTAAAGAAGGAGCTCACATCCCCTCAGACATTCGTTCTTCCTTGATTGTACTAGACTACCATACACAACCTCATCTCATGCCCATAATAATACAATTCAGCAAACAGCCCTAATATTCCCTCCTAGGGGAAAAAGAAAATATATTAACAATCCAAAAACATGGACATCTGACATTCGCATTGTCCATGTGTTCGAACTAACCTAATGCACACAATGGTGCTCAATATGGAACAACTACCACAAGGAATATAACTCTTGCTTTGTAAATAACTCCTCAAAATCATTCTGTAAAGCCAGGGAAACGACGGCATCTTATTACAACTTGAGATTACCATACACATCATTATAATATCCTCAAGCTTGTTCATATTTCTATTCAGAGGTATGGAGGCCCTCCGGTACCACATTCCCCTCCTTTCTCCTCACCCATCCTTCCCACCTTTTGCTGTTTCTATTGTTTTCTTCATAACCACTCTCCCAATTTTTCCTGACAGTTCACATCTTAACAACAAAAATGGGGATCACTGACATTTTTCCAAATTTGAATCAGTTATACTATGTGTCTGTCTTGTTACTAGCTTACTTTTGTAACTCCGTGTGTATTACTCAATGGCTTATACACATTATAGTCTATGTGTCCTCTTTAATACTTCAATAAACTCTTTTAAAAAAAAAAAGAAAATGATGGGCTTATCTGTCACCCCAATCACATTTAGGAATAGTGTGGTAGAACAGTGCTCATAGTATCCTCTATTTCTCAGAGGTCCGGGCCGGAAGTGGGGCCATGAAGCCAAACAAAAAATGTACTATCCCTCCCCTCTGTTTCCGATATGGATCCGGGTCAATCAGACAGTTTAGCTGCGATATGGAAATCTCATAACTTCAACAGATTTATACATATTCAGGGACAGGATGGGCTGGGTTGGGGGGGCATCCCCCCCAGGCCGGTTCCATAGTGGGCTACCTTGGGCTGGGTCACTGGGCCACCTGCATTTTTCTCCTTTAAAATGTTCCTAATAAGTTGCTGAGTCGAGTCTTGCCCCCCCAGGCTAAATTTTGCCAGCCCTCCCCTGTACATATTATGGGTGATTTGGCCTCTGTGGCTTTCACAGATATTCAGGAAAAATGCCATCTTCCTCTATCACTACATTTTCAATATCTCCAGATCAGTGGGTTTATTCAATCCCAAATTTGCACCAAAAAACTTTGTCAACTCTCTCTTTATGAGTAGAACTGTACACACACCCACACACGTCAGTTGTGTAACGTAACATAACAGTCACTGCCCGCAGTAAGCTCTCACCGCGTGACCACACGACCAATCACAAGCTGAGCAGCGCCACAAGCCGAGCGGTGCCATCACAACCAGTGCGGACGAAGTACGCATGCATCGGACTCAACACACAAGCAGCCCGCATGCACCATTTTAATGATTTTGTGGCGACCTGCTACGCTCGACAGGGCGATTCAAGTCCACGTGGACCAAACATCAAATATTCAAAAGTTAGTTTTAAAAATTGGAAAATCCATTGAATACAGGTGCCGGAACTCAGTTCTGTGATTTCTATGACAGAAAAAGCACTGGATAAAACTAACTCCTGGCTTCTAAAGACCTTATGTAGCTCATGAAATTTCAATTACACACAAAATTTGGAGTCAAGCAGAATTTTATCAGGTATCGCAGGATGAATGAAAGTCTTACCATGTTTAAAGTTAAGGTAGTTTGTAAGTAATTGTTATTCACTTATGGACGTTAACAGTAAAAAAAACACTATATCAGCCCCCCCCCCCTTCCCCCACCCCGTGTTTCTGTCTCCACGGAATTTGATTACAAAGTTTCAGATATTTGAGTGTTTAATGTTTTCTGCTAAAACCCCTAAAGGACGTTGTGTTCTTTATTTTTCTTATCCATACTGGCAACCCTACAAAGCCTGCAATAAATCCTGAATTTGTATCAAAAGCTGTTGTATGATCTATTACATAGAAAGCAGGTCTCCTAACCCGTACAACCGTTGCTCAAATTATATATAACACGTACCAGATGGATACGTTTCATTTTTCTTTTTTTGATCGGCATAGCAATGCAAATCAATGTCTGTGTTTTTCGGGTTTATTATTGTGCTTTTATGTATGTGTTAGAAATAGGAAACTGTCAGCATTAACGGGATGATGTTGCCAATAGCAGAAACCTTTGATAACTCTAGAAATATTACTTTGTTGGTGGTGGATGGTCTTTCATTTATCCAATATATATATATGTGTGTGTGTATCCAGCGTCCTGTTTTTAGATATATCATGACGAGCCACTGTATGACGTTATTGAGTATACATAACTCTCTTGTCACGGGCACTAGGAGTTTTGACCCAGAATTCACCTGATGTAGCTTTACCCACCAGAGGCGCGGAGTCTAACACAGCGGCTGGTTTTCTCCAGGAACTCCCGCAAGGATGTATGGGTTTTAGCGGCTTTCACTGTGCAGGTCGCGGTCCTCTGGGGAGTATGGTGAATATGCGGATACAACTATACACAATGAGTACACGGATCTGCTTAAGCTGAATAGAAACAGGAATGCCAGAAGATATCTATATAGTCTCTGAGTAATAAAACAATGATGAACCAGCAAGTATGGTGGCCAGTAATAGGAAGAGAGAGTTCCGAAGTGCCTAGCACGCAGGAAACTTAAAACAGGCAGATGCTTGACAACTGAAGAAAAGTCTATGCGAGCAGTCAATAAGACAATGTGGAAGAAGAGTCAGCGACTCGCAGCTATCGCTACAGATGCACGGTAGAACTTAGTCCCGATCATAGATAAAATATAATGTAGCTTGAAGTAGGCTGCGGCTGGCAGGTATTACCACTGATGTGGAGTGAAGACTAGTCCGGGAGAAGATAGAATACAAGGTAGCGTGGAGTAGTCTGCGGCTGGCAGGTATTACCACTGGCGTGGAGAGAAGACTTGTCCAGGAGCAGGTAGAATACAAGGTAGCGTGGAGTAGTCTGTGGCTGGCATGTATTACCACTGGCGTGGAGAGAAGACTTGTCCAGGAGCAGGTAGAATACAAGGTAGCGTAGAGCGGTCTGTGGCTGGCAGGTATTACCACTGGCGTGGAGAGAAGACTTGTCCAGGAGAAGATAGAATACAAGGTAGCGTGGAGTAGTCTGCGGCTGGCAGGTATTTACCACTGGCGTGGAGAGAAGACTTGTCCAGGAGCAGGTAGAATACAAGATAGCGTAGAGTAGTCTGCGGCTGGCAGGTATTACCACTGGCGTGGAGAGAAGACTTGTCCAGGAGCAGGTAGAATACAAGGTAGCGTGGAGTAGTCTGCGGCTGGCAGGTATTTACCACTGGCCTGGAGTAAAGACTTGTCCAGGAGCAGGTAGAATACAAGGTAGCGTGGAGTAGTCTGTGGCTGGCAGGTATTACCACTGGCGTGGAGAGAAGACTTGTCCAGGAGCAGATAGAATACAAGGTAGCATAGAGCGGTCTGTGGCTGGCAGGTATTACCACTGGCGTGGAGAGAAGACTTGTCCAGGAGAAGATAGAATACAAGGTAGCGTGGAGTAGTCTGCGGCTGGCAGGTATTTACCACTGGCGTGGAGAGAAGACTTGTCCAGGAGCAGGTAGAATACAAGATAGCGTAGAGCGGTCTGCGGCTGGCAGGTATTACCACTGGCGTGGAGAGAAGACTTGTCCAGGAGCAGTTAAAATACAAGGTAGCGTGGAGCGGTCTGCGGCTGGCAGGTATTACCACTGATGTGGAGTGAAGACTAGTCCGGGAGCAGATAGAATACAAGGTAGTGTGGAGTAGTCAGCTGCTGGCAGGTATTACCACTGGCATGGAGAGAAGACTTGTCCAGGAGCAGGTAGAATACAAGGTAGCGTGGAGTAGTCTGCGGCTGGCAGGTATTTACCACTGGCGTGGAGAGAAGACTTGTCCAGGCACAGGTAGAGTACAAGATAGCGTAGAGCGGTCTGCGGCTGGCAGGTATTACCACTGGTGTGGAGAGAAGACCTGTCCAGGGGCAGGTAGAATACAAGGTAGTGTGGAGTAGTCTGCGGCTGGCAGGTATTTACCACTGGCGTGGAGTGAAGACTCGTCCAGGAGCAGGTAGAGTACAAGATCGCATAGAGCGGTCTGCGGCTGGCAGGTATTACCACTGGTGTGGAGAGAAGACTTGTCCAGGAGCAGGTAGAATACAAGGTAGCGTAGAGCGGTCTGCGGCTGGCAGGTATTACCACTGGCGTGGAGAGAAGACTTGTCTAGGAGCAGGTAGAATACAAGGTAGCGTGGAGTAGTCTGCACTGGCAGGTATTACCACTGGCGTGGAGAGAAGACTTGTCCAGGAGCAGGTAACCTCCACAGCAAACAGGTACCATTAACAGAAACAGGATACTCCTTGGTACCTCAGCAGAATGAGGACCAAGAACAGGCAAAGGTAGTAGGGTCGCAGGTGTCTTAAATAGTGAGAAGTAATTAATCATCCAATGAGGAGAGGAACAAGGTTTTAACAGTCTGTAGGTCTGCACATGCGCAGACCCCTGGTCTAGATGGCGGGCGGCCGCGGCGCAAAACAGGCGCCGGCAAGACAGAGAGAGACCTAAGTCTTGAGCCAGAGGAACTAACAGTCCGGTGAGTGACATCTCTACTCTGTATAAGAGCAGTTGATTGATTTGAGTCCAAAACCATGAGCACCAACACAGAGGAGGTCAAAACGGCTAAAGTGCAGCATAACATCCTCTGTGGTAGCATCACATATCACATTACACCTGGAACAAGGTAGTGGCGGTGCAGAGAAGTAGGAAGTTGCACCGGCTGATGGGATTAGTCGAATGGAGCGAGGGCATTACTGGCCCAATATAGGTTAGTTAGGGTAAGAGTGAGATGGTTAGATGTGTACAGAGACTTTGTCCTCATTTATGGGGAGAATGAACTCAGGGAGGATTGGGGATTGGAAGTAGGTGGCAAAACCAAGGATGTGAGGAAGGATTCGGTTCCGGGGAAGTAAAGGTTTGCAAATAGGCACAGGGGCCAATTGATGAATTTATCAGAAATCTGTATTGGAGCAAAATTTCCTCCTGCAGTGTCAGAGTAATTTTGTTCTTGGTTCTTTTAGCTAAATTAAGCGTCATGGCAGTAGGTCGCTTTGTAGGCAGCATTTCCACCTCCACTCCCAAGATATGGGGGGAAGACATGGCTGCCTCCATTTGCTCCAGTACTAGCCCCCAGGTGTGCATTTTTCCAAGAGATAGACGCCTGTTTCCCTTGCAGAGAGTCGCCCTGATCCCTGCATTGCCACTGATATAACAAATGACATCATGAAGTTGTTAATGGAGAGGAACAATTGGGAGCCAGCAGGAAGAAGCAACAAGATTCAGAGAAGAAGAAAAGAAGCAGAGGTAAGAAAACTACTGCAGGGTTTAGACAGAACCGCGGACAAGCGGAGGCAGGAGAGAAAGTGCAGTGGCTGGAAAGAACAAGTGGGGGTGTGGCTAGAGAGAATGAGGATGAGGGGCCAAATGTTGGGTAGAGACAAGTTTAAAAATGGTATCGGGGTGAGAGAAGGAATGAGGGTGGTCTTGTCTACTACATTTGTATCGGCTCCACAATTTCTGGTGGTGGTAGTCCTGTAGCACAGTCTCTGAAACAGGTGCAATAACGAACAATAACTTTCAGCCCTCGGTTGCTATAGTTCATCTTTAAGCAACATAAAGCTTCACACCTGTCTCGGTGTTACTCACTACCCATAGCTCTTGGTCAGTAGGCCTCTAGTATTACTGGTACTGGCACTTAATTCTTTGTGATTCCAGGATCCCAATCATCTGGACGCTCTTGCATCACTTCCTGTCCCTCAGGGTGCTGGAAGATGTAGTCTTCCCAGCAGATATTAGCGCAAAAATTACAGTCAGACTTTTGGGGCTACCCAAAGGGATGTTTGCTGGTAAATCCCTGCCCTGTCAACACTGGTAAGGTGGCATTGCTAACAAATATATTAGATGAATAAAACTAGAAGACCAGAAATTCACTGATCGAAGTTTACTGAGCTAGTTATCAGTTAAAGCATGGTCAAAACCTGGTATTTTGACCTCACTTTAATAAAGCGCATTTAATAAAACATATTAAAGCCTCCCTACAGCACTGTGTGCTATGTTCATAATGAGGCTCATTTAATGGTGGACGTATTTTTCACCCAGAACGTATGAAGGAAAGGATGCGTGCAAGAAAAAGTGCGTTTACATGCATATGTTCATTGGACACATCTCAAGGTGCATTCAGCTGTAAGACAGTAGCTTTTGCGCCAGACATATATCATGTGTACAGTTGTGTAGACCTATGTCTCATGATAGCGTAGGATACGCAAAAAGTTGTGGCTAAAGTACAATATGCCATAGAGCATCACTGTATTTTACAGAACATTAACACTTCTTAACTCTGCCGGCAATTTGGAAAATGACATCAGTGAAGCCAACACTTGTCAGAACGTGTACATAATTTTTTAGACAATCGACATCAAAGCATTTTTATAGGCTTTAGGAGGTATGCTAAATGCTTAAAATGAATGCACATGTCCAGTGTTTAGAACAGGTACATATTTTTCATCGTTCAGGAAAATTTTACCATGTGGCTGGCAGGCATTCTGAGGCTTGTAGTCCCACCACAGCTGGAAAGCCACATGATGCCTATCTCTTCCATAAACCTGTGTTGACCACATTATTATAAACATCTAGTACAGCTCTCTGGAGCCAGCTGACACTTAATCTCCGATGAACCATGCGCTGGATGGCCTTGAACTTCACAGCTCAATCAGGCTTGTTCTAATGCCACTTAAATCAGGATGTAAGAAGAAGCAGGAGAATTCCAGGAATTCCATGATATAAACGATATTTTTAGAACTGTGAATGACTTGCGAGAGAACAGTGCTGTAGTATCTAAAGATAGGACACACAAGTCTTTTTCCATTGCTTATCGCATTAACCTAACTGCACATTGAAATAACATATATACACACTTCCTAATCCTCTGTGACATTTTCTTCTTTCATTTATAACTTGTAGGCTAATTAATCAGCTCCAGTCATCACTTAGCTAATGAGCTGCCGATGTTCCTTGCAGGAATTCAGTGGTGAACATGTATATGATGGATGGTGTACCACAATAGGTGTTCGTTTATTGTCCTAGCTTTTGCACACAGCATGCATTAGGATGAGGACTCAAAGAGCGAATAAACTGTCTAGCTACTTAGAGATTTTTGCACGATCATAAGTGTTAATCTTCTAAAAAAAAATATGGGGTGCAAATTAGTATTCTGTTTTGGACATAAGTTAAATACTGACTGTTTTTTCATGTAGCACACAAATATCAACTTTACATTTCAGTGTACAAATAAGCTATCAAGTATTTGTGTGCTACATGAAAAAACAGTCAGTATTTAACTTATGTGCAAAACAGAATACTAATTTGCACCCCTTGCATTGTAACATGGTTTTGTCCAGGAGACTGAAATAGGAAGTTTCTTAAGTTAAGATCCTTAATGAATCAGGCCCATGGTGAGCAATTTTTTTTTTTAAAATCATATAACAGCCCTCTCCTCTACCCTCTTTTTCACCATGTTGTGTGTTGTAAGTGGCCTCTACAGTTGTACGTACCTCTCTCTCAGTGCTTCTCCAAGCTAGCTCAGTGTCTCTTGTATCCATGAACTCTGGGGGTTAAAGGTTGAAAAGCGGTACTTGCAAGTCTGAAAGCCAGTTTAGCTGTTAACGACACAGATTCATACAGAGCGTGATTACCCAATATTCTGACAAGGCTGCAGCATAGGGTGCAAGGCCTATTGGGGGGTTGGGGCGCAACATTTTTAGGGGTGCAAAATTGTGACAGGGAGAGGTACAAACTGAAATTAATTTTAAAATATAAGAGAATAGTTGTTCACCAGGGTAAAAAGAAAACATAAAACTAAAATGTATGAAGGTTTTATTCTTGAAGTATTCCCATGTATTCCCATGGTATGGGCTGAAGACAATGAATCGTCCTTGGGCGGGCACTTGAGGATAAGCGAGCAGGAGAGACAAGGATAGCGACAAGCGCAGTTGTGATAGGCCACTTCCCCTTCACATCTGCACCCTCAGTAGCGCTTGTGCATGCCTCTGTTTTGTTATGCAGTTCTGATTTTAATGAAAACAAAATGAGTGACAAAGATTGCTATGACCCATTTAAAAAGGTTAATGGAATGGAGTTTTTAAATATTGTGAACATATACACTGTTGGGGAGGGTGAAAGAAGACAAACTCTAAATTAAGGATAAGTTTGTTTTTACCTTCAATGTATTAGCCTGGAATGGGTGGTGAGGGGGAGCACTACAGGTGTGTTAGCTTAGGGCGGCCTGAACCCTCAACCAGGCCCTGGATACATATCAAAGTTGCTGTAAAAAAATGAGCACCAGAACAACTCTTGTTAAAGTTCAACTTTGTAGAACTCCTCAAGTACCCACTTAGCAGTTGCAAATAAATGATCAATAGTGGTTCATAAGTTGATTTTCAAAGCATTGAGGATAGTCACTCTTACTCTTGACCTCTACATTGTCCTTGTCAACGGATCCCCTAATCTCCCAATATCAGGTCAGCTATGATGGCATTTTGTTTTCCTTTGTTTGTCTCTCTAGACCCCACCTAGACCCATATCACACACGTGGCAGGTGCCCAGACTTTATTATTACACTCATGCTAGTTTGCCACTCAGAACTCAGATCTCTCAACTGTAACCTTCTCATTGTCCCTACTGTCAGTACTTGTATCAACTTACTCCGAACAACCTCTAGGCAAGGTCAAGAACCTGGACAATAGACTTACTCATCAGGGTAAGACCTTTCAGATCCATTGGATCTTATCTAAACCAACTCAAGCCCATCATAGGTATCAGAGAGGGTATTTTAAATACTCTAATTTTATCACTTCTGCCCTGAGAGTCCTAGGTCCTTCCCTTCCCAGTGGCATAACTACCGTAGGGTGTGCATCATCTATGGGGCCTGGAGGTGAGGGGGCCACAGCAATCCTGTGTCTCCCTAACTTCTCATGTCACCCTCCACTGGGACTGGGACTGATGGGAATAATTAAACATTCTCTGTAAAGTGCTTTGTAATATGATGACACTCACTAAATAAAGACTTTTAATAATAAGTCTAAGGGCTAGAACTAAACTGCAGGTTTGGAAAAGTGGAGATGTTGCCTATAGCAACCAATCAGATTCTAGCTTTCATTGATTTAGTGCATTCTACAACATGACAGCTAGAATCTGATTGGTTGCTATAGGCAACATCTCCACTTTTTCAAACCCGCAGTTTAGTAAATATACCCACCCGTAAGTGTGTTGTATTGGCAATTTGCTTCTGGCAAAAGCAACTGATAACTACAGACATTGGAGGACCTGCTTGGGTGGCTCACCAGAATTATCGAACCCCATCCAAAACTAAATTTTCATCGCTGGGTGGAGTAGTACTTTAATCAAATCTTAGTAAAAAATTATTTTACTTTGCTACTATAACATCATCTGTACCTGTCCTTGAGCCATTCAGTATTTAATTAATTTGCAAAGGTTTATCTCACTTTGGCCCACAGCTCTTACATGTTTCTGATCTCCGTAGCAGAAAATGGTTCAGATTCCATGCTCATAACAAAATAAAATCAACATTAGACACGGTGATCAAATGCTTTGGCTGATGCCCTACCTCTGTGCTTACAGCTTGCCTTTCAAACCTTTCATTTTGTACCTTTAATTTTATCATTATCAAAATCTGGTGTATAAATAATTTGTATGAAATCCATCTCTGTCAGAGTTGATGGGAAATCAATGTTAACTCCTCTCTGGAAATCAGCCCAACTTGTGTTTTGACTACTCTTCCTACAAACTCTTAACTTTATTTCTTGTACCGTTCCCTCTAGACCTTGTTTTCCGATGCACAGTAGTAATTGGCTAAAGGGTCTAATCCCAAATTTTGTTTTGAATATTTTTTTTTTTTACTTACATGTTAGGGATGACTGTCTAAAAATATTCTCATTATAGAGATATCGTATTTCTATGAGGGTGCTGGTTGGTCGGCTTGTAGAGCTTACCATTGCGGGAAAGTGGCATTGGTTGGGCAGCACGGTGGCTAAGTGGTTAGCACTTCTGCCTCACATCACTGGGGTCATGAGTTCAATTCCCGACCATGGCTTTATCTGTTTGGAGTTTGTATGTTCTCCAAGTGTTTGCGTGGGTTTCCTCCGGGTACTTCGGTTTCCTCCCACATTCCAAAAACATACTGGTAGGTTAATTGGCTGCTATCAAAATTGACCCTAGTCTCTGTCTGTCTGTGTATGTATATTAGGGAATTTAGACTGTAAGCTCCAATGGGGCAGGGACTGATGTGAGTGAGTTCTCTGTACAGCGCTGCGGAATTAGTGGCGCTATATAAATAAATGGTGATGATGATTGGTTGTCGTCTCTTTTTATAATCCCTTTATCTTAATCTTACCTTGAACCTCCAAACAGATATACACTTACCATAGTGTGATTAACTAATAATAATAATAATAATAATAAATTATAATACGCATACATAAAAAATATAAAAATTGAGCTTATCTGGACCAAACTCGATTATTGGATGTAAATAGATGAAGTCCTATTGTTCCTTCAACTACATTGGGTCAAGAGTCAGTCCATTCAGAAGAAGAAACACCTGTAGGACCTCTATGCGTTTTGCCCCATGGACTTCTTCATGGAGTATTGTCCTCAGAATGAATAAACATGGATGGGATCCCCCACATATAATCCCTTATAGTAGGCATCAGCAAGTCACATTTCTCATCATAAAATACAGAAAAAAACATTATTCTTATAGCTCACTTAAAGTCTACAATCTAAAAAACACGTAAGTAAAATCACAAAGTGGAACTTCTCAGACCTATAGCGCTTTGTTATGATATTTACGCCCCCAGTTTGAAGACTGAAGCCTTCAATGTAATCTATAGTGTAATTTCCCATCTGTCAAAGTAAATAACTGTGCACATGTATACAACAGGCAAAGGCAGGGATTAATGCAGCAGGAATGGCAGTCATCTAGAAAATACAGATACCCCTAGCTGGACCTCCAGGGACCGCTACAATACATTTTTCCAAGGACCCCTTTGTTCCCCTTATAGCCCCAGAAAAATATTGTGGGCTAGGGCACCTTCTCCAATGACATTTAAAGATGGGAAGATAAATGACTTCCCAGTATTATATTACTACTTGTTGGGGACACCTTAGAAAAATATGTTCCTAGTGGGAGGGCAGCTTTAATTGGGATGGATGTGTATTGACAAGCATCCTCAACTTATTGGGTGGTTGACAATCCTTATAACCCCGCACAATGACTTGCTTTTACACTTCCAGAGGTGGCGAGGATTAGGCACCAATGGAATACATTATGAACCCTCCAGACACAAATGCCAATGTAGTTGAAATATTAAAATGTACAACTGTAACCCATGACATAAAGACACTCCCAATGTCCACTTACTTTCATAATAATTATAATGTTATTTATACAATGCTTTTCTTCTGATAGGACTCAAAGCACTTTACATTTGCAGGATAGAAACACATGATAAACATAAACATATTAAAGATGAATAAAATACAGAAACGATAGATAAGCGCAGGGTATTATGAAAGTAGAGGGGCATTAGTGAAATGATTTATTAAACAATTAAGCCTTGAGTCTGTTTTTTGAGAGAGGAGGCTTCCCAGACTGTGGGAGGCAGTGAGTCCCAAAGAGTAGGAACAGCAAAGCTAGAAGCTCCAGTACAGGACATTCTAGTGACTGTCAGTAGTCCTTTAGCTGCAGATCAAGGTGAGTAGTATATTTGATTCACTGGTGCCTTTACGGCATTCTCCTTCATTGTGTGCTTTCCCCCTGAATAGCCCAGCGGCAGATCTTGCACACCCGCCTCCTAGTTGCAGCAGATGTAGTTCTCCCCGGCGCTCATCCATAATCTCTGCAAAGCCATATAGTGACAGTCTGATGGCGATTGACAGTACTAGTATCCGAGTTCAAACCTGGTCCAGACAACCACTGCATTATTCTGCATGTGTTTTTTCTCAATTCCCAACCAGTAAGCCAAGAACCATCCTTCTGTTTAGGGACAGTTTAAAACAGTCCTCTTCCATTACATTTTGGTAAAAGGTGGTGCCGTACTGTAGTCACCATATCAGCAGTAATTGGTTACCCGTAGACTTTGGGTAGACTAGTTGGGCTTGATTCACCTTCGGACGTCAGTGCATTTGTGCGGCATATCTTGCGTGAAAAAACTTTGCACATACGCCAAAGCGGGACTGATGCCAGGGGACGTAAATGCGCACAATTCATTTCCGGACGCAAATGACACTTACGAGTGCCTATGACTTGAAGGGCGTGTCTATTCAGGTGCGGCCGATTCAAGTGCTTACTTGTACGTGTCTTTTAGCGGCATCATTTGCACCATCTACTAGGCAGGTGTAAGTGACAATGGATAGTGACGACTACATGTGTTTGCAAGAAAGTTGCAAGCTGTTTTTTTTTAAATGCAAGTTGCGTTCATGTTAGGACTGAAGATGAAACGGGTTCATAACCTTATATCACTGCAGATCTGTGTGTTCATTATAGTGTTACTAAAATGTCCTTTGTAGACTAATTTAATAGAGCTCCTGAAGGCCAACTCCTACTGAACAAAACACTCTTCATAAAGGACAGTATTCTTGTTAAACTTGAGTGCACTTACTGAGTAACACATCACAATATAGAACATAGACCACCTAACATTGCCAACTTGTGTAGTTGCTAGCAAAGCACTAACATCCAGTTACATACCTTGAAAAACATTTTTGCTTGACTCTTAAGATTTTCTTCCAAAACACATCTTGATCAACTATCTGTAGCTGATTCAGTCTACTCCCCCCCTCCTCCCTCCACTTGTTTAATCCTCATGCTTTGCCTCAGAAATAACTAACACTGTAGAATTAACAGGCTGGGTGTCACACATGTGGTTTGTGTTTACACAAATATATACAGTAGTTGAGCGAATGTTAACAGCCCTGATCCCTTCGTACAGACACAACACATAATCTGCAGCTTTCTTCGTCTTCTAAACCAGCCACGTGCTGCCACTCATTCTACTGTTGCCTGGTGACACTCTAATACCGTGCCTAAACAGTAATGTAAACACCTTGCGTGTGTTTGTGTGTGCTAGCCGTACGTACAATAAAGCACAGTGTGCCTGTTATTCTTCAAGCTGCTTCCTATATCCATGTTATGGAAAACAGCAGAAATGGATAACACTATTTGGATAAATTTAACACTACCTGACAGTGTTATAGTCGAACTGGAGATATTGTCCCCTAACAGCCTGGATGGGTCCCTCTTCAAGGTCAAGCCCTCCGTCGCGGTGCCTCGTGCTTCTGAAGTGTTAGCTCACCCCTTAACACCCACAGACACCAGTGGGAAGTGTGGCACCTAGTAAAAATTGTTTGTGGAGAGGAAACCGTGAAACGGAAGTGACGTCAGGCATTTCTCCCAAGCACTCTGTATCCTCGTCATAGACACACCGTGGCTGCTCATAGCGTGGTGGAGTAATTCAGGACTTCATTACTCAAAATGACATACAGGGCCCGATGCATCTTGAACGCAATGTAATGCAACTTGCATTTTAAAAAAAAATTGCAGGTAAATTGCAGGCACGTCCACCCGTCTGCAAGTGCAAGCGGATCTCAAGAAATGTTTCCATTAGAATCTGGTTAATAGTACGCTCTGGCTCTACGTTACTTGCCGTATGTAGACAGGCAAAACTCACGGCAGGATACGCACATACATCCGTGCAATATCATGTCCTGTCAGAACGCACAAAACTAATAATTTACATCTATTAATATTACAATCATTATTACGCATATATGTAAAAAAAAAGAATTTACATTTTAACATGAAATACATAAGTCACTATGTTCACAAAGCATACTGTACATAAAATGCATTTTTATAGTTTCTCTTACTTAAACACGTGTTCTGGCATGCATTTGAGTCAGGCACCACTATCAGTCGGCACTTACACCTGCCAAGTGATACGGCTAAAATACAAGTACCTGAGAGATGCCCAGAGTTTGAATCGGACGAATGTATGTACGATCGACCCGCCACGCCCGTACTGTACGTTGTCTACGTGCGTCCACCCCTTCCTACTCTCATTCAGCCCTTAAAGTAGTAGGCAGTCGGAAGTGTCATTTGCGTTTGGACATGATTTGTATGCAATCGTTTTCACTGGCGTAAGGTCCATTTCTAAGCAGGCGCAGAGCAATATTAGGCAAGATATGACACACAACTAGACTAACCACCATGCACCTATCCACAGTCACTCCTTCCCATGAAAAGTCATAACTTCCTTTTCCTATCCCTCCTCTCATCTTTGTGACAGATTGACCATCGGTTGCCTGGCAACGCGCTTAACGTAAGAACCCCCCAGAGTACAAAGAGTGACTAATGAATCTTGAGTCAGATCACCGGAAAGAGGCGTGGTGTGCTGAGACACGTTCTGGGCATTGGGAATTGAGAGGAGTGTGCAGGGGAAGAAGTTATTCAGGAGCTGGCCACCAGGAAAGCTGGCCTGAGGTGAGTATTGCTCTGGACACTGAGATAATGGCGTACAGTGTTCCCTTTTGACTTTTGCATTTTTATTTACAGTAGAAATGTCAGGTCTTTTGCTGGCTTTAGCAGTGTACTGGGGGACTTTTCTGTGTGTTTGTTCCTTTCAGGATAACCCCACCCTTTCAAGCACCTGCTATAAGCCTATAAATTGATTGAGCAACTTCCACTTCTGTATTTGTCTGATCTGAGAGGCATGTTGGTGTCAGTAGCTGAGGGGGAGTGCTGGTGCTGTATTGCTGTTTGAAGGCTTCTGGGGTACCTCTTTGGTAAGTTAGCTCTCAATTTAAAAACACATATATGTATGGCCCATATATATGGGACTCTCATTGTTTAGAGTTAGGACCACCCTATTAGCAAAAGCGCCGTGGAGTGGCGCGTATCTTTAACATACATTTGCAAATGTGTGCAGCTAAGACTTTTGCATTTTTTTTATGGTATAAGTGTCAGGTCCTTTGCTGGCTATAGCAGTGTGCTGGGGGACTTTTCTGTGTGTTTGTTCCTTTCTGGATAACCACACCCTTTTAAGCACCTGCTATGAGCCTATAAATTGATTGAGCAACTTCCACTTCTGTATTTATCTGAGAGGCATGTTGGTGTCAGTAGCTGAAGGGGAGGCTTGGCGCTCTATTGCTATTTGGAGGCTTCTGGGGTACCTCTTTGGTAAGTTAGCTCTCAATTTAGAAAACACATATATGTATGGCCCAAATATATGGAACTCTCACTGTTTAGAGTTAGGACCACCCTATTAGCAAAAGCGCCGTGGAGTGGCGGGTGGCTGTAACATACGTTTGCAAATGTGTGCAACTAAGACTTTTGCATTTTTTTTATGGTATAAGTGTCAGGTCCTTTGCTGGCTATAGCAGTGTGCTGGGGGACTTTTCTGTGTGTTTGTTCCTTTCTGGATAACCACACCCTTTTAAGCACCTGCTATGAGCCTATAAATTGATTGAGCAACTTCCACTTCTGTATTTATCTGAGAGGCATGTTGGTGTCAGTAGCTGAAGGGGAGGCTTGGCGCTCTATTGCTATTTGGAGGCTTCTGGGGTACCTCTTTGGTAAGTTAGCTCTCAATTTAGAAAACACATATATGTATGGCCCAAATATATGGAACTCTCACTGTTTAGAGTTAGGACCACCCTATTAGCAAAAGCGCCGTGGAGTGGCGGGTGGCTGTAACATACGTTTGCAAATGTGTGCAACTAAGACTTTTGCATTTTTATTTACAGTAGAAATGGCAGATCTGTTGCTGGCTATAGCAGTGTGCTGGGGGACTTTTCTGTGTGTTTGTTCCTAAACAAAAAAAATTGGCATCCTATAGGTCTTTCATACAAGCCAAATCAAAAAACAATTTCAATGACAAAAAGCAAAGAGTTTCACTTACAATGTGCTTTCTTGGCACACACTAGATTGTAATTCCTTGCGGGTGATAAGAGCTTGGACCTCCAGTAAATTTATAATTTTATCGAGATGTGAGTCACAAATTTTTAGCAGCCTCTTAAAAACATGATTATTTTTATAACAAATTACATCTTTGAACCAGTTTTGGACAGGAAAGAGTTTAAGTTGCTGTTAAAGGGCAAGTAACGCCACTATAACACATTAGTACAGTGATAGGAAACATGATACACTACAAGAACACTACAAAGACTGTAAGCGCGGTCCTCTAACCTTCAAAAGAGCCACAGAGTGCTCTTAACTTGGTAATATCTAAAAACAATACATTTATTAAACACAGAGACATGTATCTGTAATAACATATCAGCATTGTATGTAAATAAAAGATGAACAAATGTTACAAGCTATAACAAAGAAAACTGACAATTCAGTGTGACTTCCAGAATCTAGAACACGCACAAAGCAGTTCTGCAGAGAGCTTTCCATCAGTTAACCTGTTGTGTTTGGTATTTTTAATGCGCCCCATGATAGGGAATGTCTGTTCACATGTGTAAGTACGTATACAACAAAAACATACAATGTTGCAGCACGCTGATGCCTAACAGGGCCTGTCGAAAATTCTCTTCTCCTCTGACCTCACATGTGCTGCTGGTGATGCATGCCCTGCTGGGCACAGGAGGTCATGTGATGCAAAGGGGGTCATGTGATTGGCAAGTTGGCCGCTCAAGACAAAGAAGAAGATCAAGTTCAGACTGGGGCCCAGTGAAGTTTAGTGGGGCATAAACCAAAGAAAATGACTGATAGGAGATAAAGCAGGAAGGAGCTGTGTGCTGCACGTGAAGGCATGGTGCCCCTCATGCAACCCCATGACCATCACTGCATTAGTATAAGTCAAAGTCTATGTCAGGTGTGGCCAACCTGTGGCTCTCCAGTTGTTATGAAACTACAATTTCCAGAAAGCCCTGCAAGTTATCAGCTAGTTATCTACTGGCAAAGCATGCTGGGGCTTGTAGTTTTCACAACACCTGGAGAGCCACATGTTGGCCAGGCCTGCTCTATGTATTGCTGATCAGAATAATATGACATAACTGGAGTATTTAGACATAATTAGATACATTATTCATCCTGTCTTTTATTCCTCTGCTTCAGGCTGACATGTTAGGGGGTAGGTGCTTCATTCAGCACAAGTTGTCACTTTAAGATGATGCTAATTATAGAGTGTAATTAAGTGAGCATAAGGCACACGGAAGGCATCTTATCAGGGTATCAGCCTCTTTACTAACTAAAACTTACAATATAGTGTCATGGGTTTAAGAAGTTACGAAAAGTGCGGCACGGTGATCTCAGTCAACAGGTCATCCTGCAATCAGATATAACTAATCCAGTAGCTAATGGATAAAACAGCTAATCAAAACAGCAAACGCATTGAGAACGTACCAACTATTAGGCTGAACAGTATTAATGCCTGATTTAAACCTGGACAAACTATGTTCCAATAGAAAGGATGGAAATGGAACTTGTTTTTGCATTCAGTGAGAAATGTTCCCTGCATTGCATACAACACACAAATACAGGGCAGCTTTATTTCACAATTGTGATTTACATTTTAAGTCCCCTCCACACCTACAATTGTTTTGCATTATGTTTTTAATTCAACTTTTTGCCTTTAACAGCTAGCAGTTAGCCTTGAACCATTTGCTAAGAAAAAGTATGCACAATTTATGCTCATTGATCTGTTCACATGACTGAATGGGAATTTTAACACATATAGAATACATTTTTAGAGCTACAATCCCTAATTGATTTCTGAGTCTTTTTAAAATGCTGCCTTTAATAATACCAATTCCACGCTGAACATTTTAAAACGTGCCATTGAATGCTTAATCTGACCAAACATATGTATACATTTCTAAAAACGATTTAAATATCTTTACGTCAGGAGCTTATTGAGTCTGAGACCTGATGATGTGAGCCGTGAAATTAATCACTTGTTGGAAATGTTTCTTTCACTAGAAATCAACCTACAATTCAGAAAACTTTTATTGTCACAGCCAGGCGTTACGCTCACGCTTCTGGAATGTGAGATGAAAGTCTTACATTAGCAAGAAGAGCGCTCATGTAGAAGGAAGCATTCCACACAAAACACAGAGAACTATGCAGCTTTCCAAAAACCCACTGGACTGCTGGTCTGATCAATTCAAAATCAATCATATCTGTTGATCAAAGCGTTTTTAGAAATTGGACTGGGCTTCCAAAGCTGGCAAACAGCCGTCTGCATGTACCATGAACTTACTGGGGGCCTACAGTGGTGAAATACACTTTTGTGCTATAATAAAAAAAAAATGTTTTTATTACATTGTTATATGTGCCTGTATAAATACACTTTCTAATATAAAGATCACCTAGTTGGTGCAAAATGAGACCAGTTAAAAGTGTAGGGTAACCCCCAATCTCTGCCCCACCTGAGCATGTGCAATGATCAGGCTCCGTGGCCAGCAGCTAAACTCGGAATGACCGCTAAACAAGCACTCACCATCCTTTATAGGCTCATTTATATATCTCGCCATTGCATCATTATCATCATTTATTTATATAGCGCCAACATATTCTGTAGCGCTTTACAATTGGAACAAATACAGTAATAAACAAACTGGGTAAAACAGACACAGAGATGAGAAGGCCCTGCTTGCAAGCTTACAATCTATGGGACAATGGGAGTTTGATACATGAGGTTAAGTCTACATTTTGCATTTCGGTCCAGCCAGACTGCAAAGGTAAAAGTGATTCGTAAGCTAAATGATCCTGTCACACAACAATGTTGGTCAGGGGGTAGTTGTCTTGTGTGAAATCGTGTAATGGGTATAATAGGGTAATCTAGTGAGGTTAAGAGGGTGGTTGAGGAAAATTATAAGCTTGCCTAAAGTGGGTTTTCAGAGAACACTTGAAAGTTTGTAGAAAAGAGGAGAGTCTTATTGTGCGAGGGAGTGAATTCCATAAAGTGGGTTCAGCCCGAAAAAAGTCCTGTTACCGGAAATGGGAGGATGTAATTTGTGTGGATGAGAGACGCAGATCTTGTGCAGAACGGAGTGCCGAGTTGGGAGATATTTTGAGACAAGAGAGGAGATGTATGTTGGTGCAGCTTTGTTGATGGCCTTGTAGGTTAGTAAAAGTATTTTATATTGGATTCAGTAGAAAACAGGCAACCAGTGTAGAGACAGACAGAATGATTCAGCAGAGGAATAGCGATTTGGATGGAAAATCAATCTTGCCGCTGCGTGCAAAATAGATTGTAGGGGTTTGAGTTTTGGGGGAAGACTGGTAAGGAGGGAATTTCAACAGTCAGTGCGGGAGATGATAAGTGCAGGAATTAAGGTTTTTGCAGTGTCTTGTGTAAGATATGTGCGTATTCTGCAAATGTTTTTTAGATGTACATGACTTAAATTGCATGTCGCCAAAGCATGAAACTCTTCTCTTTTCCTGCTCTGCATTCAGCAAGTGATCACCGATTCACCCAGCTTTTTCCTGTGAGAAGGAGGCTAATCTGGACTTCCACAGTCAATGCAATCTTGACAGGCTCCAAGTATCAGACGCCGTCCCTGCGCCTCCTCTCCACGCAGGGACGAGTGTCTACTTCCAGCCGGGCGCCCCGTTGCTAAGCAACGGGGACACTTCTCCCGGCGACGTGGTGCGCATGCGCGCCCGTCGCCGTAACAACGGGACGTGCTCTGGAACTTCCTGTCGGGGGTCAGCGCCACTGACCGCCGAATCACTGCCCACCAATGAGGAGCAGCCACTTCCTATTGATATGTGGCTCTGACACCATTAGGGTGCCAGAGCAACTAGTTATCTAGCCTCCAGCGTTCCTGTATTGTATATATACCTCCATATATATACCTCCATTACTCTTGACTCCTGTTACCGACCCGGCTTCCTTTGACCTCGCTCTTGGATCTCCCTTCTGTCCTGCACCGTACACTCCGGATTGACCTCGGCCTACTGACTCCTCTTTTGCCTTCTGATTTGGTACCTTATCTGCCAGCCTGGATCCTGACTCTGCCTGTACGACCACGAATAGCCTACCATCTCGCAAGTAGCTACCTGGGAGGGCCGGGACCTGCACGTCGTTCGCCGCAAAGTCCAAACTTCCTTGCGGGGGTCCCTGGTGAATACCGGCGGCGTGTTAGACTCCGCGCCTCCTTGAGTAGTTGTGCCAATACTTGCAGGTGTCGCTACCTCCTCCGTGACACTTATCTGCCCGCCTGGATCCTGACTCTGCCTGTACGACCACGAATAGCCTACCATCTCGCAAGTAGCTACCTGGGAGGGCCGGGACCTGCACGTCGTTCGCCGCGAAGTCCAAACTTCCTTGCGGGGGTCCCTGGTGAATACCGGCGGCGTGTTAGACTCCACGCCTCCTTGAGTAGTTGTGCCAATACTTGCAGGTGTCGCTACCTCCTCCGTGACACCAAGCTATGGATGCGATCGAGTCTAACATTAGAAGAGGTGGAAGGCACAGGATGTAACGATGCAAAAGTTGTGTATCTCCCGGCTCTAATATTGTAATTCAAACCCTAGCTCAGATTAGCTCTTGGCATGTCAAGGAAATTGTATGTAAATGTGTACAACTGGTAACAGAATAGGGTTTAAATTGTTACTTGGGCAGCACGGTGGCTAAATGGTTAGCACTTCTGCCTTACAGCACTGGGGTCAATAGTTCAATTCCCGACCATGGCCTCATCTGTGTGGAGTTTTTATTTTCTCCCCGTGCTTGCGTGGGTTTCCTCTGGGTGATCCGGTTTCTTCCCACACTCCAAAAACATACCGGTAGGTTAATAGGCTGCTAACAAATTGACCCTAGTCTGTGTGTATGTTAGAGAATTTAGACTGTAAGCCCCAATGAGGCAAGGACTGATGTGAGTGAGTTCTCCGTACAGCACTGCGGAATTAGTGGCGCTATATAAATAAATGATGATGATGATACTTCCAGTAATATGGATCTCATCGCATTAGGTGCAGAGAAGCTCTAAATTATTTCAAACTGGTTCTAAAACCGGTCAGTCAAACCGCTTGTAAAGATGAAAAAAAAATGTAGAAAACATGGCGAAGGGCCAAGAAGGAAAAGAAATATAGATGAATAGCTATGAGTAAATGTAGAAGCCAATCTATTTGAAAAGTGACTGCATTTAACATATAGGCAAACAACAATAAGACTTTCTCTTTGATTACATTTGCTAAATTGTATCCTTTAATTGTGGTGACACTCCACTCCCTGTCTCATACTTCTGAACCAGCCCTAATATTAGACGATTCCTATTCTGCTCAAATATTTATTTTGTTTTGATGTCTTAAATGTTACAAGTCTGTGGAGGGGAAATTAACAGCACCAAAATATTTGCTGTGATGGTTTTAGCAGTTTTACAACCGAGCATTAATTGTATTTATGTAAAGAAAGTACATGCGCTTTGCAAGGGGTATCATTCCAAAATATAAAGAAGAACAAAGAAACAAAACAAGACCACCGAGGAATGGATGGAGTATTTTCATTTTAGAAACATGATCACTTTCTATACAACAGTATATTTTCACAGAAGCAGGTAGCAGACTATCATACAACTGTTCCACGTACACCTATATCAGGTCTGGTCAACCTGAGGCTCTCCAGGTGTTGTGAAACTACCAGTCCCTGCATGCTCCTTCAGCTGTCAGCTGGCAAGGCATGCTGGGGTATGTAGTTTCGTAACTCCTAGAGGGCCACAGGTTGACCTGGCCTAACTTATAGAAAAAACATCAGTGGCTTGAAATCTCTTAAGAAAATTAGTCTCTTTGTGATTTTCAAGACTTGGACCCAACATGTCTCAAGCCAGAAGCTCAGAAACCAGTTTTGATCTTCAGAAGCCTACGCACGTGGTTAGACCTGAAAACTAGTTTTTCTTTGGACTCCAGGTTCTCCTAATTAGTGCATCATCCCCCTGATAGTTCTGGACCATAATATAACATCTATCACTCTTTTTGGTACTATTATAGATTGCAAGATTACGAGCAGGGCCTTCTCATCTCTCTGTCTGTTTTACCCAGTATGTTTATTAATTTACTGTGTTTGTCCCCAATTGTAAAGCGCTACAGAATATGTTGGCGCTATATAAATAATTTATGATGATGATGCTGTGTGACAAAAATACTGTGGGAATTCACATGGTCAAATTTAATCTATGGATGATCTCGCAGAGAAACGAAAACTAGTGAGCAATACTGGAAGTAATATAAAAAGTCCATGAATACAACCATGAGATGTTTAGGAATCCCTAAACTGGTAGACACTGTGGGTCATTTAGAAAACATACAAAATGCTGCCGCATCAGTTTGTCAATTGAATAATCGACCTATTATTGATCCAAGTAAAAAGTAAAACATTAAGGGCTATATTTACTAAACTGCGGGTTTGAAAAAGTGGAGATGTTGTCTATAGCACCCAATCAGATTCTAGCTGTCATTTTGTAGAATGCACTAAATAAATGACAGCTAGAATCTGATTGGTTGCTATAGGCAACATCTCCACTTTTTCAAACCCGCAGTTTAGTAAATCTAGCCCTAAGACTTATGCAAAATCTAGAGGGAAAAAAAGATAATTATACCTTCTTAAATTTATGTTTAACAATGACGAATAAAGTGTTCTAAGCACAAATATCAACAATATTGAATTGATCATATTCTGCCTATTTTGGCGTCTCAAATTTCTTTGTGAACTGGCATTAAGATCATTTGTTCATAGCAGATATGTAAGAGGAACTGCTAAAAAATTGTAGTTTAAAATGGCTATTAAACAACAAAGTCTATTAGAAGATAATACATTTCCAAATTGTTTTTTTATTTACCATCAAAGAATTAAAAAATAGGTGTTTCATTTGGTAAAAAATAGCACTATTACATATCAGAAATGAGCAAATTGTCCTATTTTATGGTTTTATTAAATTACCAGAAAACAATTTTTTATGTGTCTTTTATGTTTTGCCAGTTTCTACCATTTTGCTGTTTATCTGGTGAATTGCTCAGTAAACACAGTTTGTTGAATCTTTCAGTATATATACGTAGTTTAAGAATAACTTGAGGTCCTTCGTTAGTTAGTAAGAGTAGAGCAGGCAGCTGATCTGACAGCAAGAGGACGACCCATTGGTCTGAGGTGCAGATAACCAGCAATGTGCCTGTAACAACTCGGGGCAGGCAAATTCTGTTGCTGATACGGTGGCTACTCCACATCGCTGATATCATGGTCATTACTAGCTAGGATCAGGATTGCAAGGAACCCAGCAGGGTCACTGTACACAGCAAACATCAAATCAGGGATTAATAATTGCATCCTTGCTGCTCTATTGTATGTCCCTTCTCATATCTGATTCTTATTTTTTTCTGCATGCCATTTGTTATGTTAATTGTATCCATGCGTTTACTATTCTGCTCAGTTGTATCTGCGCACCTGTTATTAGGTGTTCTCATGTATGTCAAAGATGCCAGGTGCCACGGAAACTGCCATATAAAAAATGATGGTGATGATGGTGATGATGATGGTAATGATGATGAGGGTGATGGTGATGATGATTATGATGATGATGAGGATGGTTATGATGATGATGGTGATGGTGATGTGATGATGGTGATGATGATGATGATGAGGATGGTGATGATGATGATGATGATGTTGATGGTGATGATGATGATGATGATGATGAGGATGGTGGTGATGATGGTGATGATGGTGATGGTGATGATGATGGTTATGATGATGGTGATGATGATGGTGATGATGGTGATAATGATGGTGATGATGATGGTGATAATGATGGTGATGATGATGATGGTGATGATGAAGAGGATGAGGATGGTGATCATGATGGTGATGATGATGATGATGATGAGGATGGTGATGATGGTGATGATGATGGTGATTGGGATGATGATGATGGAGATGATGAGGATGGTGATGATGATGGTGATGTGGATGGTGATGGTGATGATGATGTGGATGGTGATCATGATGGTGATGATGATGATGATGATGATGAGGATGGTGATGATGGTGATGGTGATGATGATGGTGATTGGGATGATGATGATGGTGATGATGATGGTGATGTGGATGGTGATGATGGTGATGATGAGGATGGTGATGATGATGATGATGTGGATGGTGATGATGATGATGGTGATGGTGATTGGGATGATGATGATGAGGATGGTGATGATGATGATGATGATGATGATGAGGATGAGGATGATGGTGATGGTGATGGTGATTGTGATGATGATGATGGTGATGTGATGAGGATGGTGATGATGATGGTGATGATGATGATGAGGATGGTGATGATGGTGATGATGATGGTGATTATGATGATGATGATGATGGTGATGTGATGATGATGATGAGGATGGTGATGATAATGACGATGGTGATGTGATGATGATGATGATGCTGATGGTGATGATGATGATGGTGATGATGATGTGGATGGTGATCATGATGGTGATGATGATGATGATGGTGATGTGATGATGATGATGACGATGGTGATGTGATGATGCTGATGGTGATGTGATGATGCTGATGATGGTGATGATGATGATGGTGATGATGATGTGGATGGTGATCATGATGGTGATGATGATGATGATACTGGTAATGATGATGTTGGTGATGAAAGTGATAATGATGGTGAGGATGATGATGGTGATGGTGGTGATGATGATGGTGATGATGATTTTGATGATGATGGTGATGGTAATGATGCTGATGATGATGGTGATGATGATGATGATGATGGTGATGGTGATGGTAAAGATGCTGCTGATGATGATGATGGTGATGATGAGGATAATGATGGTGTTGGTGATGATGGTGATGATGAGGATGATGATGGTGATGGTGATGATGGTGGTGATGATGATGGTGATGGTAAAGATGCTGATAATGGTGATGATGGTGATGGTGATGGTGATGATGATGATGGTGATGGTAAAGATGCTGATGATGATGGTGATGGTAATGATGATGATGATGGTGATGATGATGGTGGTGATGGTAAAGATGCTGATGATGATGGTGATGGTAAAGATGCTGCTGCTGATGATGATGATGGTGATGGTAAAGATGCTGATGGTGATGGTGATGATGATGATGGTGATGGTAAAGATGCTGATGATGATGGTGATGGTGATGGTGATGGTGATGGTGATGGTGATGATGGTGATGATGATGATGATGGTGATGGTAAAGATGCTGATGATGATGGTGATGATGATGATGGTAAAGATGATGATGGTGATGGTGATGATGGTGATGATGATGATGATGGTGATGGTAAAGATGCTGATGATGATGGTGATGGTAAAGATGCTGATGGTGATGGTGATGATGGTGATGATGATGATGATGATGGTGATGGTAAAGATGCTGATGATGATGGTGATGGTAATGATGCTGATAATGGTGATGGTAATGATGCTGATGATGGTGGTGATGGTAAAGATGCTGCTGCTGATGATGCTGATGATGATGGTGATGGTAAAGATGCTGCTGCTGATGATGATGGTGATGGTAAAGATGATGATGATGATGATGATGGTGATGGTGATGATGGTGATGGTGATGATGGTGATGGTAAAGATGCTGATGATGATGGTGATGGTGATGATGGTGATGGTAAAGATGCTGATGATGATGGTGATGGTAAAGATGCTGATGATGATGGTGATGGTAATGATGCTGATGATGCTGATGATGGTGGTGATGATGGTGATGATGGTGATGATGTTGAACTACTCCATTCCAGCAGAGTCCATAATGGCACTCTTACAATGTCACACAGCTGTACTGCCAACCAGAGGGGAATGTAAAAGTCTGTGTTAGAGTTGCGAGAAAAGAGACCTGCCCCAGCCAGTTCCTCTGATACTACAATGACACACAGCAGGTTACTTGGTGAATGCTAATACGTGTCTGGAGTCATAAGCAATCCAGAAAGGTTGGTATCATAAGCAAGGGTCAAACCAGAGAATCCTTACAAGGAAATGTGGAGTTTCATTGCTAAAACTGGCAGTGCCAGCACAGCAGAAAATGCCTCTTCAGGGAAGTGCATAAAATAAGACTGTACTAAGACAGGGCCAAACTCTCCATTAAAATTCTAGGTTGTGATGTTTTCCCTGGAATTTTATGCAATATTTTTATGTCCATGTTTTTGAGACTCAATTGACTCATTGAAGTATAAATATAATCCGTTGGCTCACAGAGAAGAGGAGGATAATATGCATATTAAAAGATGTATTACTGTGTTTGTGCTGATTAATACTACAATACTATACTACAATGCTACAATATTATACTAATACTATAATATAACTTGCACCAGCTACAGGTCTGATGTAAGTGCCGATTACTAGTGATGATGGTCACATATGCTAGAACATGTGTTTGCAATCAGGAACAACTGTAAAAATGCAATTTATGTGCACTAAACACTCATAATGTCCTATTAAATGTATTTTATGGGGGGATATTTTTTTTTATGTTTTGGCATTAATGACTATTTTATGAACAGGTGACATTAATAGTTTTTTTTCTTTTCTGTGTATTCTATTGGAACTTTATATTCTACATGTATATATGCCCAATTTACGTGGCTTTTTTTTAAAAAAAAAATGCACAATACGTTCATTATGCATACCTTAATTAATCCGGCCCTGAGGGTGTAATTTTCACGTGAAAAGCAAAAATGGATACTCTAAAAAATCTATCAAAAAAGACTCTCCTTTCAATCTTTGTGTAAAGAAGTTCTGTGACAGCATTCACCTAAGGACTTCTATTGCAGTTGGCTGAAGAGACTTTATAATCAACGTGACCTTACTAATACAAGTGCCACACAACTTCTAAGGTTGAGGCAGGGATGTATGATCTCAGCTGATAAGATAAATTGAAAAACATGAACATTAATAATACTTTATCTAATCAATCTTTGAAAACCATAACACTAAACATTTTTTTTTTTTACAATTATTAATAGTAGGTTTCGTCTCCTTTGAAACATTGATCCCCTTTAAAAACAAATTTACAATAGATTTTTTTTCTTCCTATATCTGGATAACTTCACATTGATGCAGCGTAGAAGTGAGGACGGAAAATAATTGATGCATCCTTCTTTATTGCATACTTTGGTTAACATTTACTTCCCATATCAAGCCCAGCAAAGTGACAAGTGCACACGATAGGCTACGTAAAGGAGCATTATGGAGAGCAGAAAGGATTATCATAGTTTACAAGTTTAGCAGGAAAAGTGCAGGGTCTGGGGGCACAGCGTGAAGTCATATGACACAGAATACATACACACATATCTCCAGATTTACTAGGGACGTCTGTGAGCTCCATGCTGGCAGGTGGATGGCCCAAAAGACATTGAACACATTTCTCTATCTTATATATACACAGAAGGGAAAAAAATATATGAGTCTCTTTTTCCATAAAAGGTCTTATATACAAAAGAGAGAGGGGACTTGTTTTTTCCCCAGATCTAGTACGTATGAATGGGCTACATTCCTTCACTATGAGCTTGTTGAGCAAAAGCAGCTTTAAACAGTCACATTCCGGCTCTACAAAACACAAACAGTAGGGTGTCCAACAAGTTGAATGAGTCATAATAATACATAATGAGTTTATAATTACCTAGTACAACGCTTGCTCTAGAGCATCTACAAAGCAAATAATTATTTGGTGCTCTCAAAAAAAAACCGTGTTTAGAATAATGTATCAGAGGGGAAGATCGTCCAATGTTTAGTGTCAAGCTGAGATGAAACTAACACTAGGATCACTGTGTCCTGGTTTCCAAAGGATGGTCTTGGATTTTGCCAATGGAAACCTTTAGACTAAAATGTTTATTTTTTTTCTATAGTTTAGACTTTTTCCTATGGTTAAGCTGAACACACATATATGTGTGACATATTACAGGAGAAATGCATGTATTGCCTCCTTATCGAAACTAGCTGAAATATTTATCTTACCATCAACAAAGATAAAAGTTGTTCCAGTGACTGAAAGCAATCACCCAAACCTGGTGACTTTAGAGATGACAGTTTATAATGCATGCAGTATAAAGCCAAAGGTCACCCATAAGCTAACAGGTTTAGTGGGTGCTAGAACTATGTGAGGAAGTACCTGGAGTCCTTTGCAACACTTGAATACATAATCCAGTATCTCAAGCAATAAGCATAGAAGCACATAAAGTCAATGTTCCAGGGTTCTCAGTGCTTGATACAAGAGCCAACCCTTAATTATTGCCTTTAGGGACAATAAAGCTTTAATAATTTAGACAACTCCTCTAGTTTAGTAAGGAACATTGAGCATTTTATATATAACTATTACTTGTTGCTGATCAACATGTTCCAATGTCCCTTTAAACAAGAGTCTCTAAATCCGACACGACAGTTCTAAAAGTGGTCCTTCAGTCCTGCTAAATATTAAATTACATTGTCAGCTTGCTTTCACAATATTGATATATTTTGTAACATATTCTCATCAGTTAAGGTAAAACTTTATGTGATATTCACAACTTCAGTTACTGAATTATAAATAGTTACTTGACCAAGTTCTTCATGCGGTATGTGTAGTACTCCCCATTTCATCATCATCATCATCATCACCATTTATTTATATAGCGCTATCAATTCCGCAGCGCTGTACAGAGAACTCACTCACATCAGTCCCTGCCCCATTGGGGCCTACAATCTATATCCCCTAACACACACACAGACAGAGAGACAGAGCTAGGATCAATTTGATAGCAGCCAATTAACCTACTAGTATGTTTTTGGAGTGTGGGAGGAAACCGGAGCACCCGGAGGAAACCCACACAAACACGGGGAGAACATACAAACTCCACACAGAGGTCATGGTGGGGAATTAAACTCATGACCCCACATGAGCCACTGTGCATTTGTCCTGATTTTCCCAAATCAGTCCCCCTCGCTATCCAGTAGTTTTTCAAAATGGTTTCCTGCACATTCTACTAGAGTGCCGGCTACAGTCAGTAAACAGCCAATCTGAAGCATCACCATAGTTCTTGGAGTATTGTCTGATTTGGCCTTCTCCCTCTGTGTGTACTAAAAAAATCTTGCTCCACACCTCACCCCTACTGTAGATAGATGTACTTTACTTATTTATCAAACATTTGCAGGTGTATGAGGGATAGAGTGGGAGGGATACTAAATATCACTTATGGATAACTGATATATTAAATGACCATTCTCCCACAGTCAGATCTTTACCCATAGTTAGACTATGTGCACAGGCAGCAATTTCACACTTATTTTCCTGCACATAAAATGAACAAAATAAGAAGACTGTTGAGGCTTAATGACAACTTTTTCCCATAATGCAATTTGCATTTTTGCAAACATGGTATATATTTTATGAACTCTGTAAAAGTTATGGCAGCCTTAAATTGGCTATTTGGCTGGTCCAAACTTGAATCCACCAAGAAACAAAACGTACTAAGTTTTTCATGAAAGCTAAGGATCGTAAAAGAGATTTAGGGGTATATTTACTAAACTGCGGGTTTGAAAAAGTGGAGATGTTGCCTATAGCAACCAATCAGATTCTAGCTGTCATTTTATAGAATGCTCTAGATAAATGATAACTAGAATCTGAAGGGTTAATAGAAATACGTTACATACAATACCCCAGTACCCACCAGAAGATGGAGCCAGAGTAAGTCACGGAATGTCTTACACCTGTATAGGACCACATATCAACCTATTACAAAGAGTAAATCCCATTTTGATTACATTGTCAGCCTATTACCAATATAATAATATAACCTCAAGAGAGCCGTGGATTAAAGCCAAGAGACTGGCTATAGATAGATCATACCACTCAGCTGGACTCATTTAATAATATTCTGTTTATTTATTTTCAATATACACAGAATTTGAACTGTGCTTTTCTCAGAGTCCCATATCCCTCTCTTCCTTCCCGCTACTAATAAAGATATATTCCGCGGTGCATGTTCCTTATTTGTGCTTTAACTATTTGAGTGCTGAAAGAAACTGTTTAAATGGCAGGGGATTGATCCGTTGGTGAAGTATTAACTGCCCTGACAGGGAATGCAGTTATCCTGATTCTAAAAACGTTCTTTATTTTTTTTAGGGCACTTTCTAGGTGCCAGTAACTTGGGGCTTGGGAAACAGAATTCAACTCATTCCTACATTTCACCCACACTTGTCTGACCCATTGTTCCGCAAAACTCACTAACAGAGGAACAATAATCTGTGCAAATGCAATGGTCTTCTGCAGCCCCTGAGCTATAGGCAATACTATAAATTTATTAGCGATAGTACAACCGTCTTCCCTGTGCAGCACAAAGTCAAATGACAACCGAATGAAGATGAGAGATAAAGTCTACCGTTATAAAGACTATAGCTCTATCATTAAGAGTATTTATTCCAAAAAATAAAACAGTAATAATGTAAATTTTTTATGCAAAGTTTTAGCTATAGCAAATAAATACTAATATAATATAGCTCAGTGTTTCTCAAACCCCTAACAGTGCAGGTTTTCCAGTTGACAAGGGAAATAATTATATCACCTGTGGATCTGTTACAATGTGTTAGTCAGTAATGAATACACCTGTGCTAAAGCAAGGAGATCTGGGAAACATGCACTTTTAGGGATCCTGAGGACCAGGTTTAAGAACACTGATCTAGCTTATGCACAGAGGTATATATTTTTTATCTTATTGACCCTTTAATGACAGAATTGAATGAAACATCTATATTTCTGCTTGTTAGGGGTGATTATTTTTCATAGCATTCTCTTTAACTGTTCTCTATTTATTTTAAGCGATTGATATTCAGAACACAAATGTAAAGCATATTGTGGCCCTCAAGCAGGTCTAGAAATAATTATTCATTCACCACTAGAGTAGACCTAATTTTTCCTGTACCAAGTTACTGTTTAAATTGCCTCTAGCATCGAGCACTAAATAGGTGCAATAGATTTTAATGGAGTGTCACTGACCGACTGTCATGGTTTTTAAATAAGACGCCGTGTTCCTTGGCTCACAAGCTCCAAGTTACATGGGTTTAGGTCCTTAGCGATGGAGATAACGCCTGCGATTTAGACTAAGGAGGTAGGCACACCCATTCTAAAGCCCATGTTTCGTCTACGGAATGACAAAGCCAGAATGGTGAGTTAGCTCTGTTTTGATAGATGAAGTAAGACAAGCCTCGTCTGTGATATTTCAAATCGTCAGACAGTGATTAATAAAGCGGATTTATTGAAAAGAACAAACCGACTTTTAATAATTTCCCAAGTGCTGTGCAGAATGGAAAATTGAAGAACCTTTCGATATAAAATTAGTAACGTAAAAACAAAAGCCAAGCAAAAATAGCTACCCCACTACAATATCACACTTTTAACTTCAGTTTACACTGATGCTAATCTGTGTAATAAATGGCTCAGATTTGTTATTGTACTAAGTGAGTGTGGATATTACAGTGAAATGGCACTTACAGGTCACTCCTATCTCATACAACCTTTTTCCACTTGGTGACAGGGTACGAGCCAGTGGAAAGTGAAAAGTCGGAACCACCAGGGCTATTTATAGAGAGACAGAGTGCAGATGAATTTTGAAACTTCGCCGTCCATAAGCCTAGAGGCAGTTAGCAGATTAGCCTGCGCTCTGTAAACTATTCCCGAACAGACTCCTGAAATCTCCCGGCCAGGTTCTGTTTTCGTAATGTAAATTCTGCAGATATATGTTCTGATTATACTGTGTACACTGCAATCTCATCCTGCTTCATCGCTTCCATGGCACTTGTAACATTATTATATTGGCAAAAGTGCAAGTTTTTTTCTCTACTTGCAGGAATCATAGACAAAAGAATAAGCATGTATATTCTAGAACCTCATAATTCATAGTTTTTAAGGTGTTTTCTTGACTTTGTAAACAAATAATTAGCAAACGATTAGTTTACTAAGCTATCTAGGGGTCTGTAGAACATAGCCACTTATTCACATAAATCTTGACAAGTACATTTTCAAATGCATTGACACTTTGTTTGCACTTGCAAATCGAGAATGTATATTTGTGGTCCTTATATATTAACCAATTGAAGTTCGTAAGGAAACATGGAGTGCTTCTATAAAACCCCATCTTTTGTTGTGCAAACCAAACCTTGTTGAAAATTGTGGTATTAAAGTTTTGGCACTACTCACTACTTTGCTATAGTTGCGCTTTTGTACAACTATAGCAAAGTACATTAATATGCACACCATTTAAAATGGTATACATTTTGTATGTCCTAAGAGCATACTTGCCAACTTTTAAGATTTCTCCCCTGGGAGATCCGGGGGAGAAGTCAGGTGACAAGGGGTATGAGGGGGCGTGGTAACATCGTCGCGTCACCATAGCCCCGCCCCCAAAATAAAATGCCAAAATTCACGGCATTTAATAGTGGGAGTGGGGCTTAATGACATGATTAAGCCCTGCCCCCTCCATTCACTGCCGTGAATTTCGGCAATTGCGGGAGCTTTGCCTACTCTTCCGGACTCCCCGAAATTCGGGAGCCTCCCGGGAATTCCCGGGAGAGTAGGCAAGTATGTCTAAGAGAGTCATCGATGATGAAAATGTGAAAGTGTTGAATGATGATGTTTGGCACTCTCTGTTACTTGTAAAGTTTGTCCACAGTAATTCTTTTAAATTTCAATGCAAATTTGATAGAATTACTTTAGCGGCAGAAAACTATTTTTTAAAAAAGTATAATAATCTTTCTTTGTCGGCTTGGACCAGTTTAAAAGGGGAAAGGAAACCAGTTAGTAAAATGATTCACTGAAGGAGGCCGTCACCAGAGATGGACAAATCAAATCAGCCGATTAAGAAATTCAGTTCACAAATTGGTCCAAAATTCACCCCAGGGAGAATTCATCGCAGTGCATGGAGCATAAATAAGCCAATCAGCAGTGATCAAGAAATATCACATGTCTATAGCCTTATATAAGGGGCTTACGTGTGATATGAGATGAGAGCTATGATGTATCAATGACCTTAGGGGACAAATGTATCAAGCTGAGAGTTTTCCGGCGGGTTTGAAAAGTGGAGATGTTGCCTATAGCAACCAATCAGATTCTAGCTATCATTTTGTAGAATGTACTAAATAAATGATAGCTAGAATCTGATTGGTTTTTCAAACCCGCTGAAAAACTCTCAGCTTGATACATTTACCCCCTAGACATTGACTGTTCTAATCTTCATATTCACTTGGTATAAAGCAGCATTGTATGATTTGATGATTTTTTTTTTTGTTTAACATAGTGTTATAGTGACTCACAGCCTATTGGGATACAATAGATTTGTGTAGCGTTTTTATTTTTATTGTACAATTTGCCCATATTTTCACATTGCCCATTTTTATTTAGTCATTACTGAAAAGAGTCAAAAAACCTATTGGAGTTAATGTAGAGGTGGACACAAATACACTCCGAACTTGCTTAGGAAAAGACATTCACAGCATTTGCATGCATATGTTCAGATGGACGGATATCAAGATGCATCCAGCCGTAAGACAGTAGCATTAGCGCCAGACGTCTACTAGGATACCGAGGACCCTTAGGCAGCGGCTTGCAAGGATTGCAACAGATTTTGCTATGAGGATTTGGCCCATTTCATTTGCATGTTGTGACCACAAGCAAGGTGGTACAGCTGCAAGTATCTCTTTTTCTATTTATTTTTCTATGTAGGACTACATATTCCAGCAGGCCCTGGATGCCAGGGCATGCTGGCTCTTGCAGTTCTTCAATCACTGGAATACCCAAGCAGCTTATTCCTATCACGGGCATGCTGGGAGCAGTAGTGCCACATATGAAAATGCTAAATTCTGACTTTAGCTATCGTCCAGGAATGTTGGGAATGGTTGTTCAGGCTTTTCTGCATATTATTCCTCCTCTATTTGTGTGGAAAGTATGTGAACCCGCCCTTACTGCACATGGCCTATGATATCCTGCTCCTCCCACCCCCGTTCCGCCTGTGTAAGGGGCCATAAGTGGAAGCCGTGGCAGACTCTGCATACGGATGTATGTATTCACAATTTTGGAGCACATGCAAAGTACGGTAATGTGTATGTTACACATATAAAGAGCACTTACATCCAACACTACATGAGATCCAATATGTCCATTCCATGCAGTGGTGAGAACATACACTGAAATTACAGAGTACCAGTGAAGTAACTCTTCGCAGCAGTTTGAGGATGATGAGACAGTAGTGGTCTAGTGTGACTGTGATCCTCAGAGGATTCATGAGGATGAATGATAACTCTCATCCCATTGTTCAAAGATGGTCAGATGAGGATGGATGATTACTCTCATCTCATTGTTCAAAGATGGTCAGATGAGGATGAAATGTTTTCACCAAGCAATAAGCCTGAATCTGGCACAGGCAGAAAAGGACAAATATACTCAGACAACAACACAATGTTAAGTGCATTGTACAAGAAACGTTAGTGCCCGAACATGTATTATCATGTTTGGGCTTTAAACTTCTATTAATGAATAGGTTCTGTTGATATTAAAAATTGATAGGCATCATTGGGACTGGAGATCAGAGAAAGAGTACATAAAAAGGTTACACTGCCTAAGGGCCATTTGGTTTCAGTCCATCTGTTTACACATTTATGAATGCTCATGTACTGTATTTTTATTATCTAACCATGGGATGGCTCCTAACACTGAAAATTCATGCAGATATATGATACAGTGATTAATTTATATCTTGTCTGTTCAGATGTCATGTGTAGCAGGCAGGTCCACCTTAATATAACATAAGTATCACGGACTAGATAGTGAAAGATAACTTGCTGGGTTTGGAAGTGCTGAACTTAGAGGCACAGAGTCTAATGCGCACCTGGTCTTCGCCAGGGACCCCCGCAAAGAGGTATGAATTTTGCTGAAAGAGACACGCAGGTCGCAGTTCTCCAAGGCGGCTACCAGCGAAGTAATATGTGACTGAGAGTAGTCAGACAGTCCGAGCTCAAGTCGGTCGTGATTCGAGGTACCAAGGGTTAATCCAGGAGAGTGGTCAGGAAGCCAGAGGTGAAATAGCAGAAGAAGAAACAGAGCCAAAGGGACATCTTAAATAAGAGAGGGGAGCCACGATGATTATCAGCATTGATGATATCACCAGCCACCGCCGGGTTTCAGAATAGTGTCCCGTTGTCTAGCAATGGGTTGCGCATGCTCAGAAGAGCTGGCTGCCTTGCTGGAACTAGCGTGTCTGGTTGCTGGCCAACCAGATGCAACCTGGAAAGAGTAAAAAGGCAGCCGTCCCTGCGCTAGTGGGGAGACACAGGGATGGCTTTTAAAATTATGCACTTTACACTGGTATATATATATATATATATATATATATATATATATATATATATATGTGTATAATTAATTGCCATCCGTCTCAAATACGGGGGTTCGCATGACAACATAACTCTGGTATAGGATTATGTATTCCACTCTATGTCTTTGATCGGACCACTAACCTTGGGAGAAAGCTACTTGAAATGATGACGTCATGACAAGTGGACTGAAATGACATTTAATCTAATCCACAATTCTTAGGGGAACAGAGTAAAACTCTAAGGAACATTGGTGAAAATCTGTTCTCTCCTCTCAAATGGCACAAAGTTCAGCCAACAAAATAAGTTCTTCTGCATTCAGAACATTTGTCATGTAGTTGGCTGATCTGTGTTTACGGCACATTAATGTATTTGCTTAGTTGTTCAGACACATTTACAAACATTTCATGGGAATTGCGAGTCATCAGTTGAAAGTGTTTAATAAACGAGCAAGTTCTGCCGAGTTTGGACAGCTCATGTCCATTAGCCTAGGCATGTACTTGAACATCAGATGCACTACAGCAGTGGTCTTACAGTTTTGCAAATAAGGGGTGGGGAAGGCATTCCCAATAAATGTCATTTTGTGTATCCACCAAGTAACTGATCATTTAAAACATAGACAAAACAAGTCCAAAGTTCCAAATTCCGACTAATGCTCCCACCATGGAGCTGGAATCCTACCTGTTGGATGTTGGTTATATATACATAACTTATATATATATATATATATATATATATATATGTTTAACCCGTGCATGATACTCATGCATTCTAGTCAAATCAAGCTACTTAAGGTGTTAAAAAGGTTCTTGTCATGCATTTGGGCCATAGCCCAGGCCTCCTCAGGGGAAGAGCGTTACTTCCCGACGCAAGCGCCCTTTTTTAATGTGGTTTTGTCCACATGTCACCACCTCATCATTTTTCTCCATCACCTCATCCTTCATCTTTATCGCCACATCTATCCAGATGTCTATCCAGACACAGGGATCTCTCTCAGCGGTCCTGAGTATCACACTCCTCTCGCTCTGTCACCCCCGGCAACCACCAACCACTCCCAACTGTCACCTCCGGCAACCACCAACCACTCCCAACTGTCACCCCCGGCAACCACCAACCACTCCCAACTGTCACCCCCGGCAACCACCAACCACTCCCCACTGTCACCCCCGGCAACCACCAACCACTCCTCACTGTCACCCCCGGCAACCACCAACCACTCCCCACTGTCTCCCCCGGCAACCACCAACCACTCCCAACTGTCACTTCTCCTTCAAGAAATATATATATATATTTTTTTAAAATCTTTATAAACTCTTTTAACAATTAACAAATTAAATTAATAAATTAAAAACATCTTAGTAAACCAAATTTCAGCCCTTTCTGAGTTTTTTTTTTCACACACACTAAGAATTTAGTAGGTCAGTGTATAACTCCGCCCAGCAGGTGGCGCTGCAGCTTGTTTTTTTTTTTTTTTCACACACACACAGACTAACACACGCCACTAGGCTTATATATATTGTAACAAAGGGAGGCATTTTTCTGACAAGAGGCAGAGAAAGTATACAAACAGAATAAAACATTGGCACAGTTATGCACCTAGGTTGAGATTAAACCAGGTAAAAACGTATGTGTAGTTTAAAGTTTGTTAACTTACATGATTTCCTCTCAGCAAACAGACAGGGTGTGTCTGGGCAAACAGAGCCACTGATGGGTGTTTTCTTTTAAAGAGAAGGTGGGTGTGTCACCTGTCCATCAAGCTAAGGCTGGGGGAGGAGTAACATGTATAAAAGCTTGTTTGTGCCATTTGTTCAGGGAGATCAACGCTGGGGAAGCTGGCTGGTCTTGAGAGAGCTGAGCTATGTCTAGCTAGCGTTTAGGGTCTCCAAGTATTGCTGTGAAATCTGTACGGTGTCAAAACATTTACCATCCTGACAATAAAACTACATAAAAAGGAAGAAGTTGTTTGCGTGTGCTTCAGCAGTAGCGGGCTCTTGCCACAATATATTAGGGTATATATATATATATATATATATATATATATATATATATTTACACATTCTGGTTCGTTTATTAATTTTATTTTATTTAATTATTTTATAGTTACACATCAAATTGTAGCTGTGTCAATAACCAGTGGTTCTGGTTGCATATTTGAGAGAGAGGGAGAGGGGGGGGGTGAGATAATTGAAAATCTCTGCTCTCAGTTCCTTAAGCGCAGTTTAAAGGGCTCTTTTAGCGTGGGATATACTGCATATCTGGGGGGTTTTGGCATAAGATATGCCTTTGTGATTCGCGCATGCACACCGAAGATGCATATTGTTGGCTTGCATCTACTAACGGGGTTTATGATTGCCCTTATTAAGGGTGTTCATGTAAATGAATCAATTAGAAGTAGATGCAAATGGAGATACAAACTTACACAAAACAATGATGATGATGATGATGACTGTCAGCAAAACTATCTAGCTTCTTCTGATTGGCTAATTGGATAGTGAAAAAAAATAAGCTCACATTTGGTTAATCCAGTACAGTGCAGGTTACCGGGGTATATGGAAAAATAAATTCCCTGTACGGATACAAACAAAAAAACACTATAGTTGTCAGCGCTTCTCCTCACTGTGGCAAATCAGTATGTAACTGTAAAAACTAAAGTACTACTTCATATTTTGACTTAAACATTTAGGGCTAGATTTACTAAACGGCGGGTTTGAAAAAGTGGAGATGTTGCCTATAGCAACCAATCAGATTCTAGCTGTCATTTATTTAGTACATTCTACAAAATGACAGCTAGAATCTGATTGGTTGCTATAGGCAACATCTCCACTTTTTCAAACCCGCAGTTTAGTAAATCTAGCCCTTAGTCTTGAAACCCAGCATCAAGGGCCATTATGTTTGCAAGTTCTACACTAACATTTATGTTTCAGACAACCCTGAAATGCCGTTAAAATCAAATGCACTCACCTCCCAGGTACGGAGGCTGACATGCAACCAAGGGCTGATTTATAACCCACTCACAGATAGCCTTAAATAGTTTTGCAATAGGAAGGATAAGCGCTGACAGCAATAGTGTTTTTTTGTGTAAACTGTGTATTGACCCCTACAGCTGATAATGCTTAAGTCATTAGGTTCTCGGCTATATTATACGGAGATGCGGCAGTCTTTGTGCATTACTTAAAATGCAGTTCTGTTTGGTCTACTGCTGAAAAGAAGTTTGCCGTTGCATCTTTAAAGGAGAAGCAGATGTTTGTATTTAATTTAACTTTATTTCATTTGTATTTAATTATGTTTTATATGGAAATGCAACTTTTATTAATAACTGTCAAGACATATTCTCTCTTGTGTATATGATATATGTGTACGAAGAGGATCATGCGACTAGCATTTACTTTTAACACTGTCAATCTATATCTCTATACTTCTCTACACTGTCCCTATGCTATATTATCGGGTGTATGTAATCACACTTGTTATACCTGACATATGCCTGACGCAAATGCTGTGTTTTATTTTACAGACATAATTTCTTAAGTTCATTAAAATGTAACATTTGCAGTGTTACTAGTGGTGCCCCCTCCCCCCAGTGACAGCAGGTGAGGTTTCCCTATAGTAAAGGCCCATAAGAGTGGTGGAGGAGAGCATAGGCAAACCGAGGGGAGGGGGGGGTTTCCTAATGCCTGGAAAACCCCCATCCAAGCCTGGGGCACTGTATAATTCAGGTAGCCTGTCCCCGCTGAAAAGGGAGAGCTGCGTATATAAGCGTTGGAGAGCAGCCAATATTATAGCCACGCCCCCATACATGATGGTCACACCCACTGGTGGCGTGGTGTGGAATCCCCCCTCTACAATTCCTGCGTTTGCCCCTGGAGAGGGGATTTAAATCTCCACAGTAAGCAAAGTTTCATAGTGAAGGGGCAGAGACAAGACCCAAAGCTTCACATCTGCTGAAGTTTATGTTCTGATGGCGTTTGTAGAAATTGTGCTTATAACCGCTACGATCTTTGCTGGCGGAGTCAGGCGTTTAACCCTAGGTCCATTGCAACCTTTATAATATGTGCAGGAGGAGAAGGTGTTTGAAAATAAAATAAAGGGGTTTTTTTGCTCTGAGATGGTCTGGCATCCAACATTTATTTGACTTTGCACCTGAAACCAAGAGTGAGCACTCCAAATTTATTGTGTTTAAACACCTGAGCATTCAGGGGACACGTCTGTTCACGGATGCCACAACTGAAGATGAGGAGACAGCGAGTGGGGTGCCATGCAACAGGGTATCCCAAGTAAATAACCGCACAACACCAGGACCAGAGGGGTTTTATACTAAAGCAAAGGTGTCCAGCTCTAAATGATACTCTAAAACAGGCCTGGCCAACCAGTAGATCTTCAGGTGCTGCGAAACTACAAGTACCAGAATGATCTGCCAGCTATTGGCTGGTTATCTACTGGCAAAGCATTCTGGGGATTGTAGTTTCACAACACCTGGAGAGCCACAGGTAGGTCAGGCTGGCCCTAAATCCTTCCTTTTTATGTTTTAAAGTATGTTACATTGTCCTTTTTACCAGGGTCTCAGACAGTTTAATCAACAGAAATCTCGTACATTGAAAACTAAGTTTTGATTGGGTTCCTTTTTATTTACCTCTTGATACTATTAATATACGTTGAAACAGGGACATACACTTAATTCTCTACATATTCTGCGATTTATTGATGTTAGTGAAAGTCATCCGTTGAACTTAAACATCAATAGAGAGGGATGTAGAAGCTGTGGAAATCCTGTTCACTGTGGTCATCAAAGAAGAAAATAAAGTTGTTTTTTTTGTCAATTTGTTTTTTTTAAAATATTGAATAAATTGGTGACCAAGGGTTTGTGGAATCTTTTATTAAATTAGAATTTTAGAATTTGTGTGTGTGTCTATGTGTGCGTGTGGTTTTTCTTTTGGTCCATTATATTTAGACTACTGGGTATCAAGTTGCCACTCCAGGTGCCCCAATCTTGTTAATTACCCTGGCTCACATTTCAATGCAGGGCAAGTAGCATGTTTTTTGCACTATCCCATAGAAGCACCAGCTTTCTGGTCTCCCTTTTATAGTAGAAATAGTTCTCGTTAATTGCTCTGACTTTCACAGTCAGCCCCATCAATCATATTCATACCTACAGCAGCCATGTTGTAGGTTGAGAACTCTACCTACCAATTCAGTCATTGGTCATATTGTGAGTGGAAAATGTCATCTATCATTTCTGTAGAGACTTGTGCCACAGTGATGTCTGCTTTTCCTGTTTAATAGGCTAAATCCACAATATGGCTCCCTCCATTGTGTTTAAATGACAGGCACACTTAAAGCAAATCCAACTCTGCATTTATTGACACATTTGGACCTGCTGTGCAGAGAATAGTATTTCTCTGTAAATAGCTAACCTAGACATTGTCATATTGTTTACTCGGCGCTAAAGTCTAAAATATTAAAGGCTCAAATCCAACAGAGTTCCAATTGGACAATTACAATATTCATTTAAGTCCATACCATGGGAAGTGAAGTAGACATTTGCTAGTAAATGGCTTTATCCACTAAGCAATGTACACATGATAAACAAGGCAGTATGGTTCATGCTTTTTTGTAATTTAACATGGCTCCTTAGGGTTACTGGCGCTATTATAGCAGTTTGATAAACTGTACATTCATATTCCTCATTTTAATTAATCACCCTTCATTCTATGAAAAGCTTTTCCAGTAGACTTGTGCTCTACAATGACTATAATGTGGATTGAGGAAGTCACATGATATTCTAATTTGCTCCAGATTTTTAGCTGACAAATAATTAATTTTAATATTTTATTTGTGGTCTTTCCACAATGGGCACATTCCATTTCACTAAAACAAAATGCTTCATATGTTGCAAACCCATGGAAGAGGAGTTGAAGACCTGGGGCCTGATTCGTCAAGGTTCTTAACTTAAGAAACTTCTTATTTCAGTCTCCTGGACAAAACCATGTTAAAATGCAAGGGGTGCAAATTAGTATTCTGTTTTGCACATAAGTTAAATACTGACTGTTTTTTCATGCTCTTTTTTTTTGTTCCTACAGTATTCTTAACCTCAATAACACTAATTTCAAGTCATTTGCAGTCAATTTTGACCACCTCACAGGTCACAATATTATTTTCATACACCTTCGGACAAATACTGCAGCGACCTGGCTGGATGGTAAGCGACCGAGCAATGACATAAACACACGGCAGTTCCTACCACATCTAGGACACATTGGCACACAGCAGTGGCAGAAAAGAAAAAGAGTGCAAGATGAAATTGTCCTTGGGCCCTCTCTCCCACCCACCGTTATGTTGGATCTTGAAAAGGAATCCAAAAATCGCGAGATCCGAGATCCGACGACGTAACAATGACGTTCTGCCTCGTTTTCAAATCCAAAAAAAGCACGAAGGTACCAAGCCGGCTAGGCTTGGTACTCGGATCTGCTGAGTTCGGGTATATTCAGTTCTCAGGAAACCGAGCCTGAAAATCTCTACTAGAAAGTAGCTGTATAATTTTTTGGGATGGGGTGGGTTTGGAGGATTTGTGCTTCTCAGCTGGTGTTGGCAAAACAGGCTTTTTTATCTTGTGTCTGCTTAATGCAGCTGGATCGTCGCCACTTATATAACTTTGCAAGCAAAGCTTTTTCTTTGAAAATATGTTGTCTTATGTCATTTCATTTTGTGAGACTGTCACCAGAATCTGCAAAAACAGATTGCTCTGCATAGCATACGACTGATAAATATTTGTAAAACATTACATTTTTAACTATTTTTCTTTGCTTCATTACCCCTGGCATTGGCATTGCTTCTTTTCTGGTTCAATTTATAGCGATGTTGAGCTTCCTGAGCCTATTTGGGTTTTTTTTTGCCTCTGACATGTTGTCCTCAAAAGTGTTTCTAACTAAATAAAAGCTATTCATCATGATTTGATAAGGGGGATGATAGAAATTCACAAATTTCATTAATATCTGAACTGTCCATCATTTTTATCTCCATATCTACAAAACCACTGCTTTGGCTTAAGCAAAGGTTGACACTTTTTTTTTTAAAAGGATGGATGCAAGTCACAAAATTAAGCCCAATACAATGGCTACAAGAACTTAAATTGTAGGGAATGGTCAGGCTGACTAGTGATAATAACAAGTGCAGAAGTAGGGATTTTTGACCCTTTCAGTTAGTTGCACAAAACACAACTTGAGATAGCATGCAAAGTATTACCTGGGTATTTGAATGCCTATAGGGCTACTGACAAGTACTGAAAAAAATGGGGTTTGGATTTCTTAGAGTACAGAATGAACTTAAAAGGGGGGAAATGAGAACATATGGATAATTTGTACAATGGAAAAAAGCAACATAAATTCATTGGACTCCAAGATATTGGGAGTCACTATAGGGCTAAGAATTAAAAAAAAAAAAAAAAATGAGGCAAATTGGGTAATACTACCAGTTACCAAACACAGAACAGAAGGTAAATTATTTTTAGTATAGTCAGGGGTCAGGTCACTAATGAGTCATAGTTCACCCAGTCACAATCACAAATGGTAGCATCTACAGATATTTTCCTCTACAACAATCCAGGAAAATGAGTGCCAGAGAGACTGTAAGCTCCTCATAGAAGGCTATAGAGATACCTGACACTTCTTGATCCTTACTGATTGACTGATTTACATTCCATCCACCATGATTGGCCCGATTCTCCAGGGGGTTTTGAAAACTGATTTGCAAATCGTTGAAATTCAGTTGAACTTTAAAATCATTTGAATAGATTTGTCCCTCTCTGGTGAAATGTAGAAGCCAAGAGAAGGGAAGATTGCTTTGTATGTGTTCAAGCAAATTAAAACCACGTGCCTCTTGATTAAATCATACAACTGACTACAGGATCAAGCCTTGAAGAGGACTTGAAAAGCACCCAAGACAACTGGTGTTAAAGGATGCATTAATCTCTCATGAAATTTATTACGCTGTGCTACGAAGAATGTGTAAAGGGGTGTCCATGCAGCCTTGTACCAAAGGGCTGTTATAGATGACTTTCAGTACAATGACTTTTTCCTTGCCTTCAAAATCCCACAGTCATGTGGATTCAGTTTAACATTTCATTGCCTTTCTATTTGAGAAATACTTTTGGCAATTAACCATTTACCGCAGTGTATAATTAAATAACACAACAACTGAGGGGTCTGTTTTCCGTTTGAAGCTTTTGAAATCCATTAAGAAATTTAAAAGTATGATATAGCTAAACAGAAAGCTGTTCTAATTTTACGACTCTTATGCATACTTGCCAACTCTCCCGGATTGTCCGGGAGACTCCCGCATTTTGTGAGAGTCTCCCGGACAAGTGTGGCAATCTCCCTGATAGGAAGTGGGAAAAATTCAGTTTAAACGCCGCGATTCACCCGGAATAGCGGCGTTTAGCCCCGCCCCCGCTGTAAAATGACGCAATTTGCGTCATGCCGTCACGGGGGCGGGGCCAAAATGACGTGATTTCCCCGCCCCGCCCCCTGCACGCCCACGTCCCAGCCGGCATCTCCCGGAAAAAGACAAAGAAATGTTGGCAAGTATGCTCTTATGACCAAGGATTAGAGTTCTTGAACGTAAGGGTAAAAAAAGAATTTGTTTTGTGTTCTCCTCTGAGTGAAATATATAAATTATGTACGTAATTATTTAAATTACAAAAATACAATAGTTGTTGCCAGGAATTTTTGACCATCTCTTAGAGGGAATTTGTCCAAATCGACCAGATTTCTTTGTCTTATCACCTTCTCTCTTAAAGCAGCAATGAGGTATGTTTTTTTTTTCACATTACTCGCGATGGCAGACTATGGGGGGTATTCAGTTGTTAGCGAGTTGTTGTTTTTTTCCCGCCGGGATAAAAAAAAAAAAATCTCCTGCGGGTTTTTGACAGCAATAGCGACTGTTTTAAGTTAGCGCAGCAGGAAACTCTTGCAATTCAACTGAAAAAAGGTAACGCTGCCCCCGCGTGTTAAAAATTGTGTTCGCAAGATTTTAGGGGAGTGAAGGGGAGTTTTAACGCAGTCATGTATAACACCAAAAAAAAAGGTTTTGTAAACATTTCCATACATTAGATTGCATTACACATTGATAATATCTACATTACAGTACTTTCTTTAGCATATTTTTTAATTGAACTATTTTTTACCATACAATCATCTATACCATGTCAAAACACATTACTACATTCATATTTGTACCAAAAACATACATAAATATAATAATTAGTGATTTTATTTTTATTTTTTTTATTTCATTATTTTTTCACAAAAAAATCAACTTACACAAGTTATACATTAGTGAGAAACATAAGTTTAACTTTTTTTCAACATTTTTACATGATTTCAAATACTTTTCACACCCCAAGGAGGTGCGAGATAAAACAGTATATTTTCCTGTTTTACACGCCGCGTTAAAAAACAATTGAATAGCCTTTAATGCAGCTGCCTCTCACACACCCTATACTTTCAATAAACCTTCTACTGGAGCGCGAGAGGACCGTTTTATGAAATAAAAATGTAGCGTTAAAAAAGGAATTGAATTGCGGGTAAAGTTAACCCGCTCCAAAATTATAAAAAAAAGCGTTAAAATGACTTAACACGGTAAAAAAAAAGAGCTCACTGACAATTGAATCCCCTCCTATAATAACAAAGTTGATGTTTACCATATTTTCAGGTTGCTACTAATGGTTTATTCTGTACAGTGTCATGGACTACCATGGCAACCACAGTCACATGGCACATGATGTAATGAGCAGAGAATCTTTGGAAAATATGTTTGGCATAATATTGAGTTAATTATTCTCACATGTTCCAAAGAAAGAACCAAAACCACATTCGAGATATGTGTATCATGTGATAGAGGGACGCCTGTCCTCATCATTAACTTGATAATGACAATGGTGTTTTAATTGAGGTTTTCTAAATAAATAAATTAATTAATAAATAGTTTTTAAAAAATAATACATGCCCCCTTTCAAAAGTGCTACCAGCACTACCGCTCAAAGAGGGGGTGAACAGCATGGGGTACCCCCAAAAAACACTACCAACACCAGGCTATGACAGAATGGGTTGGCGATACTATAGCTGTAACAATGTCCCGCGTTATAATGTCAAAAGCTCTAATCTGTTCAGCACGGAGCTTAAACCACCAGAAAACATAGCTACCACCCCTGGGGGAAAAGGGGGCTCTTGGGGCATTGGGTGTAGGGTAAAAAAAAGTTTAAATATTTACATAAATGGCAGCTCCCAGCAAGCCCTGACATATATATGTGTGTGTGTATGTATATATATATATATATATATATATATATATATATATATATATATATATACATACACAGTCATATTATTTAATATGGGGCTTATTTTTTCTCTGGTTTTGTCCCAGATGGAGGAATTTTTTACACAGGATGTGTCTGTGGAACTGGTCAGTGGGGATTTGTGAACTGACCCGTGACATTGTTTTGTGGCCAGTGTTGGGGTATATATATATATATATATATATATATATATATATATATATATATATATATAGTGTAGGAGAAGTGGCTGTATGGCATACCACCGTATACCAACTCACTATGTATATATATGTATATAAATATATATATATATATATATATATATACAGTTTATGTGTATTAATTTAGAACAAAAGGCCAAAATTACATAGGGTTGCACAATATGTGTTCTTCCCTCAAGGACAGGGAGTTATGGAGGACAGTCTGATGCTTCGGTATTGTGCAAAGTTCACATGTGAACACTGTGTGTACAGATCACCAGATGAGGAGACAAACTAAATGGTTCCTAGCTCCATCACTGGTCCATGGTCCAGAGATAGGGGTGTATAGGATAATGATGACATTTACAAATCTCATAATGCATTTCTGTAGGGTGTAAACGCCTATTGTTTTAGTATTTTCCTTTTTGTGCGTTTGTGTAAACCAGCTCTAAGATGGATGAATTTAGGGTTTGCCAAGATGAGCAATTTTTCCTAACGGAATGGAACACTATTCATATGGACTGCTGGAGAAATACAGGCAGCTAGGGGTAGATTGAAAGCTTGCTGTGACCAATGTTTTGTCCACATGAACATCAATACAAGATTTGGCACTGAAGACAAGGAAATTACTTCTTCAGATTTCTTCATGTTCTGTGTCAGCATTGTATACTTGAACGGGACACATGACAAGTGTAGCGATCAGTAGATCCCCAGACTTAGAACCCTAAGAATTAGAATTTCCAGGTAAGAGCCCCTTGCAAGATGCCTGAAAAAGTAACTATGGATGTGGATGGGTTCTGTGAAACGTACTTTATGACAGGATGGACCTCCTATGCCACCCTGTCCGTGTGTTGCTGGGGACCGGCTAGGCTTGCCTTGCCACCATTGCCTTTTCTTTATCCCAAATGCGCCCTCTGCAGTAGGAGGGGCTTTTGCTAATTCCATCACTAGGCTCCTTCACTGGCACCCAGGACCACTTCCGCATGGGTAACTTTCGCTGCTCGGTTACCCCCTTGAAGGGCACCTGGGCTGGAAAACCTGACCTCTTGAGTTCAGATCAGGGTTGCAGTGGATGGTTCCCCCTGGCCTTATCACACTGGCCAGAGCTGCAGGTAGAGGGCAGAGCGTTGGATGCAGAGTTACAACCTCAGAACAGCTGAATATTGGATTAGATTGGTCTATTTTGTAGGTCACAGGAATTACAGATAAATAGGCAACAAAGCAGAATCTTGAAGTAGAGATGTTTTATTAGCTCATGTAGTCCTAATAAGGACAGTTACAAACACCAGTTTGTGGTACTAGCGATCTTTCCAGAAGTTACAGATGGAACAATAATACATTACATGGTAAAACAGTCCTCCTTTTATACAGATTTACACATATGTTGTCAAGGTGGACCCCAGCCCCCTGATCTGCCCCGGCACCGAAACGTCTCATATCACATTCGATAATTTACCATCAGGATATAATCTAATTTTGCATCTAATACAGTTTAACTTTCACACCAACCTGATTCCCTCAAATTTGCTGTCTATATTGTTAGGAGGTTTCCTGTTCCTCTAACAAGACACGCTAACAGGTAATGCCCCCCTGCCCAGTCTTTGGTGTCACTTCTGAGATGAAAATAATTAATTAACTTAATTTAGGATTTCCTTTCCTCCTTTCTTACACAAACACATTTCCTCCACCATGACTACAGTACATTCCCAATACACAAATATAACACTGTATCAAAATGAGTATATTTGCAATGAGATAAATTGGCATGTTGCGCTAACAATTTAAATATATTTATATATGAAGTTATTTATAAGTGATCCAGTCACAGTACTTGTATCTGTTCCACTGTACCGACATTTCCAAATACCCTGGTCACCTTAAATAAACAAATATTCCTCTGCGCTCCTATAAATAATGTCTCTGAAGCTAAGATTTACCACACTGCATTTACACTTTTTTTTTTCCCCATTCAATGAACAGATTGTTAAATAACAGGGATTGCAAAAAAAAAGTTCATACAACCAACTTGTCACAGCACACAGCACTTATACTTGCTCTTTTCCCGTTACAATCTGTTCTTCTTTCTCTCCCTGGGGTTAGGGTCCCCTTTGCAAACTTCCTGGTGAACAAGGATCTAAAACACTTGTGTCTTTCTTTCGCAGCCAAGATTTCCCATTGGGAAAACATGTAACAAAATTAATAAATTAACTTTTTATTACTATTTTTTTATTCCAATGCTCCATTGTACTTTGAAACAACAACTATAAAGAATTTCATTATAAACACCCTGGGATATCTAAATCTGTTGGACAATCTATGACAGGAATTAAAAAGCCCTCAAGACTCAAAGAGCAAAGAAAATTACTTGACTTAAAGTCACAGCCTTACTCAATACTGTTCTGTGCCTCATAATTGCTTTTGAAGAGACAGTTTTTTATTTAACAGCAGCTTTAAAGAGAATTCTATTATCTAAGCGGAATACTTTATGATTGCTGTCATTGGACAAAGATTACATTAGCGGACCCTCGAACTCCTTTGCACAACATTTGAAGAACTGTACAATACTTAAGGAAAATTATTTTATCTTGATGTAATGGGAATACCTGTCAAACAATAAGACCCACAGAACCTCTTCATGGGGTCTTCACCTAAAGCTGCCCCTCTTCTTGTAGAATGCTATATGTTTGCCAATACTCTGTTGCCCCCAGGACTTAACCTGTAGAGCCTTATTATCTTCAGGGTAGGCAAGATAATGGATAGGACACAGCACAGTAGGAGACCAGCAGGCACAGACAGTAACACTGGGTTATCCGGCGAAGGACATCAGATGTATTAGCAGGAAAGATCCAAGAGTCAGTCAGACAATTGTTAGAGGCTGGCAGTGGTCCAAATGGAATTGTAAGTGGGCAGAGAGCAAGGGCAGGTAGCATTCAAAAGATAGAATCCATATAACAGGCTAAGGTCAAAAGACGGCAGACAAGGAAAATCCAATGAAAAATCTGGAACCAACCAGAGAATCAGAGTAGCAAGCACAGGAAGTGGAGAGCTTAATAAAGATTGAGGAGCCAAGGAGAACCTACAAATCAGACCCTTTAATTACAAAATAATGAACAGGAGTGTACTGGCTGTCCGTGGTGTTACTTGGTAACTGCAGATGCCTGAAGAACAGCAATAGCAGAACAAGGACACCTGTCAATGCTGATTGGCTTAAAGATGTCAGATGCCATTACTAGGCAGCCGGCTAAGTCAGCGGTGTCATCCGCCGCTGAATCTAATACTTCAGATAAATTGTAAAGTTATATATGGGGTTAGCATTCCTCAAATCAAACAGGTCCCTAAGGCAATTAATGCTCCATCATTTCTCTGCTCCTAACGAATACCACTGGGCTCCTTTAAATAGACATCCTCATCATCAACATTTATTTATATAGCATCATATTTAGTAGCGCTTTACAATTGGGGCCAAATACAGTGATAAACATACTGGGTAAAACGGACAAAGAGGCGAGAGGGACCTGCTCACAAGCTTACAATCTATGGGACAATGGGAGTTGGATACATGAGGTTAAGTCTACATATTGCATCTCGGTCCAGCCAGATTGCAAAGGTAAAAAAACAAAAAACAAAAAGGGATTAGTATGCTATATGATCCAGTCACACACCAATGTTTGTCAGAGGGTTGTTGTCCTGTGTCGATTGTGGAACAGGTGATAATAGGGTAAACTAGTGAGGTTAAGAGGATGGTTGAGGAATATTATAAGCTAGTCTGAAGAGGTGAGTTTTCAGACAACGCCTGAAAGTTTGTAAACCAGAGGAAAGTCTTATTGTACGAGGGAGGGAATTCCATAGAGTGGGTGCAGCCTGATAAAAGTCCTGTAACCAGGAATGGGAGGATGTGATGAGAGTGGATGTGAGAGGCAGATATTGGGCAGAACGGAGTTGCCGAGTTGGGAAATATTTTGAGACAAGAGAGGAGATGTATGTTGGTGCAGCTTTGTTGATCACCTTGTAGGTTAGTAAAAGTATTTTATATTGGATTCAGTGAAAAACAGGCAACCAGTGTAGAGACTGACAGAGTGATTCAGCAAAGGAATAATGATTTGCAAGGAAAATCAATCTAGCCACTACATGCAAAATAGGTTATAGGGATTTCGGTCTCTTTTGGGGAAGACCAGTAACGAGGGAATTGCAATAGTCAATGCGGGAGATGATAAGTGCATGAATTAAGGTTTTTGCAGTGTCTTGTGTAAGATATGTGCGTATTCTGTATATGTTTTTTTATGTAACATGATTTAGATATAGAGTCGATGTGGGGAACAAAGGATAGGTGTGATTCAAGGATCACACCTATGCATCAAACTTGAGAGGTGGGGATTAAGGTTTGTTGTTAACAGAAATAGAAATGTCAGGTATGCTTTTGTTGGTAGGTGGGAATATTATTAACTCTGTTTTAGAAAGATTGAGTTGGCGAGAGGACATCCAAGATGAAATGGCAGAAAGACAGTCAGTGACACGGGACAACACAGATGACGAGAGATCAGGAGAGGATAGATAGATTTGTATATCATCTGCAAAGACATGATACTGAAATCCAAAGGAGCTTATTAGTTTTCCAAGAGAAGTGGTGTAGATAGAGAACAGCAGAGGACATAGGACTGAGCCTTGTGGAACTCCAACTGATATAGAAAGCAGATCAGAGATAGACCCAGAGAAATTAACAATGAAAAAGTGATTAGAAAGGTAGGATGAGAACCAGGATAGGACAGTGTCTTGAAGACCTAAGGATTGTAGTGTTTTCATGAGAATAGAGTAGTCAACAGTGTCAAATGCAGAGAGATACAGGATAATTAGAAGTGAGTAAATGCCTTTATATCCTAGGACCAGAAAGCTGAGATATAAGCTATTTTAGAGCCTATTTTCTCCATCCTCCATTATTAGGTAGTTTAACATTGGTCTCCCAATGCTGCTGGACAAATTAAATTTGTGCCATTTTACGAAGTTGGATCTACTTCAATCCAAATCACTGCTCCTCTTTAGTAATCCATTATTTTTTCTTCTGGGAATGTTTCTTCAGATGTGATCGAGAACGATTTTTGCACACACATGAAACTTTATTTCATGGGACAAGATTATTTAAATGAGATATGGGGGGTAAGGGTCACATGTGACAAGGAGATACAAGGACAAGGAGAGAAGGTGGGTTGTATAATTGACAAGTGGGAAGGGCTGGGGGGCATAAGTGAGGAGGGTGGGTATTATATGTGACAAGGGCGATGGGTGTCAAATATGACACAGGGAGGGTGTGGACCGCATCTCAAATGCACAGCTCAGGGACCCAAATCATTTTAATCCAACATTGCTCACCATATATTTAATTAAAGGCCTCCCTGTGTGTGAAAATTTATAGTAAATAATTAATCAACGTAACACACCCAGATATCGGCTTGTATAACCAATATTTTCTTGGCTAAGATAAGTACCGTCATTATGAGTGTTTGGGTCAACGCACCAAATGAAGACCCACGCTGACAAACTAGAGTGTTGGAGGACATAGGGTTATATTTACTAAAAAGTGGGTTTGAAAAAGTGGAGATGTTGCCTATAGCAACCAATCAGATTCTAGCTGTCATTTTGTAGAGTGCACTAAATAAATGACAGCTAGAATCTGATTGGTTGCTATAGGCAACATCTTCACTTTTTCAAACCCGCAGTTTAGTAAATCTAGCCCATAGTCTCAACCTTCCACAAACAAAGGAAACATTACGCTTTAAATGCTTATCTCTTCTTGGGATAGTAAAGAGAATAAGAGACAGAGATTATGTGCCTCCAGCTCAATAAAGAAGGTTATTTACACAGTAATTGAGTAAATGTCCCAGCGCTCCTGTCCTTATCAGATTCATTTGAAAGCGCCTAAAATAATGATCCTCTGTACTTAACTGAGGTTTCTGCTTTATGAAAAAATAGATTGAAGCTTTTTGCATTAAACTGGAGGAGAAACCTTGTTTACAAGATTTTTTTTTCCTGCCTTAAAATAATCAGAACAGGGCAGCTTCATGAGGACAGAGTATCAGATCCTAACGCGGAGAAGTACCTGCATATTTTGACATGGTAAACCGAAGGCTGCTGTTATTATCTGCCTTGGAATGGAGCCTAGATTTAAATGGAAACAGCAGACAAGTGTTTTCCATTGTCTTTACACTAGTTTTGATTTCTTGCACCTCGGCTGATATCCCCAGGCTCTAGACTTTGAGCGTTGTCTACAAGCCACTAAAACCTGTACGTTTATTTACAGATTTGTGATCTATAATGTGATTACAAATTTGTGATCTATAATGTTATTTTATTTTCCACTATACCATGGCTGCCTTTATGTCATGAATACAAGTATGCTGGTTTTATGTCATGTTTAAAGAAGGGATATGAGAGGGGAAAGAGTTTGCAATCCGATAAATCATTGCCTGAAAGCCGGTGTAATGAGGATGGAGAAAGCCTGGAATGTGGGACTTGGCTGGGTGTTGAGTATGTTGAGGTTTGAAATACATAGAATATAATGTGAGGTTACCACTCTCAAAATCCTGGAAGGGAGGTATTTGTCATAGTTGTATTTTTAGTGGAGGTTCCAGACATTGTTCTTTCAGCAGGAAAACATTTATCTTTCTACTTGGTTATTTAAAGGTTTGATTTGTTGTGTGTATTCTGGTGATGTCTGCAAGCATGCTTCCTTTAGTTTATTGCCCTCTCCTTAGGTTGAGCTAGCACTTTCCATTATAGGTGTCCAAGCTTAGAATATTCTTCTTCTATTTGAACTAAGCAGCAAATAGCATGAGATCATGTTCCAGTTAAGGTTGCAAGACGTAGGTGTCACGGGCACTAGGAGTCTTTACCCAGGGATCACCAGATGGTAGGCTTACCAGAGCAATGTAGACGGTAATAGGGTACTCTGGTAGCTGGGTGATCACGGAACATGAAATGATGGCCGATGAGATGCTCAGGAAAGTCTATGACTAGCAACACTGGTAATAATGAGGTAATGATACACAAGGAACTGTATGGACAAGGACACGTGAAGGTAGTCAGTGGTCTGCGATAGCAAGTTGTACCACTGCTATAGTGAGGTGGAATGTCCAACAGAAACAAGGAGGTGATGAGAGTCAGCGGTCTGCGGGTAGCAAGTTGTACCGCTGTCTGAGTGAAGGAATGGAATCCAAGTGGAGGTATCCAGGTAGTCAGTGGTCTGCGGTAGCAAGTTGTACCACTGCTCTGTGAGAGGATAATGGAACAGGTGATACCGGAAACAGGGATCAGTGGTCTGACATCAGCAAGTTGTACCACTGCATATATATGTGAGGAGGTGCACGGGGGAAGACTGCAACACAGGATATACACAGGCACCTTATACACGATCCACAGTAATATGCACAATATAGGTATATATATATGTAAATGACTGATCAGGTCTGCAATCTAGAAAGTCTCTTGAAGTAGTCCAGCACAATGATAACACAGTCAATGATGGCAATAGACTCAGCGGATAGCAGACTCCAGAGAGAACCAAACACAGTCCAGCAAGATATGCAATACACAGCACAGTCAATGAGAAGTATGCATACCGTGGTTCAGCAGTAGCAGTCAGATGGGATTGCAGCGGTACCTGAGCGGCTGGAGGCCGACTGGATAGGAAGTCCCTGGATAGGAGAAGCAGCGGTCTAGCAGGTGCAGCGCACAGGTGAGTAGACCGACAGGGACACGAATCCACAGGAGTCAGCAACACGTGGAACTGGACTCATAGGAAACCCAGGAGAATGGAGATGATCCAGCAGAGGGTAGTAGAAGAGATACAAATCCAATGCTGACAGGAGGGTAGAGGCCAGTGGAACACGTGAAGGCGTGGAGAGTGGATCAGCAGGAGATGGACGATAGCGCTGACCACAGCGGCAGGACTCAGCGGCACACGGAGGTAACCAGTAGCAACCACAGGAACCAACAGCGATGGGAAACAGGAGTGCAGCGCAGGGCCGGAGCTGTAGATCACGAAGTGTAGCAGATGGTAATGAAAAGCGGCAGTCTCGAGGAAGTCACAGCAAAGATGAGATGAGAGTGTAGTGCACGGAGGCAGCGGATAGTAATCAGCTGGCAGTCACGATGTTGAACACAGGCGAGTTGCAAGCAGGAGACTGTAGTGCACAGAGGCAGCGAATAGTAGTCAGCTGGCAGTCACGATGTTAAACACAGGCGAGTTGCAAGCAGGAGACTGTAGTGCACAGAGGCAGCGGATAGTAGTCAGCTGGCAGTCACGATGTTGAACACAGGCGAGTTGCAAGCAGGAGACTGTAGTGCACAGAGGCAGCGGATAGAAATCAGCAAACAGACTTGATGAGAAGCAGGTGAGTGAGGTAAAAGCTGGAGTGCACGGAGGCAGCGGATAGCAATGAGCAAACAGTCACATTGATATAAAATAACGTTGAAGTGGTGTAGAAGACTGTAGTGCACGGAGGCAGCGGATAGGAATCAGCAAACAGTCATGATGATAAAGTTGATGGTAGAAGTGGTATGGAACCACAGTAGTAGAAGTGGTTTGGAAACCACAGGAATCAGCAGCACTGAATACACAAGTAATACAGGAACACCTTCAGAGACTCATGAGGAATGAGACTCCAAGATCAGGCAACGTGGTAGTGACCACAGGTGCTTAATATAGGGAGGTTGCCTGATCTGCCAATTAAGTTAAAGGGGTATACACTGAAGTATAGAAAAGGGCTGCGCATGCGCAGACCCTCAGGATGGTGGACGGCCACGGTTCCTAAATGTCCGGGAAGAGGCACTCACGGTCCGGTGAGTGACAGTACCCCCCCTTTTAAAGGTGGGCACAGAACGCCTGGAACCGGGCTTGTCCGGATTTTTGGAGTAAAACTTCTTCAAAAGGGCAGGAGCATTAAGATCTTCAGCTTTGATCCAAGAGCGCTCCTCAGGACCAAAGCCCTTCCAATGAACGAGGAAGTGGAGGACTCCTCGCGAAATTTTTGCATCTAGTACCTCGGTAATCTCAAAATCCTCCTCCTGATGGACTTTAACTGGCTGCGGAGCTGAGGGAGGAGTTGAAAAACGGTTGATAATAAGAGGTTTGAGCAAAGATACATGGAAGGCATTAGAAATCCGAAGACTCTTAGGAAGAAGGAGTTTCACACATACTGGATTGATAACTTGAATGATCCTATATGGACCAATAAAACGAGGGGCGAATTTCATGGATGGAACCTTCAAACGAATATTTTTTGTGGATAACCAGACACGATCTCCAATTTTTAGTGGTGGAATAGCCCGCCTCTTCTTATCAGCGAAAGATTTATATTTGACAGATGTCTTCTTCAAACAGGTTCTAACCTGAGACCAGATATTTTTAAAGGTCTGACAAACAGTCTCCACCGCAGGAACTTGGGTGGGCGGGAGGGCAGGAAATTCCGGAAAAGACGGATGGTGACCGTAGACCACAAAGAATGGAGTTTTGGATGATGACTCATGGTACATGTTGTTATGGGCGAACTCAGCCCAAGGGAGTAACTCTACCCAGTTGTCTTGATTGGCTGATGAAAATATCCTTATAAAAGTCTCAAGATCTTGATTGACACGTTCGGTTTGTCCATTGGATTGTGGATGGTAAGAAGATGAGAGTGCTAATCGTATGCCCAAGGTTTTACAAAGGGCTCGCCAGAATCTGGACACGAATTGTACTCCTCTATCAGACACAATCTCAGATGGACATCCATGGATACGGAAGATCTCTTTAATGAAATGTTCAGCCAGGATAGACGAGGAAGGCAAACCAGACAGAGGGATGAAATGAGCCATCTTCGAAAATCTGTCCACTACGACCCAAATAGTGTTATGGTTCTTACTAGGTGGTAAGTCAGTAACGAAATCCATACTAATATGGGTCCATGGTTTGGACGGAATGGGTAGTGGTCGCAGCAACCCTGCTGGGGTTCTGCGGGAGGATTTGAATTGCGAACATAATTCACAGGAAGCAATGAACTCTTTGACGTCTCTCCTCATTGAAGGCCACCAGTAACTTCGAGAGAGGATCTCAAAAGTCTTGTGTTCACCGGCGTGTCCAGAAAAACGAGAGGCATGGAACCACGAAAGGATTTTCCTCCTTAGAGTAGGAGGCACGAGGGTCTTCCCAAATGGTAGCGTTTTGGTGGATGAAGCAGCCAGTGAGATACATTTGGGGTCTAGAATGGTATGGTTGGAAACCTCTTCTATATCAGAGGACGTAGCAAAGGCTCTAGATAAGGCATCAGCTTTTTTGTTCTTGGCAGCTGGTTTGAAGGTAATTATTAATTCAAAACGGGAAAAGAAAAGAGACCATCTTGCTTGACGAGGGTTCAAGCATTGGGCAGACTGGAGATATGACAAGTTCTTATGATCCGTGAAGATCGTCACCGGATGGCGAGCTCCCTCCAACAAGTATCTCCATTCCTCTAATGCGGCTTTGATAGCCAGTAATTCCTTGTCTCCGATGGTATAATTCTTCTCTGCGGGTAGGAGACCCCGAGAATAGAAGGCACAAGGGTGGAATTTTTGCTGTTCCGAGCGTTGGGAGAGAATAGCTCCTAAGCCCACATTAGAGGCATCTACTTCTAGGAAAAAAGGGAGTGTCACATCAGGCTGACGAAGGATTGGAGCCGAAGAGAAGGACTCTTTTAATGTTTGAAAGGCTTGAATAGCCTCAGTAGACCATTGCTTAGGATTAGCCCCTTTACGAGTCAGGGCCACAATAGGAGATGCAATGGAAGAAAAGTCTTGAATGAAGCGTCTATAGTAATTGGCAAAACCTAAAAAACGCTGGATGGCACGAAGAGTAGTTGGCTGGGGCCAATGTAGTACAGCATTTACTTTGTCAGGATCCATCTTCAGACCAACTCCGGAAACAATATACCCCAAGAATGGAATCTGGGGTAATTCGAATGAACATTTTTCTAATTTACAGAACAATGAATTTTTCCGTAGCCTGGAGAGGACTTCTGCCACATGTTGGTGGTGAGAAGGCAGGTCCTGTGAAAAAATCAATATGTCGTCCAGGTAGACGACGACACATACATATAATAAGTCCCGAAAAATCTCATTGATGAAGCCCTGAAAAACAGCGGGGGCATTACATAGCCCGAAAGGCATTACCAGATATTCGTAATGCCCGTCTCTGGTGTTAAACGCCGTCTTCCATTCGTCACCGGAACGGATTCTGATTAAATTGTAAGCACCACGAAGATCCAACTTAGTAAAAATACGGGCTCCCTTAATGCGGTCAAATAGCTCAGTGATCAACGGAATGGGATACCGGTTCTTGATAGTAATGGCATTGAGTCCACGAAAATCTATACAAGGGCGTAATGATCCATCCTTCTTTTTGACAAAGAAGAACCCAGCTCCAGCGGGCGAGGTGGAAGGTCGAATGAACCCACGCTGGAGGTTCTCCCGTATATATTCAGATGTAGCTTGAGTTTCAGGTAACGAGAGTGGATAGACCCGGCCTCTGGGAGGAGTCTTGCCAGGAAGAAGATCAATCGGACAATCCCAAGAACGATGAGGAGGAAGACGTTCAGACTGAGCTTTATCAAAAACATCGGTAAATGAAGCATATTGAGGAGGGAGTCCCGGTGAAATAGCTGAAATGGAAGCTTGCTGTACCTTGAGAGGAATGACTTGGGAAAGGCAATGATGGTGACATTCAGGCCCCCAAGACGTGACTTGAGGGGTGCGCCAGTCAATCTGGGGAGAATGACACTGAAGCCATGGAAGGCCTAGGACAATCGGACTTGTCGTAACAGGAAGAATTAAAAACGATATCTCTTCATGATGCAGAGCACCAATCTGAAGGGTTACTGGAGACGTACTCTGGGTGATGAGACCGTTGATGAGACGTGATCCATCGATAGCCGTCACAGTAATGGGAGTTTTTAAGGTAATCATTGGTAGAGACCATTGATTAACTAACGATTTGGAAATAAAATTTCCTGCTGCTCCGGAATCAATCAATGCCTGTGACTCAAAGGTCTTGGTAGCAAAGGAAATAGTCACATCAAAAGCGCAGACTTTAGATTTCATAGACGATGGAGAGGACTCCAGGGACCCTAACTTCACCTCTCCAGAACTAGTTAGGGCCTGGCATTTCCCGATCTCTTAGGGCAGGAGCTGAGGACATGAGTGGAATCAGCACAATAGATACAGAGTCTATTCTTGACTCTTCGTTTCCTCTCCTCAGAAGATAACTTGGAACGTCCAATCTCCATGGGAATCACAGCGGGTGACACTGGACGAAATTGAGGGTTAGAGCGAAAAGGTGCTTTAGCAGAAGTCGTTTTCTCAGCCTCTCTTTCACGAAATCTCATATCAACACGATGGCATAGAGAGATCAAATCTTCAAGTGACGAAGGAAGCTCTTGGGTAGTCAGTGCATCTTTAATTTTATCGGAAAGCCCCTGCCAGAAGGCGGCAACTAGGGCTTCAGTGTTCCACTGAAGTTCAGAGGCTAAGATCCTAAATTGAATGACGTACTGGCCTACAGTATGAGATCCTTGTCGCAGACGGAGGATGCTGGAAGCAGCGGAGGTCACACGACCTGGTTCATCGAACACACTTCGGAATGTAGAAATGAATTTGGCACTATCTTGTAATATTGGATCGTTCCTCTCCCACAGAGGGGAGGCCCAAGCCAGGGCTTGTCCTGAAAACAAAGAGATAAGATAGGCCACTCTGGAACGATGGGTAGAAAAATTTTGAGGTTGGAGCTCAAAATGGACTGAACATTGGTTAAGGAAACCCCTACAAGTTTTGGGGTCTCCATCGTACTTTGACGGAGTAGGCAGGTGAAGCGTGGAAGCTATAGACACCTGGGATGGCAATGGGGAAACGGAGGAAAGCACAGGAGCTTCAGTAGTAGCTGTCACAGTCTGTCCAGATGTACCTTGGGAGGTTAATGACTGATAACACTGAAGTAACAGCTGTTGGCGGGCATCCTGTTGCTCCACACGGCTAACCAGATGTTGCAGCATCTCTTTGGCGGTAGGTTCCACATCTGGGTCTGTCATGGCCTGATCTTACTGTCACGGGCACTAGGAGTCTTTACCCAGGGATCACCAGATGGTAGGCTTACCAGAGCAATGTAGACGGTAATAGGGTACTCTGGTAGCTGGGTGATCACGGAACATGAAATGATGGCCGATGAGATGCTCAGGAAAGTCTATGACTAGCAACACTGGTAATAATGAGGTAATGATACACAAGGAACTGTATGGACAAGGACACGTGAAGGTAGTCAGTGGTCTGCGATAGCAAGTTGTACCACTGCTATAGTGAGGTGGAATGTCCAACAGAAACAAGGAGGTGATGAGAGTCAGCGGTCTGCGGGTAGCAAGTTGTACCGCTGTCTGAGTGAAGGAATGGAATCCAAGTGGAGGTATCCAGGTAGTCAGTGGTCTGCGGTAGCAAGTTGTACCACTGCTCTGTGAGAGGATAATGGAACAGGTGATACCGGAAACAGGGATCAGTGGTCTGACATCAGCAAGTTGTACCACTGCATATATATGTGAGGAGGTGCACGGGGGAAGACTGCAACACAGGATATACACAGGCACCTTATACACGATCCACAGTAATATGCACAATATAGGTATATATATATGTAAATGACTGATCAGGTCTGCAATCTAGAAAGTCTCTTGAAGTAGTCCAGCACAATGATAACACAGTCAATGATGGCAATAGACTCAGCGGATAGCAGACTCCAGAGAGAACCAAACACAGTCCAGCAAGATATGCAATACACAGCACAGTCAATGAGAAGTATGCATACCGTGGTTCAGCAGTAGCAGTCAGATGGGATTGCAGCGGTACCTGAGCGGCTGGAGGCCGACTGGATAGGAAGTCCCTGGATAGGAGAAGCAGCGGTCTAGCAGGTGCAGCGCACAGGTGAGTAGACCGACAGGGACACGAATCCACAGGAGTCAGCAACACGTGGAACTGGACTCATAGGAAACCCAGGAGAATGGAGATGATCCAGCAGAGGGTAGTAGAAGAGATACAAATCCAATGCTGACAGGAGGGTAGAGGCCAGTGGAACACGTGAAGGCGTGGAGAGTGGATCAGCAGGAGATGGACGATAGCGCTGACCACAGCGGCAGGACTCAGCGGCACACGGAGGTAACCAGTAGCAACCACAGGAACCAACAGCGATGGGAAACAGGAGTGCAGCGCAGGGCCGGAGCTGTAGATCACGAAGTGTAGCAGATGGTAATGAAAAGCGGCAGTCTCGAGGAAGTCACAGCAAAGATGAGATGAGAGTGTAGTGCACGGAGGCAGCGGATAGTAATCAGCTGGCAGTCACGATGTTGAACACAGGCGAGTTGCAAGCAGGAGACTGTAGTGCACAGAGGCAGCGAATAGTAGTCAGCTGGCAGTCACGATGTTAAACACAGGCGAGTTGCAAGCAGGAGACTGTAGTGCACAGAGGCAGCGGATAGTAGTCAGCTGGCAGTCACGATGTTGAACACAGGCGAGTTGCAAGCAGGAGACTGTAGTGCACAGAGGCAGCGGATAGAAATCAGCAAACAGACTTGATGAGAAGCAGGTGAGTGAGGTAAAAGCTGGAGTGCACGGAGGCAGCGGATAGCAATGAGCAAACAGTCACATTGATATAAAATAACGTTGAAGTGGTGTAGAAGACTGTAGTGCACGGAGGCAGCGGATAGGAATCAGCAAACAGTCATGATGATAAAGTTGATGGTAGAAGTGGTATGGAACCACAGTAGTAGAAGTGGTTTGGAAACCACAGGAATCAGCAGCACTGAATACACAAGTAATACAGGAACACCTTCAGAGACTCATGAGGAATGAGACTCCAAGATCAGGCAACGTGGTAGTGACCACAGGTGCTTAATATAGGGAGGTTGCCTGATCTGCCAATTAAGTTAAAGGGGTATACACTGAAGTATAGAAAAGGGCTGCGCATGCGCAGACCCTCAGGATGGTGGACGGCCACGGTTCCTAAATGTCCGGGAAGAGGCACTCACGGTCCGGTGAGTGACAGTAGGTCTACATGCATTGGCGCTCATTTTCTACAATACTCCAGGTTGTTCCATAGGGTCTTTGGTGGAACTGATGGACCTCAAGCACAATCAGTGCTCCGTAGCAGCCATTGGACACCTAGGGACTACAAGTTAGCTGCATAGACTCAACATATACTCAACTTCAACCGATTACTGACGATATTCAATAGATTTGAATTGCTCAACAAGTAATTGGCAAAAAACTGTGCTCTATGCTTTACTCAGTAAATATTCGATATCCTTGATCTTTAAAAGCAAATTTCCATCTTTACTCTATCAAAGTGCCCCACCATATTATACCTGCTATATAAAGTGAGCTTTCAAATAGTTCACAATGACCCAGGCAAACATAACTGGGTAATGCGAAACTGAGGGTCTGGAACCCCCACCTCCATAAGCTTTACATGTGTGACCCTAAAAACCTTCAGTTCATGATTCCAAACTCCTCCTCCTATGTGTATTATATAATAGTAATTAAAAATGTCATGGATTTTTTTATACATCCACCACGTCTACTCCACAACTTCAGGAGTATTATATAGCTGTGGCCAGCAACTTGTCTTGAACCATTCCTGGTTGCTCTTTGAAGTGTTTTGGGGGTCACTGTCCTGCTGGAAGAATCATGACCTCTGACGGAGACCCAGCTTTCTGACTCTGAGCTCCAAAATAGCCTCGTAAGTTCCACATTATTAATGCCATGCATTTGCTCAAGACACTCAGTGCCAGATGCAGCACAACAACCACAAAACATCACTGAACCTTCTCCATTTTGGACTGCAGGGAAGGTGTACTTTACATTTTGCTTTCTATAAGCATAAGGATGAGGTGCTTTACCAAAAAGCTCTAATTTGGTCTCATGTGTACACAGAACACTCTCCCAGGTGGAAGGTCTCTTGTTTTGGTGTGTTTTGGCAAACTCCAGTCAGGCCTCTTATGTCTCTCTCTCTCAGCAGTGGGAGTCCTCTTGGGCCTTCTATCATATAACCCCCTTTCATTGAGTTGGTGACAGATGTTGTGAAAGCGTTGTACCTTGTGTGTAAGGGTAACACAATTGCCTAGTGGTTAGCATTTCTGCCTTACAGCACTGGGGTCATGAGTTCGATTCCCGACCATGGCCTTATCTGTGTGGAGTTTGTATGTTCTCCCTGTGTTTGCATGGGTTTCCTCCGGATGCTCCAGTTTCCTCCCACACTCCAAAAACATACTGGTAGGTTAATTGGCTGCTATTAAAATTGACCCTAGTCTCTCCCTCTCTGTCTGTCTATGTATGTGTGTCTGTATTAGTAAATTTAGACTATAAGCTCCAATAGGGGCAGGGACTGATGTGAGTTCAGCGCTGCGGAATTAGTGGCGCTATATAAATAAATGATGATGATGCTTGTATCTGTTTGCCAGTTGATTGATGGGCTTTCTCGACCATTTCAACAATCCTGCGCTGTATTCCTCAGTCAAGTTTTATCTTACCTGGGAGGCTGGCTACAGTGACATGGTCCTACTAATATTACACACAGCGCAAGCTGTAATATCAAGGTCTCTGGAGATGGGTTTGTAGCCTTGAGGCTGTCCATGCTTGACTACAATCTTCTATCTGACCTCCTCAGACGATTCTCTGGCTTTCTTTCTCTGTGTAGAATAACCTACTTCTTAGTGCATTTTTCTGCTTTTTGGGTTGTAGTCCTCTGCAAACCAAAGAAATACATTTGCAGACAACAAAATACTTTTTCATTTCGAGCTGAATGATATTGTGGAATATACAAAAAAATGCAAGGGTGCCAATATTTTTGACCATGACTGTAGCTACATATACAAAAAGAGTTAATTAAAAAATGATTTATTTACAAGCTGCCAATGTGAACACAAGGAAACAAATGGGATAGGACTTGTTACAAAATAGGCTACATAGTAATCAACCTTTTTTCAGCCTAATTTATAGGCTTCCTTTCAAAAAGAAAAAAAATTGCATACAAAGGAACTCTAACACGGCCAACAAAGTTGGTTACACCTTCAGGAGACTCTTTGATAAGATTTAAAAAGTATAGTTTAAAACAAAAAAGAAACTTTTCAACAGATGGATCTGTTAAAATTGGAAGTAGAGATGCTCAGGCTCGGTTTTCTGAAAACCGATCCCACCCGAACTTAGAGGATCTGAGTAGGCTCGTGAGCCGGCTCGTTACTTTTGCGCGTCCTTGGATCTGAATCGACGCAAAAGGTCATTGCGTTGTGTTGGATCTCACGGGTTTTGAATTCCATAAGTACCTCCCTCCCCAGAGCCATTGCTCACACAGAAACAGGGATAGCAGTGTTCTTGTCACTCTCCATTCTCCCGTGACATTGCTCAGTGCCATTGCTCATATAGAAACAGGAGGGGTAACAGTGTTCTTGTCACTCTCCAGCCTCCAGTGACATTGCTCATTGCCATTGCTCACACAGAAACAGGAGAGGTAGCAGTGTTCTTGTCACTCTCCAGTCTCCAGTGACATTGCTCATTGCCATTGCTCACACAGAAACAGGAGGGGTAGCAGTGTTCTTGTCACTTGACAAAAAATGACTGGAAATGATTGGAAATTAATGCTATTGATGTTAATAATAGTGTAGGGATAAAAAAAGAGCCAAATTATTTGATTTTAGAAAAAAAAAATAGTAATTTTAGAAAAAAATTGTGATCCAAAACCAAAACATGCGAGGGCGGGTTTGCCAAAACCAAAATCAAAACACAAAGTTAATCCAGATCCAAAACCAAAACCAAAACACGGGGGTCAGTGAACATCTCTAGTTGGAAGTAATTGTATCTGGAACCATGATGCTAATCTCCCAGCACTGAAAGCAGACCTGGAAGTTTTTTTGTTCATCGGGAATATCCAGCCACACATCTCTCTCAGCAGCTCTACAGTTACACCTACCCTGGTTAATATTACCGTCATCTGTATCCAAAGTAAGCAAAATAAAGGTTTTTTTAATAGTTGTTAATGATGCAGTTCCATTCCTGACAGAGTTTAAAGAAAGGAAGGAGAAACCTTGTGGGTTAATTTGGCACTTTAAATTAAGGATGAGCGGGCTCGGATTCCGCTAATCCGAGGCCACCCGAATAGTGCGGATCCGCCAAAAAAATGAAACTGAGGCTCTGACGTCCAAGTCTTGCATCGGATCTCGCCAGACTCAGATTGCATAAATTCCCCGCTAGGGGCCCGTATTTTCATTTGGGCTGTGATCAGGGTAGAGGCAGGGGCGGACCCAGACATTTGCCCTACCCGGGGCGATTTTAGGGGGGGCAATTTAGGCCACGCCCCCTTTCTGTGTTCTAAGGCTGCCGGCGGCTGCACAGTATGTGTAGGTCCGTTCAGCAGTGAAAGTGTGCTGTCCCGCTGCTCTGATTGTGTTTAAAACACAATCAGAGCAGCCGGGCAGCACACTGTCACTGCTGAACGGACCTGCACAGTGTGCAACTGTCGGCAGCAAGCCCCTGGTAGGGGGGGCGATCGCCCCGATCGCCCCCTCCCTGGATCCGCCACTAGGTAGAGGGAGGTTGTAGGGTAGTGGTACTCCTGCGTGATCAGTACAGTTGTGCTTTATGCTTGTGTCCAGTGCTCTGTCCTTGCTGAGTCCAGTGGTGCTTTATGCTTGTGTCCAGTGCTCTGTCCTGCTGAGTCCAGTGGTGCTTTAGTCCTGTGCATTTTTGTGCTAAGTCCATAGTAATTGTCTAATTATTAAAAACTCCCAAAAAAAAAAAAAAAAAAAAAGTATAAAAAAATTCTAGAGCAATATATTATTGCAGTCCTGAAATATTAGTACTGCAATACCTACATTCACTGTTTCTGCAGTCCAAAAAATAGGAACTGCAATCTATATTACTATGTTCACTGTTTCAGCAGTCCAAAAAATAGGAACTGCAATCTATATTTCTACGTTCACTGTTTAAGAAGTCCAAAAAATAGGTACTGCAATCTATATTACATTTACTACGTTCATTCTTTAAGCAGTTCCAGAGAATAGGTACTGCAATCTATATTACATTTACTACGTTCAATTTTTAAGCATTTCCAAAGTGTGTGTGGTTTAGGGGTACACTCATCAGTGCTGCATATAATGGAGTACAAAAATTTGTAGGATAAAGTAGGGAAAAAGCAAGACCTACTTCCTCCTAATGCTGAAGCTGCTGCCACTAGTCATGACATAGATGATGAAATGCCATCAACGTCGTCTGCCAAGGCCGATGCCCAATCTCCTAGTACAGGGCATGTAAAATCCAAAAACCCAATCCAAAAAATGGTGGAGGATTATTTTTTGACACCATCCAAATAGACATGTCAGACAGTCCATATTGTTACTGGCAGGAAAAAAAGGCAGTTTGGAAGCCCCTGTACAAACTGGCTCTATTTTACCTGAGTTGTCCCCCCTCCAGTGTGTACTCGGAAAGAGTTTTTAGTGCAGCGGGGAACCTGGTCAGTGAGCGGCGAAGGAGGTTGCTTCCTCAAAACGTTGAAAAAATGATGTTCATAAAAATGAATTATCAATTCCTCAATCAAGTACAGCACTGCCCTCCAGATAATAGAGAGGGACCTGTGGTTGTGGAGTCCAGCGGGGACGAATTGATAATGTGTGAGGATGAGGAAGTACACACTGAAGGGGGCCAGGAATCAGAGGATGAGGATGAGGACGACATCTTGCCTCAGTAGAGCCTGTTTAGTTTGTACAGGGAGAGATGAACAGCTTTTTTGGTGTGGGGGCCCAAACAAACCAATCATTTCAGCCACATTTGTTTGGCAGGCCCTGTCGCTGAAATGATTGGTTTGTTAAAGTGTGCATGTCCTATTTCAACAACATCAGGGTGGATGGGAGGGCCCAAGGACAATTCCATCTTGCAACTCTTTTTTTGGCATTATGTGACCGTTCAACAGTCATTTGCCATGAGCACAAAGTAAAACAAAATTAAAACAAAATAAACAAATTAAACCAAAAGTATAATATAACTTATAAACACTACACTTGAAAGCTTGAGCCTTTAAATGAAAAAGTCACTCTTCATTGCACGAAGATTTGCAACAGGGACAGTTTTTTTGTTCACAAAGTCAACAAATAACACTTCGACCCTGTCTGTCTTTTACATACTTGATGGGATCTCAATGATGAATGCTCTGTACCATGGTTGGAGGAGGTATTGTGGCCCCGGTACCAAATTGGGTACCGGGCCCACTCCACTACGCAGTCCAGAAAGCTACTTTGGTGCAACGTTTTGGACTAAAAAGAATATTGTGAGGTGTGAGGTGTTCAGAATACACTGGAAATTAGTGGAAATGATTGTTATTGAATGTTATTGAGGTTAATAATAGCGTAGGAGTGGAAAAAAACCAAAAAACTGGATTTTTGTGCTTTTTATGCTTTTTTAAATATAAATCAGAACCCAAAACCCGAAATCAGAACCAAAACCTTTCGTCAGGTGTTTTGGCAAAACAAATCAGAACCCAAAACCTCAAGCTAATCAGAACCCAAAACCCAAAACACTAAAAGTACCCGGTGCACACCCTTACTTTAAATGGTATACAGGATTCAGGCATTCATTGGGAATAAGTGTTTGGAGAAAGAATATGGGCCACACAGTGTTAACGTTCAAGAATTGACTACTAAGGGCTTTTTGAGAGGTTTACATCTGACTGAGGACTTGTCCCAGCAAACATGGAGACTTAAAGCCCCAGCGTTAGACAGGGAGAGAGACAGAGTTAGACAGGGAGAAAAATGATTAGGCACCTGCAGAAGGTATTTTGCAACCACCCAAAACACTGATGTTGCAAGCGAGGCCAGATGTTTTCATTTAACAACAGAGCTTGTTTCTCCAGATGTCCCTTTCTGAAAACAGCCGCACGCCAACAGCTTGTCGGATCTGATATACTGTCCCACACCTTTTATTCACAGGAAATTGACACTGTTGAAACATAACACTTGAAAAGATTAATACAAGTAGCTGTCCAATCAAGAATATATATGTTATACAATGAAGGGAGTAGGAGTAGTGGAGGTATGGAACACCACCATATATCAGCCCACTGCAGCGTTGCAACTTTGTACTCCATAATATATATCTATATATATATATATATATATATATATATATATATATGTATATATATATATATATATATATATATATATGTCATGGAGTACAAAGAAAAAAGACAATTTATACCAAACCACTTCTTCTGCAATTAAAAATATCCATTATGATGGCATTTCTATATGTTTCATTATGTAATCTTATTCACGCTCGACAACTTTTCCTCGCTGGCTTCAGGGAGATCCCGGGGGGAGGTGGGCGTGCGGGGGCGGGGCTTGATGAATCGCATCATTTTTTTCCCCCCCTAAACGATGGTCACAATTACAGCAGGGGTGGGGCTAAGATGACACGATATTCACGTCATTAAGCCCCGCTCTCGCCACTTATCTATTGCGGGGGTGAGAACAGGGAGGTTGCCCTGCTCTCTCAGGAGTCCGGGAGGTCTCCCAGAAATGCGGGAGTCTTACGGACATTCCGGGAGAGTAGGCAACTATGCGTTAAAGAAAAGCAGCTAAATAATCTCTAGAGGCTGAAGTGTCTTTTACGTTTCTGTCTCCATTACTGAAGTCATGTTGTCTTACCTGTCAGTCTTTGATTACATCTTGGTCTCCATGAAAATGGCCACCTCCATAGGCATCAATACATGGACAGAGAACACAATTTCTGAACTGTGTCATCATGCCACAGATGGTGAAGCCAACCACGTCTTGTACTGGCTCAGCATCAGGGAGAATGCCTGACTCTTCAAGGAGTGAGGGACAGGGCCATCTTTTCCATTGGGCACAATGGGCAGCTGCCTGGGGGCCCCACGGGCAAGGGGGGACCCATAGGCACGGCTCTTAATGAGAATAAATAATCCTGCAAAAGAAAAAAACCTGCAAAAAAAACCTACAAGGGTCACTGAGCAAGTACATCTATCTATCTCTATCTCTATATATCTATATCTATATCTGTATACATCTATATATCTATATCTAGGTGCCCCGGTGCACTGCTTTGCCTGGGGGCCCATAATGTTGTTAAGATGGCCCTGGTGAGGGAGATCCCCCCCCCTATTTCAGGGAGTCTCCCTGACATTCAGTGAGAGTTAGCAAGTATGATCTTATCTTGGGCTATATTTAGCAAAATAATAATAATTCAGAAAAATAGGCAGGTATGTTATAGTCTGAGTTCTTTGAAATAAACAAAATTCTTAATTATTTCTTCATCTTAGTTTTTTTCCGTGTAGTTGAAAGAGGAGATTGATTAATACAGTTTACCCTGACATTGCTATTTTGTGAAACGCAGAGTAGCATTTCCAGTCATTTCATTATGATGCAAACAAATGTTTCATCAATTTCTGTAACTGGCTGGTTTGTATCTCTCGCTCGGTTTAACATTACTGCTGTATAGTATCATACTTTTGTCACAGATAAAAGCCAGACATTTTTTCAGGACTCTTTCTAGGCTCAGAATCAGAGAAGTGCATTTATAAAACGAAACAAAACAAAACAAAAAAATCGTTTTTGATTTCAATTAGAAAAAAAACAAGTCATGTTTGCAATAGGCTATATGAGATTTTTTTAAAAAAATGACATTAAATAAAGCAGTTTTGATCATTATCATAATTTGTGATTTAGATCAACCCACATGAGTACTACATAATCCATTAACCCTTTCATGAGTTTTTAGCACTTGTAGGATCTAAATGACATAACCAGGTTTTTAATGTTTTACAATCATTTCAATCTGCCAGGAAAAACTTTTTGTTTTTTGCACAACCAAATTTTTTTTCTTTTGGGACAGAAAGAGCTTTCTTTTAGTAACGTATTAAAATACATATACCTTTTTATTTGATGGACATTAAATAGGGTTAAAAAGGCAATAAAACAAAAAGAAAGATTATTTTTGGTGTTTCCATTCATAAATTCAGTGCAGTCTAATTAATGTACCCCAACCTCAAATTGACAAGTCTGTCAACATTTACAGATACCGAGTCATTAAGGAAAGCGAATCCTTAAAAAGCAGTAATTTTTCACTTGGGGTAAAACCATGTTGCATTGGAGGGGAGCTAGATTTAAAGTGTGGGGACAGATTTATAGTTGAGTAGGGCATGTCCTAGATCATCTTTAAATTTTAATGTAAAAATAAAGCTAGCAAGTATTTGTGCGATACATGAAAAAACAGCCAGTATTTAATTTATGTGCAAAATAATAAACTAATTTGCACCCCTTGTATTGTAACATGGTTTGTCCTGGAGAACATTTAGTAATTTTTTTGCCTTACTTTCCTTAATGACTCAGGCTGCCCATATGCAATACGTAGACAAATGGAGTAAACAATTTTTGACTTTGGCTATCCTGATGAAGATGTGGTGGATCTCGTTATATTATCCCCGCCCTCTCTGCAGTAGCGCTATGGAATGGTTCACCTAACAGCTGGGATGCCGAGAACTGAACAGAACTTTGCTTGTGGACTACACCCCCAAGATGGCCGCATTGCGTGGCGGCCATCTTATTGGTGGCAAGTTGTAGTTGTTCCACTGGACAAAATTGCTTACTTTTCCATTATAGACAATGGCTTATTTCATGAATTCCACCTAAATTTGAAATGCGTGAGATGTACATGAGAAGGCAGAAGAGCATTATACCTGTGGTAACATGTACTCAAAGCGTTTCAAGCTGCGTTCACCGTGTTTCACTGAACGCAGCTTGAACTTTTCTACTGATTTCATGTACAGAACATTTAAAATGGCTTTTGAATACACATGCAAGATCTATTCAGGTGCATTTCCTCCTAGGGCATCATGTGTACATACCCTTTAATGTGCAGTGTGATAAATACCCTGAGCTTGGTTTGGAGATTGTTTAGCCTGCGGTGTTCACTCTGCCTTATCAATAATCACTTCCAGCTGTAGCCAGGAATGCTTCTCCGGACCGTGTGTGAGCAAAGAGTGCACTGTGCGCCAGAGAGACGGATATCTTTGGACTCAGTTAAGTCCACGCATGGCTCTGATCAGTTGCTTATAATGCTTTTCTGCTTGAGAAATCACTAATTGCTTTTAATGTGAATTGAAGAAACATATCTGGAGATTTAATAAAGTGCTGGTGATCTGGAGCCTGATTCATTAATGATCTTAACTTAAGAAACTTCTTATTTCAGTCTCCTGGACAAAACCATGTTACAATGCAAGGGGTGCAAATTAGTATTCTGTTTTGCACAAAAGTGAAATACTGACTGTTTTTTCATGTAGCACACAAATACTTGATAGCTTATTTGTACACTAACATTTAAAGTTGATATTTGTGTGCTACAGTCAGTATTTAACTTATGTGCAAAACAAAATACTAATTTGCCCCCCTTGCATTGTAACATGGTTTTGTCCAGGAGACTGAAATAAGAAGTTTTTCAAGTTAAGATCCTTAATAAATCAGGCCCAAGGTGTTTAGTCAACCATATTGGAATATTATATAGATGAGCACAATAAAAAAAAAATCTATCTGTCTCATATCTATCTAATATCTTATCTATCTATCTATCTATCTATCGAATATTATATCTATCTTATCTTATCTATATATCTTATCTGTCACTCACCGGACTGTGAGTGCCATTTCCCGTGTGTTCAGGAACCCTGGCCGTCCGCCATCCTGAGGGTCTGCGCATGTGCAGCACTTATCAAACCTTCAGTACCTGTTGCTTTTAATTGATTGGATGATCAGGCAACCCTCCCTATTTAAACCACCTGTGATCATTACCTGGTTGCCTGATCTTGGAGTCTCATTCCCCATGAGCCTCTGAAGGTGTTCCTGTGTTTCCTTGTGTATTCAGCTCCTGCTGATTCCTGTTTACTGCTATTATGGTTTCCAGACCACTTCAACTCTCCTGTGTTCATCGTGCCTGCACTCAGCTGATTCCTATCTGCTACTACTACCGGACTCCAGTTCGTTTCAACTCTCCTGTGTTCATCGTGCCTGCACTCAGCTGATTCCTATCTGCTACTACTACCGGACTCCAGTTCGTTTCAACTCTCCTGTGTTCATCGTGCCTGCACTCAGCTGATTCCTATCTGCTACTACTACAGAGTTCCAGATCGTCTCAACTCTCCTGTGTTTATCGTGTCAGCTCTCCGCTGCCTCCGTTACTACTACAGAGTTCCTGATCGTCTCAACTCTCCTGTGTTTATCGTGTCAGCTCTCCGCTGCCTCCGTTACTACTACATGGTCCCAGACCGCCTCTACTCTCCCGTGTTCAGCGTGCCTTCTCTCCGCTGCCTCCACCACTACTACTGGATACCAGACAGCCTCAACTCTCCCGTGTTCATCATGTTTCCAGTTTCACTTACTACTGCTTCCTGAGTATTGCCTCGTTGATTCTGGATTACCTGCCGTGCGCTGCACCAACCTGATTACCGCTTCCACCCTCCAGTGGTCTCTCCTCCTGCCGGCCTTCAGCTCTCTGACAGCCTGCTCTCCTGAACCGCGGTATGCATACTTTCCATTGACTTTGCTTTTGTATTGCATATCCATCTGGACTGAGTTGTGTTCTTCTCCGAAGCCTCCTATCAACTGAAGCTATTGTTACCATTGACTTTGTTTCCTATTGCCTGGATAGCTATTGTGACTTTGTATACTTCAAGCAGTGCTTGTCAGTTATTGTTGTATTGTGGATATCATCGTGGGATCAAGTTCTGTGTGCCCCGTGTATTCTCTGCTTTACATTCATCTCCCGTACCCCTCCTCACATATATATAGCAGTGGTACAACTTGCTGACGCAGACCACTGACTCCTGTTCCCTGTGACACCAGTTTCAAGTATCCTCTCACATAAGCAGTGGTACAACTTGCTATACGCAGACCACTGACTTCCCCGTTACCTACTTTCACCTGGACTCCATTCCTTCACTATAGACAGCGGTACAACTTGCTATACGCAGACCGCTGACTCTCACTACCTCCTCGCTACTCCTGGACATTCCTCCTCACTATAGCAGTGGTACAACTTGCTATACGCAGACCACTGACTTTCCTCACGTTTACTTGTCCATCTGGTTCCTCGTGTACATTCATCTACTCATTACCAGTTGCTGCTAGTCATAGACTTTCCTTGAGCATTCTCTCACCATCTGCTGATTCTCCTGTTCCGTTGTCACCCTGCTACCAGAGAACCATAGTACCAGCTATATTACTCTGGTAAGTCCATCATCTGGTGATATCCTGGGCAAAGACTCCTAGTGCCCGTGACATTATCGTATCTATCTATCTACCTATCTATCTATCTATCTAGTATTGCACCCACATACACAGAACCAGCCGGTAAACACAATAAATCTTCACAAATATTTTTGTCATAGGTGAAAAAAGCATTTGCTCTTAGGCTTCATATAATTCAACAGATATAACCTTCCTTCTCGCGAACGTCTGAAAGTAACAACATTTTTTTTTTTACCAGCATAAAATCCTATTATATATATATATATATATATATATATATATATATATATATATATATATATATATATATATATATATAATTCATGGCAGCAAAGAGGGGGATTTGACAGATGGGGCGTCCGGCAGCAGTTACAAGGAGTTCTTCCTACGAGAGCCTACTACAGACAAAAAAGCTCCCATGTAAAGGTTCATGCTGGTGGGCTGCCCGGTGGGAGGGTCACCTTGTTATAAGTGCTCCTCATCCCATAACAGGCCAACAACATAAGCTATGCTGGAGGAAGGGCTCCCGGGCTGGTGGGTTGCACAGAGGGTGGAGTGTCCGGGGAGCTTGATGAATTTTATATCTGTTAAAAGCAATAGAGATCCAGTTCAAAGATATAGGGGCCTATTTTTCACGAACAGCCCCTTTCTGGTGATATGTAAGATTTTTTAATTGCTGATTATCACAACAATAATAAAAACTCTTATTGACAAAATTTTGCCAGGAAGGTGATAGTCACGGCAAAGGAGTTAGGAGGAGAGCTGATAGGTTTGAATACAGAAGTGAGTTTTAAGGTCATGTTTGAAGCCTTGGAGAGCAGAGGCTAACCTGATAGGGAGTAGGAGATCATTCCAGAGTTGGGGAGCAGCCTGGGCAGAATCCTGGAGTCGGGAGTGGGAAGAGGTAATCAGTGAGGTGGCAGTTGGCAGAACGGAGGGGAGACAAGGAGTGTGAGTAGAGATGAGGTTGGAGATGTAAGGGCAGCGCTGTGGCTTAGTGGTTAGCACTTCTGCCTTACAGCACTGGGGTCATGAGTTCAATTCCCGACCATGGCCTTATCTGTGTGGAGTTTGTATGTTCTCCCTGTGGTTGCGTGGGTTTCTGCCGGGTGCTCCGGTTTCCTCCCACACTTCAGAAACATACTGGTAGGTTAATTGACTGCTAACAAGTTGACCCTAGTCTGTGTGTCTGTCTGTGTGTGTATGTTAGGGAATTTAGACTGTAAGCCCCAATGGGGCAGGGACTGACGTGAGTGAGTTCTCTGTACAACGCTGTGGAATTAGTGGCGCTATTTATATAAATGGTAATAATAATAATAATGGGAGAGGCTTGGTTGAGAGCTTTGTAGGTGAAGGAGTTTAATTCAATAGACCACAGGGAGCCTACAGAGGGACAGGTGATTGGTAGAGAGGAACAATAACAAAACAGTGGATGCAAAAGTACAAAAAGAGTATGCAGAACTGTTAAGTTCTGCAGCAAAACTCGATTTTAATCTATCTCATATCTGTGTGTCTGTCTATCTAGCTGTAAAACCACAGACTTGAAGCTTAATTTACACACCACTAAAAAGATATGCAATAGCGACGGAGGTAAGAAGAGGTAAATAGATACCTGCAACAAACACACTTTACATATGCAGGTATGGAATTTCTTATCCCAAAATTCATCATCCAGACAGTTACAAAAAACAAAAAGTATAAAAGTGTACTCGCTTTCATAATTTATTTCAATAAATACTGTTTCCACGTGACAACAACATTTCTAGGAATAAAAGGCAACCATTGTGGTTAAATAAGGAAATACTAGCGGTAATAAGGAAAATAAGGTTGAATTGAAATGGTTATTGAAAACTAGAAGTGACATAAAAATCCTTATGGACACCAAAGGATTGTAGTAAAATATGTAAAAAAGGAAATCAGGTTAGCAAAGATCAGAGCTGAAAAATAGATCTAAGTCTAATCCCAAAACATTGTTGGGAAAACATAAACAGCAAGAACAATTAAACAGTTCATTTTGGTCCACTAAATGATAAAGTAGGAAACATAATTGAAGAGCATAAAGAAAGAGCTGAAATTTTAAAAAAAATATTATTTCTGTGGCGTTGTGTCTAGGCTACTGTTTGGCTATAGCCAAAGTGCAACATAACATGTTACCTGTCTAATACAGGAGAAGTTACGGTTACGGCTAAACAAAATCAAAATGGGTGTGATATAATTTGATATAGTATCTCCTAACATAGGAAAGGGTTTGCAGTCTTTGACTTTGCATGGAGAAGCATATTTCACGAGTATCGTGGTGGCAGAAGTAAATCAATTTTTAAACTGCATTTTAGAAACATTTTTTCCACATTAATGGACCTGAAAACCCAAATCTAGACTTTTAGTTCCAACGCTCATGCCTGGCTCACAACTGCCGAGACTGGACTGGTGATGTGGTGATTTGCTCTTACCTTTGTGGCCCAGTATCCCCCAAGGCCGCTGAGAATCACACAGCTGTCTCTGCAAACTTTTTTTTCACAACAAACACAGATCATTTATTGTATGCTTATCTCCACCATGGGACTGGCCAATGGCAATGGTAAATAGCTAGCTAAACCATCAGGCGCAGATGTCCTCCACCCATGTGTGCTTAAGGAACTAAGTTCTACAATTCAAGAGTGAGAGGGAATTACAGGAGCAGGAACAAGGTAAGAGAGTAAGAGAGGAGCAAGAGAAGCACGATGTGAGACAAAGGAGAGAGCAGATAGGGAGGGAGAGAGAGAGAGGGGGATACCTGTAATGAAGATAGGGACACATAGGAGTATAGAAAGGACACAGATCAGAGAAAGATAAAGGGTAACATGGAAGATATAAGGGAGATATTTTAGAATGTTTTATTATAATATTATGGAGATATAAGAGAAAATGTAAGTACACAATGGAGAGGTGGAGGGACACAGAGGAAAGGTAATTAGACACAGAAGAGTTGGGGGACACTGGGTGAATAGCCTTACATCATTTAAGATGTTTTATATTATCCTATATAGTGTTAAAATGCATCTAAAATTAATTTCACTATCAAAATTCCTAAACCTTCTGTTGGTCTAGGCGGCGCCCAGGCCCCCTGCCGTTCATTTGAAAGTCGAAGTTCCATACCAACACTTCTAAATTCCCACTTCGACCACTGACCTACAGAGAAAGCAAAGCGTTCCGGCTGCCGGATTCACCTATTTTAAATAACATGCATGATTGCAAAATTAGAAGTTTAAAAATTCGTTAGATATCATATTGTAAAACGAATTACATTTTACTCGATACGCATTCAACATGGTTCAAATACCATAAATCTGCTGTAACCCAAAGCAGCCAATAATATATCAGATTTCCTTCGTTTCACCTGCTGTAGACTAATTACAGTCCATATCTCATCTCTTCAGTTGCCAAGGGGAACAGCATATCTGTGCGATCAACACTTTGCTTCTAGCAAGGTTGCATAGCAGAACGTGAAACTTTAACTGTTAGACGAAAGCTGTCATGTTAGCCTCACGCTGGTGCACAGCTCTTTATTGGCATAAAATGAAATTGGCAAATAAAGGAAAGCAAATTTCAACATCTATTTCTCTCCCCTTTTTGATGTGTATTTCAATTGGTTTTTAGGGTCTTCCAAGATACACTCCATCTGCCACACCCGGCACGGTGAAAGAATGTGAGCCCATGCTTTAGAGGTTCATCCTGTAGGTCTGGTGTATATTATATCCAGAGATATACTAAAGCCTAAAGTATTTCTGGGCATTGAGAGGCTGGTCAGGAAAAGTAAAAAGCAGGAATCTATTTAAACTGTTCAAAGAGATCACCCTGGTGTAGACACCATCTCGTTGTGGTAGAATGACCGCCATGGTGTAAGGAATGTCGGAGACGATTTCCTGTTTGATTTAGTATCTCCATGCTGGCTTCTTAAAGGTAGGCTTCTTAGTCAAGGAAATGAACTGTGAGGCAGAGAGTGGAGTTCAGAATTCTTTGTTTCTCTGACTTGCTCAGAATATTCAACATACCTGCAGAAAAACTAGAGTATTAGTCTTGTTTTAGAAACCACAACAACAATTGTAAGTTTTGTGGTTTTGTTACAAATCCAGGGATATCCATAACAATATCAATTTGTCCATCGAATTGAACCTTAATGGACCACAGTTTATCCTGTGTATTAGGAAAATTACCTGACATTTCTTAAATTTTTTCTAATTTGTCTGCCAATAGCGATTCCTGTGGGAGTGCTTTCTCCGATTTTAACGCTTGAACAGCAAAGAACCCTTTTCATAGCTGGATTCAGGGTGTGCGGTACGTCCATTAGAGTAGGCTATCTTTGTATTATTTCGCAGTGCACATGCTCAAAGTGAAGACAAAAGGTTGCGGCTATTCAGACATGCAAATTTTTTTGGCTCCTCATGCATGAACAGGTGTGACGGGGGAGGGAAGGTTGTTCTTACATAGACAATATACAGTAAGGTCGTGTTCGAGCAGTTGCGTATGGATTCAGACTGGGAAGTCATCGCAGATACGGCAGAAAAGGCAATTTTTTCCGCGGGGGGAGGTGTAAGTAGCGGATGATGATGATGACACACACCTAACAACTAGAGATGCTCACTGACCCCCGTGAACTGGTTTTGGTTTTGGATCTGGATTAGCTTCGTGTTTTGGTTTTGGTTTTGGCAAAACCGCCCTCGTGTGTTTTGGTTTTGGATTTTTTAGGAAAAATCCTAAAATATGCTAAAATCACAAATTATTGCTCTTTTTTGTGTTTCTACATTATTATTAACCTCAATAACACTAATTTTAAGTCATTTGCAGTCAATTTTGACCACCTCACAGGTCACAGTATTATTTTCATACACTTTCGGACAGATACTGCAGTGACCTGACTGGATGGTAAGCGACAGAGCGATGACACAAACACACAGCAGTTCCTAGCAAATCTAGGGCACATTGGCGCACAGCAGTGGCAGAAAAGAAAAATCCGTCCCTCCCTCTCATCCCTCGCTATATTTGGGCTTAAAGAGGAATTCAAAACTCCCGAGATCCGATGACGTAACAATGACGGTTTGCCTCGGTTTCGTTTCTTAGGGCCAGTGCCGGATTAAGGGAATGGAGGGCCCTGGGCTAAGGGGGCCTCCATGCCCCCGTGAGGGCCCCCCTCGTGATCCGAGCTGCCCGCCCCATCGCCCCCCCCCCCCCCCCCCCCCGGCACTTACCTCCTTCCCCGGTGCGCTGTGCGCTCTTTACTGAGGAGATCTCGTGAGAGTGAGACTCACAAGATCTCCTCAGTAAGGAGACTACAGCGCGCCGGGGAAGGACCGCAGTGAAAGTGCTCAGCAGCACTGATCGCCCCGGGGTGCCCCCGCCCCCGATCGATCAATACTGCTGCTGAGCACTTTCAAGGGCCCCCTGGATGTCATAGGCCCCTGGGCTGTAGCCCAGTTAGCCCTATGGTTAATCCGGCCCTGCTTAGGGCTCGCAAAATTACAGAGTCCCCTAAGGTCAGGTGTATTCGGTTCTAGAGGAACCAAGCCTGAGCATCTCTACTAACAACCCGCTTGTAAATAGAGGTTTGCTCATTAAGACTTTAGTAGTTGCTCGGCTATAAATTAGGATTTTCCAAGCCTGTTGTAACAAAGATTAAAAAACCATATCATTTTTGCATAACATGGAAAATAAAAGGTTTTTGTACGCGTTCGCTACACATTCAGAACAAGATGCATCTTCAGCTCTGAGTGTGACGTACATACACTTACATGCTTTTTAATAGCAAGTTACGCTAAAGTCTGCGTTCCACTTCGAATCAGGCCCTAAATCTTTTTCTTTTCTTTTTTTACCAGCCACAAGGAGCCGGTTTGTGTCCTCTGTGCTGACCCTAAACTTTAAGAGTTTAATTTTAGTAATTTTAGTATGGGCCATTAATATATTTTTATAGAGTGATCATAGACCCCCCTTTTCTAGTATAAATACATGTAACCCAGACAGGCTTTGCTCATAATTAATATTTTCTCCTTAATAATTGATATTCTTTTTGTACATTGACACCCATAATTGAAACGTCATTCAGGGCCTCGACACTGTTTTATAAAGGGGCATATGATACTTTTCTCTCTCTGGTGTCTATATCACGTTCATACATGATAATATCCTAATGGCTCTGTGAGCAGCAGGTTGGCATTATATGCTATTTCTAAGTCTATACAATTACACCAATACCCTTCATCCACATACAGTCATCAAGTTTAGAGATACTTGATTCAAGAATAACTAACACAGGCGTGAGTGAAAAACTACAGCACTTTTCAGATTTCATAATAACACTGCAACTTTGCCCAATCTGACCAATTTACATGGAATGTGGTTCAGTACAAGTTTTGCTTTGTAGCTTCATCTAATACCAGCTGAAAATGCTCAGGAGGTTGTGGACATGACCCCAACTAAGGATGAAGTTCAGCACTAATCTCTGGTCCACACCCCAAATTAGAGACAGGTCTAATACCCTGGAGCCATAAAGCTTTATTGCATTTAAAAGTGGAACCTTTGCTGTTTCTTTACTAAACAAAACGAGTTGGATGTATGAACTTCACTTCCTATAGAGGTGCTTTTGACACAAACATTTTACTGCATCATTGTTAGAGGACCCCCCAATCACTACCCTGTGCTGTGGGAGGACTCTGCTCCTTCCACTATATAGCTAACAGTATGTGATTTATTGATGCCTCAATTCCCCTTCTCACATTATGACACTGTCCCAGTTACATGACCACTGTATTTACTTACAGATCAACACACCCATCTCCTGAAATGCCATGTGCTGCTGTGAGAGATCTGATTTTCTGATTGGCTAACAAATAAACAGAAACAGAGGAGCAGGAAATGCAGATGGAATAGAACCATTATAGTCAATACCAGTATAGTACTGTACAATATAATCTTACATAATGTACATACAATGGAATGTTTACAAGCACGTTAGAAAAGGTGTTAGAACTGAGCAACTATTCAGGTTCTTTCAGTCTTTTTTTTATTATTATTGAAATTAAACATAAGCACTATTTGAAAGTTCAACAGTTTTTCAGTACAAATATGGAAAATTATTGAGCCACTCCACCTGCGGTCGTATAGTTCATAGATGTGCCTGGCAGCTGACTGCCAGGTGGACGATCCTCCCCGGCTGTTCTGATTTTGCTCAATGGGAATGGTCGGGAAGCATCCTCTGTCCATCTCTCAGTCTTCAAGTGCGGACAACTGCACAGTTACTGGGTATCCCAGATTCCACCATACCCAGTAGACAGCTCTTAGCATGCTGATTGGTGGATGGTATTGGTCGTAAAAATGGAAGTGATAAAAAAAATATACGGACAATACAGAGAGTAATAATAAATAATATACAAGACAGAGAACATTCTAGTGACCTTCATACAATACAGATAGCACTCTAGTGACCTCCATACAATATACACAGCATACTAATGACTGATATACAATATGGAAAACATCCTAATGACCAAAATACAATACAGAAAGCAGCCTAATAAGCAATATACAATACAGATAGCATTCTATTGACCTCTATACAAGGCAGAGAACATTCTAGTGACCTCTATACAATACAGATAGCACTCTAGTGACCTCTATACAATATACACAGCATACTAATGACTGATCTGCAATATTGGGCAGCACGGTGGCTAAGTAGCTAGAACTTCTCCCTCACAGCGCTGGGGTCATGATTTCAATTCCCGACCATGGCCTTATCTGTATGGAGTTTGTATGTTCTCCCTGTGTTTCCGTGGGTTTCCTCCGGGTGCTCCAGTTTCCTTCCACACTCCAAAAACATACTTGTAGGTTAATTGGCTGCTATCAAAATTGATACTAGTCTGTCTCTCTCTCTCTCTCTGTCTGTGTGTCTGTGTGTGTGTGTGTGTGTTTGGGAATTTAGACTGTAAGCTCCAATGGGGCAGGGACGATGTGAATGAGTTCTCTGTACAGCGCTGCGGAATTAGTGGCGCTAGATAAATAAATGATGAGGATGATATTGAAAACACCCTAATGACCAAAGCACAATACAAAAAGCATCCTAGTATGCAATATACAATACAGAGATCCTTTTAGTAAGCAATATACAATACAGAGAGCATTCTAATGACCACTATACAATACAGAGAGCATTCTAATGACCACTATACAATGCAGCATCCCTTGTGACTGATATGGATACAGTCGGAACAAATGCCTTATTCTTTTTTAAAACGCAAATAGTGTGAAAGTTGCCATCAGACTTGTATCAGGTCCACAATGTCTCAGTAAGCATCATCTCTACTAAGACTTTTTGGAAACTGTTTTAAAAACGGATAATGTAACTTAACGATGGAACAAACGAGAGACCTACTTTTGACTCCTCCCTTGCCAAAGTGCAGTGAAACCGCACAACAGATGTGCAAAAAATGTATGACTGTGCTCAATGTATATGTGCACCAAGGCATCCAAAAAATAGTTACAATTACTTATGAACGTAATATGTACTATGCAAGTTTCTGCATAAATACCCATTAAAGAGTTCTTTCTCGCTCTCTGCCATATAGTTACCCATTCGCCAATATATTTGTTTTTTTAGACTTGGTAGGTTAATAAAGAGATTCAGGCCTCTTTATAAGCGGTACAAATCTCATATGTACACAGACACATCATTTTCTGCTGTCTGCCTTAGAAGGACATATTTTTTAAATAATAATTCTGTTTGGCTTCAAACCCAATGAATCGTCTTCGTCTCCATCGCAGAATTCATTTTGTAGTGTTTTTTTTCAACTTTTATTTTATTTCATTTGTGTGTAGTGGTTTGCCATTATCCGTCAGATTATTACGAGTGCACGCCTTGCTGAAGAGAGACCATTCCTTTCTCTGCGGGACGCTTCGACTCCTGGGCCGTGTTGAATCACTTCAAAGTACTCATGTCTTGTTTTCCGTTCTGAAGATTATAGACATGAACATAAGTTTTCTAACGCTCAAATAGCTTTGGAACCTAAAATGATGTTGCCTGTCTCTCTCCTTGACATGTGTTAAGGTAAAGAGAGCATCAGCCCAATTTAAAAGAGCTATTGAAGTGAATCAGTGGGATTGTTGCTGTGTTTTTGTTTTTTTATTGCAAAACAACACAATACTGGATAAATAGACATATACGGCTAAATTCACGTATGGGGAAAAAAACGAATGAGAAAAATAGCTTTTTGTTAGAAGTGGAATTCAAAGAAGGATTTTGCTACCTTAGCTGTAACTTTTTAAAATGTGCCTTAAAAGGTGGTATAGCTTAATTTTCACCAGCACAATCGTAGTTTACTGTGAATATTGCAATAAAATGTTTGGCTTATGTTCTGAATCTGACTGCAAAGTAATTATTTTTTAATGATCAATGAAACACTATTAATAAAAAATATATACATTTGTCTCATAGGCTTCTTTCATAACATTACACAAGTTCATACATGCAATTTTGTTAGCTTTATATTTGTAGAGGATTGAGGGGGGGTTTCCAGGCACCAGGAAACCCCCCCCCCTCCTCGGTTTGCCTATGGTGCTAGGAGTTGGCAGAGATCCCTATGGGCCTGCTTCACGGTTGGACAGTTGTGTTGCGTATCTTGCGTGATTCTGCCAGATACAGACATTACGCCAGTGAGCGCAATTGCAGGCAATTCATATCCGCATGCAAGTGATGCATGTCAGTAGCTATTAGAGAACAACTGTATCCAACTAAGATATACTGTCTAAACATTGTATATACAGTGTATATATTTTAAAATATTTTTTTAAGATTATTATACTATGAACAGTTGTTATTTTACTTTCTGATAAAATAAAAGTTTTGTGCGTTCTGAACTTAAATTGAACGTACGCATGTTCCAGCAGTCTGTTATGTGTGTTTTTGTACGGCAAATACTGCTTAGACAGAGCCTCTTTCTTCCCATATTCAGATCTTAACTTATCTTGAGATACACTTGGATATGAATATGGGTGGAACTACAAAACAAGTTGCATGCTCTTTTTGAATACAGAACTTACATCCAAGTTGCTTTTGGACATGAATAATCATCATCATCATTTATTTATATAGCGCCACCAAATCCATAGTGCTGTACAGAGAAAATTTGTCACTCACTTCAGTCCCTGCTCCTTTGGAGTTTACAGCCTAAATTCACTAACACAACTAGAGATGGGCAGGCTCGGTTTCCTGAAAACCAAGCCCACCAGAACTAAGTGGATCCAAGTACCGAGCCAAGTCGGCTTGGTACTTTCACGCCAATTCGGAATCCAAATCGAGGCAAACACCATCGTGACATCATCGAATCTCGAATCTTGGATCTCGCGAGTTTTGAAATGTATAAATACCATCCTCCACGGCGATCTGGCGCCATTTGAGAGAGGGATACAGAAGGGGTAGGATAGTTTGAGAAAGAGAGTAGGTGTAGTGTACAAAAAGTGTAGGGTGTTATATACACCCAAAGACAAGAGCTCCATTGCTGAATTTGTCATTGCTGAAATCCTAATATATCAGTGCTTGCAGTCTTTTTTTCTTAATTTGCACTAATAAGTATAGGGTCTTATATACACCCAAATAGAAGAGCTGCTTTGGTAATTTGGTCATTGCTGAAATAGTCATTTACAAGTCATTGCAGGCTTTTTGTCTCAATTTGCACTACTAAGTGTAGGGTCTAATATACACCCAAAGACGAGTGCTCCATTGCTAAGAGTCATTGATGAATAGGAAGACAAGCAGACTTGTCTGTAGAATTTGCAGAAGAGCCTCATTGCTCCATTGCTAATTGTAATTGCTGAAATAGAAATTATAGGCCTGGCTGGCTTGGTCTAAATCTGCAGTTACATTTTATATCACCATAGCTCACTCAGAAACAGAAGAGGTGGCAGGGTTCAGTGCTGAAACAGAAATTGTAATAATAGGACTGTCAATGTTCTTAAAAGTCTCCAGTGACATTGTACTGTGCCATAGCTCATACAGAAACATGAGGGGTGAGATTGTTGGTGTCACACTCCAGTCTCAGTCATGATGATACTAATCCCTCCACCTCATGTGCTAAAGCCTATGTTCAAGTGCATAGTGGTTTTAGTCAGGGAAACAAAAATATAAATAAAAAGCTTGTACCTTTTTAAAAAAAAAAAAAAAAAACTCTCTAAAAAAGGTGAAAGTTTACTGTAGAAAAACACAAAATTGCCAACATGCCATTCTACCCAAAATATTACCAGGCATACCAGCATCAGGAAGCTCCCTTCTCTTAGCTAGATTTCAACACCTGCTGCAATCTACACTGTCATCATATTCACTCTCATCATTGTGTACTGTCACAAAAATAGGTAGTACTATTTCAATTCAAAGTCACATTACGTTCACTCTTGCAGCTGTTCCAAAAAATAGTAACTTACATTTATATTACTACATTAATTGTTTGTGCAGTCCCAAAAAAGAGGAACTGCGGTCTTAACATCTATGTTGGTTTTAGACGTCCATCCGGTGTCCGCCATCTGTGCAGTTGAATTCAGACCTGTCGAGGGTGATATATTGTGGCCCCGGTACCAAATTGGGTACCGGGGCCACTCCACTACGCAGTCCAGATAGATGCGTATCAGATATTAAACTACATTCAGTGTTGGGGGCAAATCCAAAAATAATTAAAATGCACTGTCATGATCGAAAACAAGAGGTATTGACACGCTAGAACTCCACCCTCTATATGCTGCAGAGGATGGAGGAGCAGCCATATGTGCAGTGGAATTGAGACCAGTTGGAGGAGGTATTGTGGCCCCGGTACCAAATTGGGTACCGGGGCCACTCCACTACGCAGTCCAGAAAGCTACCGCGGTGCAACGTTTTGGACTAAAAAGAATATTGTGAGGTGTGAGGTGTTCAGAATAGACTGGAAATTAGTGGAAATGATTGTTATTGAATGTTATTGAGGTTAATAATAGCGTAGGAGTGTAAAAAAAAAAAATAAATAATGTATTTTAGTGCTTTTTATGCTTTTTTAAAAATAAATCAGAACCAAAACCTTTCGTCAGGTGTTTTGGCAAAACAAATCAGAACCCAAAACCTCAAGCTAATCAGAACCCAAAACCCAAAACACTAAAAGTGCCCGGTGCACACCCCTAATAAAACTAAACTTTTTTCTTCAAATCGATTAGTTTATCTATTCTAAGAACCCTCCTCTATCAATAATGCAATAATGGCCTCTTTATAACAGAACAGATCTATATTCTTAAAGCCAGGGCCTCAACCACCCCCTCACCACAGCCTCACATCCCATGATTTTGTCATCTCCTGTTGCCTAATCTATGCATCTATGTTCAGTCTCAGTAGAGCCCAGTGAACCGTAGGCAGTTTTTCCCAGTGGTTCAGGGCTGCACTGCTGCGCACGTAGCCTGGGAAGGGGGGGGGGGCGAACATGCGGGCCAATTGGGATCTGCAAACTCTCTGCTATTGGTCGACACAGTCATCCGATACCGGTTTGCTTATCTTGTAATAGCCATTGCCTATATCCCATAATATTGCCCTTGGGCAGATGTGGCCAATGTTGTGGCAATGTCCCCATATAGCTATAGGCCCCTAGCGGTTACTCTGTCTGCCCCTATTATAATCCTTAACTGTGTACCAGCCCCCCCCCCCCCCCCCCCATTTCCTTAGGACCCCTGCTAATAGCTACTTCATAACAACCAGATTTATCTGAATTAAACCTCTTTTACCAAGCTGTTTGGTTCTGTGAAATAAATCTAGCTATAGCCCAAGCAATGGGTACATTGATACTTACCACTTCCCATCCTTGGCATGGACAATGATATCCATTCTGTGGTGTCTCTTTCAAATTTCTTGCCATATAAGATGATATTAAGCAGAGAGAGATGCATAGCCATAACAGTTCTAGTAAAGCCGTCAGATCCAGGGGTAGCAGAGTTCGTAAGTGACTTGATCGTCTGGGAAATTGCTTCCTCAGTAATGTCCCCATTTAAAGCAGCATCCTGGGCATTCATAAGACAGGGCAAAGCGCACGTGTGTAGGAAATCCAATATTTTGTTATGGTGAGGCTCTGAGGCCACCAAGGGGGCCTGAAGGTTATGCAGTGAAATGTAGTAGATCCAAAACCTGCCTACAATTGATATGGGGTCATATAAAGGGTGTTGCGATGAATCCTTAATTGAAATTATTCTTTTACGAGTGCGCTTGTTCTGTAGTTTACGAGCTAACAGTGTGTCTGCTTTCTCTTCTTTCTAAAAAGAAATGTTGCTGTAACCATTGGAGAGCTTTGGCTGCTTTGGAAGCACCCAATTTATCAGGCTGAGAACGAGAAGCTTAATGCTAATGGATATTATTGATGGAGAGCATTGAGGATTTGGGTCTCTGAGTCCTTTACTGAATTAGTAAGCTGTTTATTTTCATGTTATGCTGATAAGCTGTCCTCTAATAGTGGCCTTATGGGCTTCCCAACGAATCATAGGGGTGCATTCAATGTGTTCGTTATCATCATCATCATCATTTTTATTATATAGCGCCACTAATTCCGCATCGCTGTACAGAGCACTCATTCACATCAGTCCCTGCCCCATTGGAGCTTACAGTCTAAATTCCCTAATATAGACACTCACAGACAGACAGAGAGAGAGAGACTAGGGTTTTTTTAATTTTTGATAGCAGCCAATTAACCTACCAGTATGTTTTTGGAGTGTGGGTGGAAACCGGAGCAGCCGGAGGAAACCCACGCAAACACAGGGAGAACATACAAACTCCACACAGATAAGGCCATGGTTGGGAATCGAACTCATGACCCCAGCGCTATGAGGCAGAAGTGCTAACCACTTAGCCACTGTGCTGCCCACTTTGGAAGTCCGTAAGGGCCTGACGTATTTTCTGAATATTATCCTTTTATTTAAAAAAAAAAATTGCCATTCAATCTCCACTTACGAAGCAGAATGAAGGGAGGCAGAGCATGTAGCAGTAGAGAAATGGCAGAATGTCAAGTCAGGACACAGAGAAGATTTTGGCTGGGACCATGAGCGGGTAGTAAAAGGGTCCATTAAAAACATATCAAGTCTAGAGTAGGTCCCATGTGGGAAAGAATTATGTGTGTAGGTTCTATCTAGAGATGGGCGGGTCCGGTTCTCCGAGAACCGCCGAACCCACCCGAACTTTGGGTATCCGAGTACCGAGCTGAGCAGCTCGGTACTCTCCCGCCCATTCCGAATCCAAATCGAGGCCGAACGTCATTGTGACGTCGTCGGATCTCGGGGCTCGGTTCTCGCGATACTTCAACTTTATAAATACACGCCTCCACAGCAATCCATCGCCATTTGACAGAGGGAGAGAGCAGGGTGTAGTCATAGGCTAATTAGAGCAGGGACAGAGAATACAATATTGTTCTTGCAATTGCTCTAACCAAAATCGCTAGTGCAGAGAGGAGGATAGAGGTTTATTATTTTTTCTTCATATTTGGCACTCCCCAGCGCTTTTAGGGTGTCCCCCATAATTGTGCATTAATATTTCTGGCTGTCAAAAGTCATATCTGTCAGCAGTATCTACTAAATAATTTTTAGCACTCCTCAGTGCTTTTGGGGTGTCCTCCCTAATTGTGCATTAATATTTCTGGCTGTCAAAAGTCATATCTGTCAGCAGTATCTACTAAATAATTTTTAGCACTCCTCAGTGCTTTTGGGGCGTCCTCCCTAATTGTGCATTAATATTTTCTGGCTGTCAAAAGTCATATCTGTCAGCAGTATTTACTAAATAATTTTTAGCACTCCTCAGTGCTTTTGGGGTGTCCTCCCTAATTGTGCATTAATATTTCTGGCTGTCAAAAGTCATAACTGTCAGCAGTATCTACTAAATAATTTTTAGCACTCCTTAGTGCTTTTGGGGTGTCCTCCCTAATTGTGCATTAATATTTCTGGCTGTCAAAAGTCATATCTGTCAGCAGTATCTACTAAACAATTTTTAGCACTCCTCAGTGCTTTTGGGGTGTCCTCCCTAATTGTGCATTAATATTTCTGGCTGTCAAAAGTCATATCTGTCAGCAGTATCTACTAAATAATTTTTAGCACTCCCCAGTGGTTTGCGCTCAGGATGGATTCAAAGCAGTCCACATATGATCTGAATGAGCAACCAGGTTCTGTCACCAGTCCTGATGTTAGTGTTCCCAGTACGTCATCTGGCCAAGGCGATGTCAAACAACAGAGTGTTTTCAAATTAGTGCAAAAACCAAAAACCAAAAAAAAATTTACTGTATTGAAGCGAAAAAGAAGTGTAACTGAGCAAAAGTTAAGTGACGATAAAAAAAAAATTGCAAGCATGCCATTCTACACATGCAGTGGCAAAGAGAGAATGAGGCCTTCACCTTTGGCTATTAGTGGCAGATCCCAAAAAGTTACCCAGCCTACAATTGGTGCACAACTACTGTTACGCGTCAAAGCCGAGCTGCAAGATAACAGTGAGGCATTACAGGAGAATATTTGCTCTGATTCACAAATGACAACAATCCCTGTGGAGAGTCCATCCAACAGTGGGATGTCTAATCGTGAGCATTCTGCTGATGTGTGCCTTAATAGCCCGAGTGTAGCCGGTGATACCCAAATTGAGGATGCCACTTTGGAATTAGAAGAGGATGAGGGGGAGATTTGTGTAGGCGACGAGGGCGCTAATGATGATGTTGATGATTATGATGCAGACAGATACCAAATTGCCTTTGTCCATTTCAATTTATATTGTACAGTATATAACAGCTGAATTTATTAGTATTTTATACAAGTGGAGGGGGGCCTAGAAAGACAGAAACCAAACTGGCTTTCTCCATGTCAATTAATATTGTACAGTCTATAACGGCTGGATTTTTTGGTATTTTATACAAGTGGAGGGGGGCCTAGAGAGACAGAAACCAAACTGTCTTTCTCCATGTCAATTAATATTGTACAGTCTATAATGGCTGAATTTTTTAGTATTTTATACAAGTGGAGGGGGGCCTAGAGAGACAGAAACCAAACTGGCTTTCTCCATGTCAATTAATATTGTACAGTCTATAGTGGCTGAATTTTTTGGTATTTTATACAAGTGGAGGGGGGCCTTGAGAGACAGAAACCAAACTGGCTTTTTCCATTTCTTTACATATTTAACTATAAGTGTAGGGTGTAATATACATTCAAAGACGATGGCTGCATCGCCAATATGCATAGATGGAGAGGAAGACAATCTGTTTTGTGTGTAGAATAGGCCTACCAACGAAGAATTAAACTGTTTTTTTGCATGATTTATTACCTCAACAATTAGATTACTTGTCTCTAAAACAGTTGGAGCACTAAATTGGGTTAATTTAGGCCCAAAAACATGGATTTTCCCCAAAAATAGCAAAACAAAACCAAACAAAACCAAAACCAAAACACGCAATGGCGGTTCTGCAAAACCAAAACCAAAACCAAAACACGACGGTAATCCAGATCCAAAACCGAATCCAAAACCAAAACACGGGGGTCAGTGACCATCTCTAGTTCTATCATTGGAATACAGGACTCCCCAAGAGTCATATAAGTTGTTCTGAGAGATCAAGGGCAGTAATTTACGACTTACACGTGCAGAGTAAGCTGCGAGCGGTCTAATTTAAGATCCTAGATGGCATTGAAATCCCCACCCACCAACCCTAACCCTGTTGTGAGAGTTGGGAGAACAAGTGTGTGAAGAACTTACTTTGCACGGATATGATGAACATAAAATATCACTAAAGTTATAGGATGTTGTGTTAGAAAACCAGTCGGCGTGAGATATCGAACGCTAGGATCTCCATAAGAGGTATCAAGCGGTAACAGAAGAATGGATCATTTTTCATATCTGTACTCAAAAATATTTCACGCTTTGGTTGTACAACAATACAGCAGGTTAGGGCATACTAGCTATACAAAATTAATTCCATCTGTTATATGAAACCTAAGTACATAGCGGTACATTTTGCATATTGTGTCAAGCTTACTGTTTTTTGCCTATTTTTGGACCAAACTGTTGGCAAAAGATACTAAAATGTTCTGAGGATTGAATCACATGAGTTTCATTGGTATCTACTTCTCGAGGTCACAAATGTTCTCAGTCTGTACAATATCCTGTCAATTTGTTCTTATACGTCATATTGCAAATTTTCCTCAACGATGATGGTTATTATAGGATATACTTCTCAAACCTTGCAACTACTTGTATTTCGAGTTAATTTGACTTATAGCCACAGTAAATTGCTTTCTCTATATGCAAATCAACTCTCTAAACATGCCGGCAGCCACCTATTGTATTACAGATATGATGGACAGAAAACGTGAGGTTAAATCACTGCTGCCAGCATAACATTCCTGTAGAATCTTATTACAATCTTGTTTTACGGGTAGAGATAAAAATATCTATTTATTTTGTTATTGAGAAATTCTAACATGTATCAGCTCCGGAGAACACGCTGTGATATGCTGTTTGAATTGGTGGTTCTCCATTTTAAGCATTAATATCTATAAATAACTGGGGAACAATCTCTAAGCCTCGCCAATAAGCAACAGTGGTGAAATCGTTTCCATAGATTTGCGTGAGATGGGAGTTGAGAGGTGGTTTAACTAGTGCGCTCTGCATTTCTTAAAGGGCTTTTCCCTTCAGAATATTTTACTTTCTTATATGCACTCCCTTGCGACTTTTGCTAAATTCATAATTTCTCCTTTAGTTTGCTTTTGTGTTTTTTTCAGTCATGTTTTTATATTATCAGACAGTGTGGTTTATTTTAATTGCCCTGGGATATGAAATAAAGTTCTGTGTGCGCAATTGTCAATCAAAGGAAAAGTCTGATTTATAAATACATATCTGAAAAAGCTGAGTAAGAGATTGGAAAGACAAAGCTATGAAATTATTAAATTGGAAGCTTTCATTTGAAATGCCCCTTTTAGTTCATGTGAGACAATTATATGCTGGGATGCCGTGAGGTGGGAGCAGGGGCACTGAGAGGGGGGGGTACTGATTACCGGGGCTCGGGTATGCCAGGTGGCCCTGACCCGCACTGCAGACCACTGACATTTTGTTTTTGTTTTTTTGTGCTTCTTTACTTCTTTATTGTTTTTAGCGTTTCCCAGAAAAGGGGGGTGTGTTCAAGCAGGCAGTCTATGCAGTCCACACTTAGGCTGTTACATTGCATACCACTAAATGTGGCAGTGTCATTCATTCATAGAATATTGTACGACATTATGTAGTACAATATTCTATGAATGAATGATGCCCTCGCAGTAAGTACTATGCCATGTGACAGCCTATGCACGGACCGCATAGGCTGCCTGCATCCATCTCTGTAGGTAGTGGCTCGATCCCATCAGAGTCACTGTGACAGCAGGTCATGTGACAGCAGCAATCAAATGGTACACAGTGCTGGAGGCTGCTGTAAAGCCTCCTGTTTCTGTGCTGTCTCAGATAGAGAAAAGGGGAAGAAGAAGGGGCAATGTGATAGGGAGGGGGCATGTGTGTGTAAATTTACTTGGTAGAGGGTTTGTGTGTGTGTAAAGCATGTGGACAGAGGTGGCATGTGTGTGCAAAGCTTCTGGGAAGAGGATGTATGTTTGTGTAAAGCATGTGGGCAGAGGGGGTATGTTTGAGTAAAGCATGTGGGCAGTGATTGGGCACTTGTGAGTAAATCATGTGGGCAGAGGGGGGCATGTGTGAGTAAAGCTGATGGGTATTTCTGTAATGAGAGTGCTACAGTGTTCCTTCCCTAGACTACGGGAGCCCTCTAGCACCAATTCTATGTATCCTCTAATGAGGATATATATTAAACTATGCCTTGCCTTGCGCTTTTCACCTCCTAGTCACGCCCCCAAAGGTATGGCCACACCCCTTTGGCGCCATGCTGCGCCACGTAGCGACGGCACATACGTTTTCCTTCTAGTTGACTATAGGGGGCCCAATGAAGTTGCTGTACTGGAGACAAAAAATTATCTTGGGTGTCCTTGGGGTGTGTGTGGGGGAAGGGGTGCAGGTAAAAAGTTCCAGAGCTCTGGTCTGCCAGTGTAGTGGGAGGAGATCCATGAAGTTGGAATATCGGGGCCCAAAATAATGCAGAATTCAGGTTCCATCCATTCAGTCAGGACCTTTTTATGTAGCTAGTGAAGATGTGCATCCAATAACTGTGAGGTAGACCAGCCTCTGCCAGCGACCTGATCTAATAACTTATCAAGTAATCAAACAGTCAAACAATTTATCACCTCTATTTTATCACTCCTGATTTATTTTACCAGTCACAAACCACAGTTTGCACCCTGGTGACTTGGAAGTTTACTGTAAGGGAACACACAGGATTCCAGCCTCAATCTCGCTCTCACTCATCCCTTAGGTGACAGATTTAACTGATCCCTTCCCCAACACAGGCACATACTTCCTCCCATCTGCCACCATCTACACATAAGGCCCGTAGAACACCTGACTTATTTACCCAATTGCGCACATTCTGCACTTTGATAGCAAAAATAGCTAACACTTCCCACACTTCTATTTAAAGGGTTAAGCCATATTATGTGATGTTAGCATTTTTTAGCAATATTTTTAAAAAATTTTATAAAAATACAGATCCAAAACCAACATCAAAACCAAAGCACATGAGGGCGGTTTTGCCAAAACCAAAACCAGAACACGGGGATCAGTGAACATCCCTACTATAGACGTGCACATAGTTTCCTATTGAAAGTCCAAGGAGCAGCTTCAGTAGTGGCATAGGAATAAGGGTTTCAAAGATACCAAAACGCATAAGGGTCCAGAAGCTACGATGGCCCAAGGTAGACATGAATTGGACAGACAAGAGATAAGGGGACGGGTGTCAAGGGAGAAGAGAAGATACAAGGTGCAGAGAGTGTAAAGGGGACCAGTACTGTGTCTCAGGGGGCATTTAAGTTATACTGCTGACCATTTGAACATCATGCTAATGCTAAGGCTGACATATAATACTTAGCAAACTGTCCTATAAGAGTTAATCATGTCTGCAAAACTTGAAAATCCTTCCGAAGACAAAAAATACACCATCAAGCATTCCCTCTGTTCATAGCACATTAGCATCCATGAATTAACAATGCCAGTCCTCTGTTTGATCTTTTTGGAGCTAATATTGAAATATTTTGTTTGTATCAGAAAACAATGTCTGTGTGATATGATTTCATGGATCTAAAATGTACCCGCATGAACTCCAATAGATTTTATTTGCTAATCCTCAGCATGGCTTGCTCGAGCAGTACCATTAGTTTATACGAGCTGCCAATACCGCTCTGCTGCGTACTTACATACAGATCCAAAGTGAATTTTTAAAATCCTGAGAATAATCACAATCATTCCTGCCAAGATATAAGGTGAGACACATTTATTCAATTGGCCCAGGGTACTGTTTTGGTCTTCTCAGTTTAAAAGTTTTAAATAGAATTACCAAGCAGACTGATAGTCTGCTTTCTTTATTCAAATGTTTGTAATTTTTGGCAAAAGCACATGGAAGTGACCCCTACACCATAATTCTTGCCTTTCCTTTGATAATTTCTAAAAAAAAATATATATATATATTTTTTTTCTTCTTTTATCGGAATATGGCGAAACTCATCCCTTTAAATGTTGGCAAGTTGACAGGTCTCGATTCACGCTATCGTTTTACATCGCTGTCAAATAAACAATTTGGAAACAAGACAGAGAGATTCAGTTTCCCGATCACAGAACACAACTCTTTGTGATTTTGGCTTAGAATGTCTGGAATATCTGTATCTTTCAACAGTTACGTATGAGCCCAATAGTTGGAGATTTAACACTGGCCTTGTGTGGAGATATGCAGTACTGCACTTTAGCCTAACAGCGAAGTGATCCATTAACACAAGTAAACACCAATTTATTTATATTTTACAAAAGCGTGATTTGTGCAGCCTGTGTTTGCAAAGTGCTCTGCATTGCAATATTCAGTTTCTATTATAGAGGTGTATATTTAAACATGTCTTTTTTTTGCATGATGGATATATGAACTTTGTTTTCCTATATAGGAACATTTCACTCATATATTTAGTTGCTGCAGTTTGGCAGCTGTGTCAAAGTCCTGTCAATGTTCTAACGCTCTGATTGGCTACAGTTTGGTCTGGTCCAATGATGAATGCTATAATGCCCAGACTGGTTCACAGGTTGGTCCTATTCTTGAGATTATTCGTATGCTCTGATAGGCTGCAGATTTTTTTTAGCCCTGTGAATATTCTAACACACTGATTGGTTACCGGTGTGTCTAGCCCTGCAAGTGTTATAGTGGTCCTATTGGTTACAGATTGATCTAGTTCTAATACACTGATTGTCTGCAGGTTGGTCTAGCCCTTACTGTACATTGACTACACTCATTCCCCTCCCTGTTCCGCCGATGAAATCAAAGGCTAGTGGAAGGGTCCTTTGCACTCGACGATGAATTGGATGTTGCTGCCCTCACTGGCATATAGTCCGGTTCTGGGCATGCACAGAGCGATCTTGCTCTCCCCCCAGACAGGATTTAAGATACTTTCCAGCCACCATTACTTAGCTCTCACACTTCAAGTAAGTTAGAATCATCATCATCATCATCATCACCATTTATTGACATAGCGCCACTGATTCCGCAGCGCTGTACAGAGAAGTCATTCCCTGCCCCATTGGAGATTACAGTCTAAATTTCCTAACATACATACACACAGACAGACACAGGGTCAATTTTGATAGCAGCCAAATAACCTACTGGTATGTTTTTGGAGTGTGGGAGGAAACCGGAGCACCCAGCGGAAACCCATGTAAACACGGGGAGAACATACAAACTGCACACAGATAAGGCCATGGTTGGGAATTGAACTCATGACCCCAGCGCTATGAGGTAGAAGTGCTAACTACTTAGCCACTGTGCTGCCCCATATAGAATAAGACAGTCATTACGATATATATATATAGCAATTTTTCTCTTGACAATAAAGTATTTTGCATATTTCACGTTATTGATGTACAGAAAATTGCTGGTAGGCTCTCAGGTGACCATGAAGTGTGCTGCTTAGCGCACAATAATATCCACATTAAAGGCTAATAGTGGGAACTTATTCTGCTATAGCAGCAAGTAAAATGTATGTAAAGACATTGTCCTTTTTCCAATGATTGTCTAACACTTAAAAAGCAATAGAAAAAATAATTATACTACAATTCATCAGATAGAAACATTAGCTAGTTTGGAAACACATGTTTTGCTATCACATCTGTCTCAGAAGTAGAAGTAGAATTAAGACATTTCTAGGGAGCTATGGCACCAACTCCACCATTACCTAGGTAGAAAAGAAGCTCCTCTGCCACATGTGATATATTTCTGCATCCAGATTATAATATTGTTTAATCCACAATATCATAACAGAGTGAATGGTAGTTTTACTGTTGCTTGTTGTAGTGTAAAGTATGAAATATTTTATGTCTTATAAGGTGTAAGATGTTCTTCAGATAAGGAGTTTGGCCATCTAAGATGGAGGTGTCAATCTTGAAATAAGCAACATGCTTCTTACACCTCCACTGTAGGATTCCTCCCCCTCCTCTATGATTTCTACCACCTTCTCTGTGAAATATTCCATCTCCTCTGTGATGTATTTCACCTTCTCTGTGATATATTCCACCTCCTCTGTGATATATTCCACCTCCTCTGTGATATATTCCACCTCCTCTGTGATATATTCCACCTCCTCTGTGATATATATCCAACCATTTGTGATATATTCCACCTCCTCTGTGTAATGTGCCACCTCCTCTGTGATATATTCCACCTCCTCTGTGATATATTCCACCTCCTCTGTGATATATTCCACCTCCTCTGTGATATATTCCACCTCCTCTGTGATATATTCCACCTCCCCTGTGATATATTCCACCTCCTCAGTGATATATTCCACCTCCTTTGTGATATATATCCACCTCCTCTCTGATATATATCCAACCCTTTTTTATCTATTCCACCTCCTCTGTGATATATATATATCCAACCCTTTGTGATATTAAAAGTCTTATGTCTGATACCTTAACCTCTTTTACCTTCTTCATCTTATTCACTATAACCTTAAAGTAACGACACAAGACTTGAAGTAGGGCACAAATAAATGATTTATTCTTAAACATGGTGGAGGTGAAATAAGCAGTCAGACCGACGTGTGCCAGGCAAAACCCAACTGTCCTAGCATATCCTTAGGACTACTCACTGGGGAACAACCAAACCCCTGGGTTCACGTGGGAGACCAACCAATCAAACCCCGGGCACACATATCTACCTGGACGGGGCACCACGTCCTGAATCTACCGAACCTGCCCCTCCTCTGGGCTATACGGGAAGCAACCACAGGTCAACCCACAAGGGTGGTGCCTGAAACCGAGTCTAATAGCCGATTCACTCGAAGGAAGGCGGGTTCACCATGCCCAATACCGTAAATGTGCGCCCAAACCACTGGCCGTCAACTGTACTGCTTTTCCGGCCATAACTCATCCGTCTTCGCTGAGAACCATGCTGTCTCCAATGCTGATATCAATCATCAGAGAATCTAGTCGAATCCTTTATCTCATCCAACGAAACAGGGAGGGTGGGTGGGCAACTTCCAGATCTGCCAAGGCCTGAGCAAACTCCGCCCATCCAACTTATAGCCCTATACCCCTCCCCTATGACTACCACAAAGTTAACTGTTAACACTCCAGAGAATAGTTCAGTTAAAGATACAGCAAAGCTTTTATTATCCTTCGCTCCTATGCAGATCTCAGTTCTCAATTCCTCCTCCTCTGTGATATATTCCACCTCCTCTGTGATATATTCCACCTCCTCTGTGATATATTCCACCTCCTCTGTGATATATTCCACCTCCTCTGTGGTATATTCCACCTCCTCTGTGGTATAATCCACCTCCTCTGTGTAATGTGCCACCTCCTCTGTGATATATTCCACCTCCTCTGTGATATATTCCACCTCCTCTGTGATATATTCCACCTCCTCTGTGATATATTCCACCTCCTCTGTGATATATTCCCCCTCCTCTGTGATATATTCCACCTCCTCTGTGATATATTCCACCTCCTCTGTGATATATTCCACCTCCTCTGTGGTATATTCCACCTCCTCTGTGATATAATCCACCTCCTCTGTGTAATGTGCCACCTCCTCTGTGATATATTCCACCTCCTCTGTGATATATTCCACCTCCTCTGTGATATATTCCACCTAATTTCGTTTTTCCCTGTACTGCGCCGCGGACACCTAGTGGCGCCCTATAAATAAAAATTAATAATAATAATAATAAAGATAGCATGAATTCTGCAATTAACTGTTCGGTGCCATGAACCGTACACCATCTGTATGTTTTATGACTGTGTTAAATACTATGTATACAGTTAAACATTTTTTGTGTAAAACTCCACAAGGATTTAGAGATTGTTCATTTGGAATTAGAGCAGATTGTGATTCCATGGGCAGCACAGTGGCTCAGTGGCTAGCACTTGTGCCTTACAGCACTGAGGTCATGAGTTCAATTCCTGACCATGGCCTTATCTGTGTGGAGTTTGTATGTTCTCCCTGTGGTTGCGTGGGTTTCCTCCGGGTGCTCCAGTTTCCTCCCACACTCTAAAAAACATACTAGTGGGTTAATTGGCTGCTATTAAATTGACCCTAGTATGTGTGTTTCTGTGTGTGTGTGTGTGCGTTAGGGAATTTAGACTGTAAGCTCCAATGAGGCAGGGACTGATGTGAGTGAGTTCTCTGTACAGCGCTGTGGAATTAGTGGCGCTATATAAATAAATGGTGATGATGATGATTCCATATTCTGGTGCTATTTGCCGGTGGGATGTATTACTGACCAAAGTAGACCAGAGTTAGGCACTGTTCTGAAATCTTTGGCCCCCAGGCTGTTTTTCAATCAGCAGTACAATCACCTCATATTTCGCCATTTAGAAAGTAATTTTATTATTACTTCACTTTAGTATAAGCAATTGATTGTGTAACACATCTAAATCTAAAGCAGAGTAAAATGCTGCATGGTATTTCCATGATATTGCTGATTCATTTCCTACTGTACTAATCACTGTTTTAAAAAAACAAAACTTTAAGAGTATGGCCACACGGGCATATTAACATTAAATAAAATACTATTTTTATTTCCACCAATGACATATTTTGATTTAGAAAAGTACTGGTTTTATTTTCCAAGGGAGACCCTAAGGAGACACCTGAAACACCAATAGGTCCAGGGCCTGATTAAGGGTTCAGCTCGCCCTAGACTAATACGCTTGTAGTGCCCCCTTGCCATCCACGCCAAACCAATATGCGTTAAGTAAAAATTAACACCCCCCCACACACACACACACACATACACACAAAAATGTTTATGTTCCCATGTTTTCGAAAACTCAGCTCCTCTTGGCTATTTTAAAGGGTCACAGCAATCTTTGTCACTCATTACATTTTCATTAAAGTCAGAACTGTATTGCAGAACGGAGGCGTAAATGAGCGCTGCTGTGGGTGAAGACAAAAAAGGGGACGGGGGCTATCACACCTGTTGCCATCCTTGCTTCTCCTACTCGCTTATCCTCAAGCACCCGCCCGAGGATGTCTCGTTGTCTTCAGCCTTCAACATGAGAATACGTCAAGATTAAAACTTTACTATATTTTTCATTCATGCAGGGGCAAACGCAGGATTTGTAGAGGGGGGTTTCCACACCACACGTGGGCGTGACCAGCGTGCATGGGGGTGTGGCTATAAATTTAGACAGTGCTCAACTGCTCTCCAACTCCTCCTATCCTCATAATATACATGGGCAATGCTGCGTGCACTACTGTTAGGTGCACGCAGATCTCCCTTTTCAAGCTGAGCTGTGTGAAGCAGGGGCAGGGTCCATCCACCTCAAGTATACAGTGCCTCAGGTTTGGAGGGGGTTTCCAGGCACTTGGAAACCCCCTCTCGGTTTGCCTATGTCATGTTTTGTTTTTACTTTGAAGAACAACCATTCTCTTATATTTTAAATTTAATCACAGTTTATACCTCTCCTTGTCACAATTTCGCTCCCCCCAAAATGTTGCCATCCCCTCCCAATAGCCTTACGCCCTAGGCTGTATCCTAGGGAGTCTATTGGATAATCAGGTCCTGAATAGGCCTCCCCTATGTTCAGAACTAATAGATTCAATGCAAATTGCATGTAATCATAACTAGTACAGCATTTACCATTAGATCTGTCTTGCATGGACCTACTAGATGTGCGTTACCTAGGCTGATGAGCCTAGTCGAAAATAGGATCTCGACAAGTAGCTATTACGGACTTCAAATTGAGCCGCGCGATGCGTATCAGCGAAGACTTCCTGTCTACGGGTTGACATAGTTCAAGGCGGTGGTAGGAAGATTGCATAAACTGATGCCTCTTGGAACATCTGTATTGTATAGAGGTGAGTCGACCTATATAACATGACTTATAATAGCAGAAAATGTGCAACTTGTATTAGTCCCCAATAATGAATGGGTGTACTAGTTATTAATAATCAGTCATGAATTTGCCTGAGTAATAGCATTCTTGTTCAGTCCCACCATCCAGCTACCCTTCACAGGGGGGGGGGGGGGTCCAAACTTACATGAGCGCCGTTTTAATCTGTCCTTTATAATCCACACCAGAAATGAAGTCCCAGGTCCAAACATATACAGCGACCGGTGAGAATGTGTTAACACATGTTTAGGACTTAAAACATAATAAAAGTAATTTTAAGATAATACTCTTATTAAGAAGCATCATATTTAAAAAGGCACAGATATTTTTAAAAAATAATCATAATAATGAACAGGCTCATACTGTGTTTTGCTGCTAAAAGGGCAGTTTAATTATTGATTAAAATGCAGAGTTTCACAGAAATATGCTAACATGTAGAGAGCAACCTTGCACTTTAATTAACATGTCACAATTTGTTGATTCTTCTATTGAATATATTCACAAAACAGATTTACTATATCATAACCATAGAGTTACTGTATATAATCGATAGCTTTATTGCAAAATATAACGCTATAATTTTGAATGTTTTGCCTTCACTTCATCATCTGTGGTAGGAAATGTATATAGTTTTAATATAATGCAACTTTTCAGCTACTTTATGTCATTGCGAAAGGTTAATTTGTGTTACATTATTGTTTTTTGGAAGGCTGAATAATTTGCTTCTCTATACAGATTGCTTACACATAACTCAAGGGTATATTTACTAAACTTCGGGTTTGAAAAAGTGGATATGCTGCCTATTGCAACCAATCAGATTCTAGTTATCATTTTGTAGAATGTACTAAATAAATGACAGCTAGAATCTGATTGGTTGCTATAGGCAACGTCTCCACTTTTTCAAACCGGCATTTTAGAAAATCTAGCCTTGAATGCTAGTGTTAGATTAAAACAATGGGTCATGCTGATCTAGGTCCTAGCTACATATGTTTAGGCAGCTATCCCATACACCAAATGCAGCATGAAGGGGCTCAGTGAAGGTGGCAGGGAAGGTGTGTAAGTGTCTGATCGGGTCACACAGAGCATAAAAGGAGAGTTTCCCAGCATCATAGTCCAGATATATTCCCACTTTCTTACAGCTAGCAGATTTCTGAAATAAATCAGTATATTTTTTATTATGCATCACAGAATACAACCCATTACACCCTCCCAGACACCAGGATTTATTATTGTCTCCTATGTATGACTGTTCTCCTTTCCTGTCTATACTATGATAAGATATACCAACCCTCCAGTTCCCCAATTCACTGGTCTCTACCTCCCAGTAATGTCGCCCTGAGGAAAAGCTCCTGGTGCTTAAAACTTGATTATACTGAAATCTTTCTGGCATTTTGGGGCGATTTATTTTTCTTTCTGATGATTTCACAATTTTCAAGGGGCCCGACATATCTAGAAAAACACCAGCTGTTTGTGAATCAAAAAATATATCCGAAGCATTCTGCATATAAAGCTTTTCTTTTGCACCAGTCATAATATCAGATAAGCCCTTATATAAAGTCACTGAGATCAGACCCTCATCCAGATCACCTTGGAACATTTCACCATATCTCCAGTTGGCATTATTCCATTCCACATTAGTGTCATAAAAGTCAGTGCTATATGTTTCAGCTCTTTGTAAGAGGGTTAGTGCATCAGTCATGTTACACAGTTCCTCGATGTGACAGGTCTTAATGGACAGCTCGTCCTTATTTATTTCCAACTGCTGTATACATTCTAAGAGTGGATGAGAAATCAGCTCTAGCTGCTTGGAGATGTCCCTCAGGACTTCATTCTCTAGGATATCCAGCTGTCTCCTTATACCCTGAAATACAGCAGTCACTTGCTTTGTTACATGATCATTTTTGTATTGTAGTCTGCTCTTTTGTTGCTGCAGACTCTGTATTTCTTTTTCAGCCTCCTCTTTCTTTGTAGACATTTGGGCCAAAATATCCCTCAAACTTTCCTTCAGCTTCTCAGATGCTTCAAAGAGAGATTCAACCTGATGTTCTCTGTGGTCTTCAGCCAAAAAACATGACTCACATATGCAAACACCATCTTCTGAACAGTAGTATTTGAAGTTCAGACTGTGGATGGGGCATTTTCGGTTCCCCAGGACATAGGTGGGTTCATATAAGACATGTTCCTCTGACGTGCTGTGGGCTCTCAGGTGATCATTACACAGAGAAACTTCACAAACCCGACACGTCTTAGCAGCAGGAAAAGGAGGATCACAGTACGCACAGACGACCTCAAACTCCGCCATTGCTGAAAGCAAAAACAAGAAGCTAAATGTAAAATCCTTTCTGTGTCAGAAAACCAGTAGGACTTGTTTTGCCTCACTGTTTATACAGATAGTAAAGATTCTATCACTCTGACTTCAGTCTTTGTGCAATTAACCCCTTATGCTGTCACTCAGAGAGATTTTGAAAGGATGGAATTTTCAAAAGTGGTCTGTGGAACATTAGCCTCATTCTATATCTGGTAGTGGATTATTATAGAATTAATTTGTCCCGGCTTTGTGTATTCTGCTAAATACGGGATTTGCAAATACAATGGGAATAATATCTATTTATTTTTTTCTCAAATTGAAATAGGCAATTCATGGCTTTTATTTGTCTGCTTACAATTGGACAGTATAAGGATAAAATGAGAGATATAAAGTGTAGAGGTGGCAGAGGGAGAGAGATGTATAATGAGGGATAAGAGAACAAGAAATCGAATAGGGACGGGAAAAACTGGAAGAAAGGGCAGAAAAATAGACAAGATTGTAGGTGTAAAGAGAAAGCAGCCATGAAAGAGATGGGGGGGGGGATAGTAAGAGAGGTGGAAGAGAGAAAGGTGAAAAGATTGAAGGCATATAAAAGGGGAATAGTAAAAGAATGGAGAATGAGGAAGGGATACAATCCAAAAAGAGGTCCGTATTTACCTTTTAATCGCCTGCAACCAACTGAAATGAGGAAGACTATCTGCAAAACACTGTGGTGACAAGTCAGTCGTCTAATCTAACTGGAGGCGAGGTTTTGTCAGAAAACACCCCAAATGGCTTCTTCAGAGCTCTAAAACACATCACACGTTCTGGGCTGGCTGGTCTGTGCTATAATATGCAAACTAGGCTTAAGTTAATGAAGCACACAGCATTTTTAAAAACATTAAAAATATAAACATAAAAAATATTATTAGCAACCGCCTTCAAAAAGATGGAGAAAGAGAATATAGATTTAGCTGTCTGTCCTATTATTATTATTCTTTACTCGGGCATCCAGGGGGCCCTTGAAAGTGCTCAGCAGCATTATTGATCGGTCCAGGGGCGGACCAGTCCAGGGTGGCCTGGAGCCAGCCGTTCTGTGCATGCACAGTGGATCTGGAAGTCCAGATTTAAAGAAAGAAAGAAAAAATAATAATAAAAAAAAAATTAATAATATTAAAAATAAATTGTTTAAAAAAAAAAAATAGATGAATAGATAAACACCCATTTTAACCGGAGATATGGCAATGTCGCTTATAATACGTAGAATCCTACGTGAGACAGCCAGAAAAAGAGCAACGATCTTTCTCGTTTCCCCATTTTACCAAGTAAGCATAAAAAGTAATTTCTTTGCGAGGCTATATAATGTCTTTCAGTGCCTGGAACAATAACTGGGGACCTACGTGACACAACTAAAAAATATTTGACCCTGAGCCCTGTCTGACAAGATTTTTGGAATTTTTAGAATGAGGAAGCGTTTCAGGAAAAGGTCAGCACGCTGCATGTTTTACACCTGTGAGAATGTCCTTTACTGAGTAAATAATATATGATATGACAGTGTGTGTGTGTGTATGTGTATATATATATATATATATATATATATATATATATATATATATATACAAATTAACCCGTGCATGATACTCATGCATTCTAGTCAAATCAAGCTACTTAAGGTGTTAAAAAGGTTCTTGTCATGCATTTGGGCCTAGCCCAGGCCTCTTTAGGGGAAGAGCTTTACTTCCCGACGTAAGCGCCCTTTTTTAACGTGGTTTTGTCCACATGTCACCACCTCATCATTTTTCTCCATCACCTCATCCTTCATCTTCATCGCCACATCCTTAATCTCCATCGTCTTACTGTTCTAAAACCTCTCGATACACAACGTTTCTGCTAAACACCTTATCGCTGTGCTCAATCAGTCTTCCTTGAAGGGCAGTATTCATAACCTGCACTTTCACATCACTGCTTCTCCGTACTCGTGAAAATGTGACATACAATTGTCCATGACCAAACACAGGCTCTGGTAAATAAATACCCACACGGTCAAGAGTTTGAGCCCTCAACTGGTAAATTTAGCCTTTATTACCCCTCCCACGGGGGGAAGGGGGGATGATGGAAGTTAACTGACTTCACTATTATCATTTTTTTGTCAAATAATGTCAGTATACCAGATTTCAGGTCCATTGGATGAGCCCTTTCTGAGAAAATAGTTTTTTACACACACACACACACACTAACACACGCCGCTAGGCTTATATATATTAGATATGTATATGCGTTTGATGCCACTACTATTAGTGTGACAAGAGATTCACATAATTACCCTGTGGTGCTGGTGACATTTTTATGCTCGGACTGGCTACATGATGGCATGGACTCTGCCACGTCAAACTTGCCCACAAAGAAGCTCTGTGATGATGGTAACATTTTAAAAGCTCTGATTGGCTACAGATTGTTCTAGCTCCAGCCGCTTCACTCCCAGCTCTTCCTTGTGCACCTAGTTTTAAAGAATGAATACAAAAGGTGATCTTACCCTGGTCAAAGATAACTAATATAGACCTGTTAAAATAGTGTTCCTCTTTCTAAAATCTCTACCCTGTTTGTCGAAAGTCCGGTAATCAGCATTTAATCTTCATCCTGTCTTTGTTAACTATATAACTATATTTTTTTTTTTACAAAGTATGCATGTTGTATAATGGTGAAGGCAGTCTCACATTTTGTTGAATCACATTATTTAATATTACATGATATAACAAGAATAGTAGATAGGATTCCTCTAAGGCTGGATACACACTACAGGGTTTTCAGATGATTATCGGGCCAATCACACGATAAACGACCGCTGGACACGATATCACATTAGTGTGTACGATCTCTATGGAATGTGCAGAGTCACAATCTTTTCAGCTGCTGGTGATGACAGATGAAGAGCACAGATCTGACGGTAAATAATGTAAAACGTGTACAGTGTGTACACAGGAATCGGACATGCTGATGGGGATTTTTTTTTCTGTCCTTGGTAAAATCGCTAAAGATGTTGCATCTGGAGAAATTGTCTGTAGTGTGTACCCAGCCTAATACTCAGTCCCAGCCGCACATCTGTGGTGTAGGACTGATAAGACACAGAGGGGGAAGTGAGGTTAACATCTGTGTGACCTGTCAAGCAGAAAATGATCACTGTGGATTATCTATCATGATCCTGGTTGCTGTCAGACACTTCCTCTGATATCTGGAATAGGACAACATGGTGCAAACAGAGATGTATGGATTATATAACCACTGTCAATGTCGTTGCACTGCTGTCATTTTAATAGTGATAGCGCACTATGTGTCTGTATTTTAGTATATACACAATTCACTGACAGGATCAGTACAATCTGGCTTGGTAAATACACAGTTATTAGCAGAAATTACCATCACCTATCCATTTACAAATACAGCAAGTTTATGTTAGATGAATGTGGGACTTCATTGTGCATGCGTCGGCCCAGGGCCGCCTTCAGAAATAATCATGCACAGTACGGGCCCCCCGTGTCCCCCCCCCCGATGAGCGCCCCCCCATGAGCAACAGCAACATATACTTACCTGGGGGCCCGCCGCTGGTCTCCGCTACTGTGTCAGATCACATGATCGCATGGGGAATGATTCCTCAACCCCTGCGATCGCATCCCGGTGCCTGGCTGTCACGGTGACAGCCAGGCTGAAGACACAGTAGCGGAGACCAGTGGCGGGGCCCCAGGTAAGTATGTGTTGCGCTGTTGTACCGGACCCCCTGGTGAGCCCGGGCCCGGTACAACAGTACCCCCCGTAACCCCCTGATGGCGGTCCTGCGTCGGCCCCGCGCAGGCTCAGAATTTAGCTCCACCATGTACGCCTGGTACAAATACTATCATTTGTTTTCTCTGTTGTACGATCTTGAGTTGCAACTCAAAATACAGAAGTAATTATGCTTTTTTTTGTCGACACCTCCGCTCAGAGCGCACTACCAGATACAATGGGCCTGATTCCTGTAGGAACACAAGTCCATATGTGTGCTGTATATCGCGTGAAATTGCTGTGCTCATGCGCCAGATTGGGACTTACAACAGTGAACGCATTGCATGCAATTCATGTCTGCGCGCAAATGACACTCCCAACCGAAGGGTGGAAGAGGGGCAGGAAAAGGACGCACATAGGCAATGTACAGCAAGGGTGTGCGGAGGACAAGTGCACGCACGTTTGTCCGAGTCAAGCCCTGGGCATCTCTCAGGTACGTACTCACTTGCAGATGTAGAGATGCTCAGGCTCGGTTCCTCGAGAACCAAACACACCCGAACTTAGGGATTCTGTACTGTGGTGCGCCCTCAGAATTGAAGACGAGGCAAAACGTCATTGTGACGTCGTTGGATCTCGGATCTCACGAGTTTTGAATTCCTTTTTAAGACCATACTTGCCAACTCTCCCGGAATGTCCGGGAGACTCCCGCATTTCGCGAGAGTCTCCCGGACTCCCGGGAGAGTATGGTAATCTCCCTGATCTGCCCACTTTCTAGTGAAGTGGGCAAAATTTGGTTCAAACGCCGCGATTCACCGGGGCTAAAATGACGTGATTTCCGAAGCCCCGCCCCCTTACACGCCCACCTCACCCTTGCAGCTCCCGGAAGAAGATTATTAAATGTTGGCAAGTATGTTTAAGACCCAATATAGCGAGGGGTGGGAGAGAGGGCGGACCCCCATTGTTCTTTTCTGCCACTGCTGTGTGCCAATGTGTCCTAGATGTGGTAGGAACTGCCGTGTGTTTGTGCCATTGCTCTGACGCTTACCATCCAGCCAGGTCGCTGCAGTATTTGTCCGAAAGTGTATGAAAATAATATTGTGACCTGTGAGGTGGTCAAAATTGACTGCAAATGACTTGAAATTAATGCTATTGAGGTTAATAATAATGTAGGAACAAAAAAAGAGCAAAATTATGTGAATTTAGCATATTTTAGCAATTTTTCTAAAAAATCCAAAACCAAAACACACGAGGGCGGTTTTTCCAAAACCAAAACATAAAGCTAATCCAGATCCAAAACCAAAACCAGCTCACGGGGGTCAGTGAGCATCTCTAATTTTATGTACAGGACGCATCAAGAACTTCGACTTATGTCTTTCATGCAAATTTTTTTTTTTTTTTTTTAAATATATTGTTATTAGTGATTATAGTATTAATAGCTGTACATTTAATATACTATTGTTTTTTCTATGCGTTCTGATGAACTTTATATTACACATATGCATGTGCGTATCCTGTAGCCTGTTCTGTCTGTACTTACACCCAGATTCAAATGGAAACGTTTCATGAGCTCCGCCCGTGTCTGAATATGGACGGACGTGCGTGCAAGTTGCGTGCGGTCTTGAGTTGAGCTCACGTTGCATTCGAAGATGAATCAGGCCCAATGTGATTAGAGGCATCATATCACAAGAAGGGGTTAATGCCATGCTGGTGTGTCACGTATATCTATCACAATATGCTGAAGGTAGGCTTGGGAGTATGTTTTTGTCCCTCTTAGCTTACCCACATGGCTTTTACACACAGAATCCCACAATCCTGCAAACTACCCGGCATATAATTTTTCAGCCACTGACACATTTAGTCTGTTTTCTGAGAGAGCACAAATGGCTGGGATCCCGTCAGCCCTCTGGTCCTCGGCGGTGTTGAATTACATTGCAGATTTAGGTTGTTGTCTACAGATCAGCCAGATGAAGACTGAATCAAGTTTGTGCTTCTGTTTTACGTCAGCAGTGAAATGACACATCCTAGTATAAATCCTTTCTGTGGCTAATGGGCCCTACTTCATACAGAAACCTTATTTATCAGATTCCCATTCTGCTAATGATTCATGTTGTTCTGTGTATTATACAATCTCATCTCTCAAATAACTGGACTATTAAGTGGCCTAAATTAGGCAATTTCATGCATTGTGTTAGTGTTTTAAATGCTGGTACTATATCTCCCAAGCGTCCTGATTTAGGCATGAAAACCCCGATTTGAGAGCTCTCTCCATCCCGAATGGGACAGCTTTGTCCCAATCAGTGGGAAAGTTGTGAAGTATTGTCTGCATGTGAGAACTGCTGAGAAAGAGCACGGCAAGAATGGAGTTTGGAGGGGAGAGCAGTAGAAAAGAGGGCAACCTAGCGCTTCAAAACCGCTAGGCGCGCTCCGGACTAGGGTTACGCCCCCTTAATGACATGGCCATGCCGCCACTCAACTTGTTTAACACAAGTTAAACGCATTGAAGTCAGTGAAGTGACCTCTAATGACCACTGGAGGAATAGCCACAAACCACGTTCGTGTTTTTCACAAACGTTTTTACTTTTTTTTTTTTAATGCAAATCAAATGCCAGCAGGTACATAGCTTAAATGTAAAACATATCCCACTTTATCTCTCAATAATTGTTCAATAATGTAAGCATGGATAACTCATTTCACAAAAAACAGCCTATTTTTATTACAGATGCACCAGTTACATAGATATCCCATACTTGCCAACTTTTAAAACCTGTCCTCTGGGAGATACCGGAGGACAGGCAAAATGTGGGTCCTGTATAATTAAAGGATAATCAATAAATATTCTGTGGAATAGTTTCGTTCATCTTCGTTATCAATGCTGCCTTGTGATATCATTCCGCTATATGTTCTGTTGTATGTCCTTTACTTACTACTATAATGTGAGCATGTCACCTACTCACTGTGGACCCATATGCTCCCTCATTAGGTGTTGCTGAGTAATACGTAACAACACAATGTAATCCATACTCACTAGCTTTTTAAGCCTTGCCCCCGCGTCATTTTGCTACAGGGGCGGAGCCAAAATTACAGGATTCATGGAGGCTTCCATCCTGTCCACTGGAGAATGGCCTGCTATGGCGGGAGTCCGGGAGACCTATCTGGAATTTGGGAGTTTCCCGGACATTCCTGGAGAGTGGGGAAGTATGATTTAATCTGTTTGTCAGGACGGATATTGAAGTGAGGGTCTGAATGTTTTAAAGGGGGTTTTCCACCATCAGTTACCCTCTGTACACCCCACCCCCTCCACCTAAATCCAGTTATGCTTGCTACATGTCTTTATATCATAAAGCAGAGTGGTTTATATCCATGCCCTGGCTGGAATACCCCAGAAAGCTGATTTTGGGGACAACGGCGCCCAGTGCAGAGAGGGCAGCAGAGCTGTGTTTTGTCACAGTGCAAGAGAAGTGAACAACTTAGCCTGATGATATATAAAACCACCTGAAAAGCACAGAAGGAAGTCAGCAAGATGGAGCAATGTATTCAGCAATAGTTTTAGACACAGGCAAGTCAATATACAAAAAAGTGATACAACATAAAGTGGTAAATACATCAAGCAGCAGGTTTGAAAAAGTGGAGATGTTGCCTATAGCAACCGATCAGAGTCTAGCTGTCATTTTGTAGAATCTAGTAAATAAATGATAACTAGAATCTGATTGGCTGCTATAGGCAACAGCTCCCCTTTTTAAAACCCCCAGCTTGATGAATTTACCGCCCCTGGTGTCGCTATAGTATATGAGCTGGCACTGATACCCAGTAGAGGGCAAAGGAGTTATCCAGTGCTAACTACAAATTCTAAATGTTTCATTGGCCTACATCTGTCACAAGCCAGTGTCAATTTAGTGGTCCAGAATGCATTGCTCCCTCAGACAACAGGACAGCTTGCAGGCTACAATGGGACTGGTTTATCTTATCTCCATAGCCTGACTTTTTGGTAAGTGCATGTCTCCAAGAGCATAGGTTCTCAGCTATGTCCTCGTGTATTCCCAACAGGTCAATTTCAGATAAATGATTGTGTTCTAATTAGATAGATTAGTACTTATCTCACTTGAGCATTGACAGATCCTTTAAATCTGACTTGTGGGGGGTAATCGAAGAAACATCAGAAACATGTTATTTCCGTGTAGTAAAGGAATGGGGGCCATTATAAGCACAACATAGCTTTGCATGTATCAGGAAAACAGATAGGGAAAGCTGGTTCAGAGCAAAAAACTCTGAAAAGTTCTACATTGCATCAAAGTAGATTTTCAGCATTTTCCTAAATGCTCGTGTGATAGGTGCAGAAGAATAACAGGCTTCTATGAAGCATTGTTTTGTCTGAGCTGTTTCTTCCTTTAAATAAGCAGCCTTGAAACAGCTGTCGAAGCAGGAAATCTGTTCTCTGTGACACTCTAGGTAAAACCATTCATTTTAATTGGATAGCTTGTTTCTAAAAGGTGCTAAAGGCCTTAACATAAAAAGCATCCGTGTGACACCACCTTAAACCTATTTATCAGGTATTTCTGTAGTGTTTGTGCCGTGATACCCGTGATACTCTGGCGCACGAAAGAGGATTGTGAACCTCGTCATTCTATTCCTTCTCGTTGTAACTCTTTTGTTAATCTTGGGAGAGTTATAGAAGTTTGTAAAAAGTTCTTGAAATACTTCGGAAGCAAATAGTTCAAAAGAGGAAATCACCTTAAAATATGAGCTGTAACTCAAACGTCATAATTTCCATAGATTTAACACAAGAAAATAAGTGAATGACTTGCTAAATATTGTACTATTGGGACAAAATTTTAAAAAAAATATAGCAAATAGAAAGTCGGAAATTTCCCTCATCTCTTAATATAACCAAAATGATGTGTTTTTTATTTATAATTAAACAATATGCAGCGCCGTACAGTAGGGAAAACAGAACGTACATAAAACAGAGACATACAAGGTAGACAAAATAAATGCAGACTGCAAAACAAAGGGTATGGAGGACCCTGCTCATTAGAGAGCTTACATTCTAAATGGAAGAGGGCACAGCTGAAACAAGAGGAGAAAATGTGGGGCGTTGGGACAGTTGTAAGGGTGAATTAGTGGGAATAGTGTTATTGGGGTTAAGGTCACCTATAAAAAAAGATATGTGTTTTTAAAGAGCGTCTAAAGATTTGAAGGCTGTGGGAAAGTCTGATTGAGCGTGGTAGGGAATTCCATAAGTGGGGAGCAGCACGGGAGAAGTCTTGTAGGCGGGAGAGAGAGGTGGTTACCAGAGATGAGACAAGGTGCAGGTCCGAGGCAAATCTAAGATAGCGGGAGGGAGAGTATTTTGATATGAGATTTTAGCTGTATGCAGGGGTGTTGTTGTTGAGGCCTTTGTAGGTAAGTGTGAGCAATTTGAATTTGATTCTGGATCACACAGGGAGCCAGTGTAAGAATTTGCAAAGTGGTGCAGCAGATGTGGAGCGGTGAGATGAAGATCAGTCTTGCAGCAGCATTTAGGATGGATTGAAGTGTGGATATATGGGTGTCAGGAATGCCAGATAGCAGGAGGTTACAATAGTCAAGATGGGAAATGATGAGAGATTGGATAAGAGTTTTGGTAGCATGTTGAGTAAGGATCGGGCGTATTCTTGCAATGTTTTTAAGGTGGAGCCAACAGGACTGGGAGAAAGTCTAGATGTGAGGAATAAAACATTTATATAAACTATTTAAAACCTATAATGCAGTTTTCATACAAGGTTTCCTTTAATATTATGTAACAGTCTCCTCCTATCAGCTGGGGCAACAAAGAAGGTTTGGTGACCTAGACCACTACTGGAATCATGGCAAACTTTCATGCAAGTCGAGTGGCTGAACAGGAAGTTTTGACTATTTTAATATTTCACTGAAAGGTTTTGACATTTTCTGTGTCTCCATAACACTCACCCTCCTGCACTTTCTCATTTCTACGACTGCAGACATTTTTATTTTATATTTTATTCTCTTTTGACACATCCACAGGCTCGCACATCGAGAGCACGGATAAGACAAGAGCCGCAGCTGAGCTGGAAAGCGTTGGAGGCATCCGGCTACCGCTGTGGCGTCAGTTAGAGGAGGGATCGCTACCAACATTTAAAATCATGAAACTGGGACAAACTAAGAACTGCCCCCACTCTACACAAACCCATCAACAAATTTTGTTAAACATCTTCTCACTTTTTGTTAAGCTCCACCCCTTTTGCAGTCCTTTAATTGGGATATCCCACCAAAATCAGGACAGCTGGGAGGTAAGGAGGTGGGGTTGCATATTATTAATTTTGGGAGATATTCCTCTTTTGCAAGATTGGGAGCAGGACCCTCTTAACTAGTTGTCTGTTTTGTTAGTAACTAAATGCTGCGCTTGTTTCCATTTGTAAAAGGCTGCGCTGTATGGCAGCGCCATATAAATAAATGTTCATGTTAACAATGTGGCAGAAAGGACAATGGTTACATTCAGAAGTTGTCCTGGTTTTCTATGACCTCACACCAGATTAGAGGACACACTACCAGTGCCGTAACTAGACATTTTAGTGCCCTGGGCGAGACAGGGCACCGGCGCCCCCCATCTAAGTGGGAGTGGCATTTGACAAGTGGGTGTGGCCAACCTAATGTGGGGGTGTGGCTAGCACTTTACTGAAAGAATTCTGTTACACATATTTGCAAATGCATGATTTTATATATATATATATATATATATATATATATATATATATATACATAGATATATATATATATATATATATATATATATATATATATATATATACATATATACATATATTGTGGTGGGATTTGAATAAATTAACTGTATTGATGACTGTATGGAAGGGCAAACCGACCTTCATCAACAATCGCTTCCACTGTGGAGGTAAAAGGCAGAAGATAGGGCTAGGTAGCGGGCGGCTGCTGCGCCCCCTTGGGCTTGCTCCCTGGGCGAAGGCACCGCCCGCACCACCCTAGTTACGGCTCTGCACACTACAAATAGACACCACAGAGTGTAATTAATATCATCATTATCATCATCTATTTATTTATATAGCGCCACTAATTCCGCAGCGCTGTACAGAGAACTCATTCACATCAGTCCCTGGCCCATTGGAGCTTACAATCTAAATCCCCTAACACACACACACACAGACCGAGAGAGACTAAGGGCAATTTAATAGCAGCTTATTAACCTACTAGTATGTTTTAGGAGTGTGGGAGGAAACCGGAGCACCCAAAGGAAACCAACGCAAACATGGGGAGAACATACAAACTCCTCACAGATAAGGCCATGGTCGGAAATTAATCTATGATCATGTGACTTTTAATGGTAAATTGGGGGAGAAGTGGAAAGATTCGGTTTAAGAAATATTTTAAGACATATTTTTTTACATGGAACATGTAGTTGTTCTTCTAGACAACTGGAAATACCAGTCACGTATCTCTCCAAAGTGCACCTAGTACATGTCTTTCATTGTTACAATGTCACACGTATATGATGGTGGGGGAGGTATTACAGGCCAGACTCTATTAGGATCAGAAATAGCAGCTCTGTATCGCTATGTACAGTCACATGACAGTGTGAAATTCCTTACTGGATTGGTGCATATTGTACTATGATAATATAGTGTGCATTAAACTAAAAAATAAAATACACCATCCCCCTACACACACTAACATATCTCCTACCACTTAGAATCCTGAAAATGTGACAAAATAAGCCCTGTCCAAACTCCGCCCACAAATAGACATATTTGAATAAAGTGCCACCCACTTTTCTGGTAAGTCCTGCCCCTTATGTGACCCGCGAATCAGGACATCTCCTGGATGTGAGACTTACGATGTCTGTGCAATTTGCATAGTATTCTGAGCCGCACGGATCTAAAGGAATCCGATGTAAATTACAGGATGTAATTTACACTGATGATGGGACGCCCTTACTGTACATGGCCTACATTAGTTCACCACTTAACTCTATTATTCCAAGTCGTAGGCAGTTGTGTCATTTGTGTTCGGACACGAATTGCATGCAATTGTGTTCATTGGCATAATGTATATTATAGCTATACAGCATAAAAGCATAGTTGCCTACTCTCCAGGAATGTCGGGGAGACTCCCGAATTTTCTCTGGGAGAAGGGCAATCTCCCGCATTCTGCCCACTTCGTTAGGGAAGAGGATAGGGGGGGTAGTAATCGTGTCATCCTGACCCCACCCCCTGCTGTAATAGGACAGATTGGTCTAGTTTAGTAGAGGGGTCACACCCCCAGGACCCTCCCGGAGGGGAGATCACCAAAGTTGGCTAGTATGCATAAAAACAAATTTTGTACTGTTTAAATAAAGTAAACATTTGCCGATAGCTGCAAAAAAATTTTTTGATAATGCTTCATTAGTTCACAAATCTTTTCTTTCTTGCTCTATAATAAAGAGCTTTCTATAAAAATAATTAAAGCAAAAGACATTTTGGCATTTAAAAAAAAGTAATTTATAATGTAAATTCCTTTAGTACTGTTGTCATGTTTCTGAGAATTTGTTTTCAAAAATGAAATCTTTAACAAATTTATCTATTGAAACCGTCCCTACGAACAAACTTTCTGCGATATACTAGGTCTCATTTCCTATCATGAATGGTAGGTACCAGCTTTTCACCACACCAACCAATCAGACAACTGCTTTTCTTGTGGAACTTGCGCCTGACATACAAAGGCTAACTGCTGATTGGTTGCTGCGGTTCAGAAGGCAAACCCTGCACCTAAATCCCATAGCATAGCAAATGATCTTTGCATCCCTCCCTGTAAGGTTGGTGCTCTCCTCATTGCAAATGCAGCCATGCAATAGAAATCTATAAATAAAGTGATCGCAATATAGATTATTCCTGGGGACAGGCTCCTATCGGAACCGCTGTCCCAGCTAATTCATTTGAATAAAGTGCCACATTAATTAATTTCTTATCATTGCGATAAGAAATGAAAAATGAATGTCAGCAATGTAAGTTTGATCATAAATAGACCCCTTGGTCATTTCTAATGAGAGTACATCCAGTGTAATGCAGAAGTTATATGACAATTATTAAACTGTGCCTTCTGGTGAAAGGTTTCTGATTAGCTTAGCTGTGCTTAGCTCAGGATAATGGAATAAACATTTGTGGCTATAGAGCGTGCATTCACTAAACCCTGCTCTATCTGTAAGACCATGTTGTCTTTGCAACGCTAGGAAAGGGTTAAGGAACAGTTGCTTTCTGAAAGGTGGCAGCTGAGTTGCACTTGAAGCTGAAGTGGCACATTTATCTCTGTGGCAGACACAGAACAGACAGAACTTTCTCTGACACTAAACCACATCCCCTCTTTGGAAGAGACCACCAATAGGTGAAGGGGCAGTTTAGTCTTCCTCTCTCCTGTGGGTCTGGTCTATGTCTGCTGCCCGGCGATTAAAGTATGACACCTAAATAAACCCGGTCCCCCTTCTTTGTTACCTGCATACATTTGTAGCGGATTTGAACTAAACATTTGGGTTGCTTCTGATTGATCATTAATTCCAGACAGGATGTGACATCGCGTGGCGGACAACAGGTACAATACATCAGAGGGTGATGGTTTAAACAAAGTGATTTGTTTTCATTTCCCGAAATAATTTAAGGCCGTGCCAATGTTAGTGGGAGGTCAGCCAATCCTCGCTATAAAATGCCCCCCATTTTGGCAGCAGAGCCTCTGCGCTAATCTATGGATAAATCTCTCTTACGTGCTTCGGAAACAACTGGAATGTCTCAGCAGAAACCTAATGTACAGTTTGTGAAGGTTTAGTGGTGCGGGCATGTTAAAAGCCGCCCTGTGATGTCATCACTCAGGGCCATGTTATATATATATTTATATATATATATGTTAAAACTGGACAGTTAACGTGTCTGATGCAGTAACATGTACACAGCCCACAAATGCCAGCTCCTTCTGCACTTAGGAATGATTGTGCAGTTTGCTTCGTTCGGATTGTTTTTCTGTCTCTAATCTCTTACTTCCATGTTCAGTCAGCCCCACATGGTGGACTTCTCTTAACAAGTTCTGTTTTTAACACCATCACTACCAGGTTCCTCAGTTTCTAGAGAACGGGGGAGAGCATCCTTCTTTTATTTTTTTTAAACTAATTAAAATAATTTGCAAAACATAACTATTATTATTATTATTATTATTATCTTTTATTTATGAGGCGACAGAAAGGGTCTGCAGGGCTGTACATAGAGCATGGGATCAAAGTACCAGGGGCAAACGCAGGATTTGTAGAGGGGGGGTTTCCACACCACGCCGGCAGTGGGCGTGACCAGCATGCATGGGGGCGTTGCTATAATTTTAGTGCTTGGCTGCTCTCCAACTCTTCCTATCCCCATAATATACATGAGCAATGCTGCCTGCACTACTGTTAGGTGCACGCAGCTCTCCCTTTTCAAGCAGAGCTGTGTGAAGCTGGAGTAGCATCCAGCCATTTCAATTATACAGTGCCCCAGGCTTGGAGGGGGGTTTCCAGGCAATAGGAAACCCCCTCGGTTTGCCTATGAGTACAGGCTAACCATACATGCATAGAGCAATGTACAAAAACAAAGTGCAGTAAAAGCAAAGTGCAATAGGTATAGACAAAATGCAATAGGTATAAGTACCGACTGAGCAGAGAAAGGAGCACAGGTCATAGAGGTAAAAATGAGTTTCAGTGTACAGATAGAATGGGAAGGGAAAGAGGGAGGAGGGGAGTGAGTGAGGGGATGAGCCTGTGCCCAGTAGTGAGGGCGCCCCCTTCAGGATCAGGGCAGAGATGGAGAAGAGGAGGCACAAGGAGATTTGGAGATGGGGAGGGGTCATGTGATGAAATGGAGACGAGGGGGGGAGCCGAATGTGAAGGTAAACAAGAGGAAGAGGACAGGAGGAAAGAGGGCTCTGCTAATATTATCTTTTCTGCTGCCCTTTTGGAAGAAAAATAATCATATATTAAATTTGTTTCCAACATATCTACTTGTTAGATGTCAGCTGGCATTTATAAAAAAAGAAGCAGCTCTTATCATCATTTTTCTCTGTCCACTCTAATAGAACATGGCAGAGCCAAGTATATTGTTATTATTATTATTATTATTATTATTATTATTATTATTATTATTATTATTAATATTATTATTATTATTTTGTTGCCATTATTATTCCTTTGCAACAATGTTACTGTACTTCTTGCACGTGTTGAAAACATGGTTTAAAATAACAATTTATATTGAGGTTTTTTAACATGGGCAATTTAAAAAAAATATATGGTTGCCTTGTTATATATCATCATCATCATCATCATTTATTTATATAGCGCCAACATATTCCGTAGCGCTTTACAATTGGGGACAAACGTAATAAACTAATAAACAAACTGGGTAAAACAGACAAAGAGGTGAGAAGGCCCTGCTCGCAAGCTTACAATCTATGGGACAATGGGAGATTGACACATGAGGTTAAGTATACATTTTGCATCTTGGCCCAGCCAGACTGCAAAGGTAGGGTGACTCATAAGCTAAATGATCCTGTCACACAACAATGTTGGTCCGGGGGTAGTTGTCTTGTGTGAAATTGTGTAACAGGCTAAAGGTAGTGAGGTTAAGATGGTGGTTGAGGAATATTATAAGCTTGTCTGAATAGGTAGGTTTTCAGAGAACGCTTGAAAGTTTGTAGAACAGAGGAGAGTCTTATTGTGCGAGGGAGAGAGTTCCATAGAGTGGGTGCAGCCCGAAAAAAGTCCTGTAACCGGGAATGGGAGGATGTAATGAGGGTGGATGAGAGACGCAGATCTTTTGCAGAACGGAGTTGCCGAGTTGGGAGATATTTTGAGACAAGAGAGGAGATGTATGTTGGTGCAGCTTTATTGATGGCCTTGTAGGTTAGTAAAAGTATTTTATATTGGATTCGGTAGAAGACAGGCAGCCAGTGTAGAGACATACAGAGTGATTCAACAGAGGAATAGCTATTTGCAAGGAAAATCAGTCTTACCGAAGCATGCAAAATAGATTTTAGGGGTTTGAGTCTGTTTTTGGGAAGACCAGTAAGGAGGGAATTGCAATAGTCAATGCGGGAGATGATTAGTGCATGAATTAAGGTTTTTGCAGTGTCTTGCGTGAGATATGTGCGGATTCTGGAAATGTTCTTTAGATGTATGTAACATGATTTAGATATAGAGTCAATGTGGGGAACAAAGGATAGGCGTGAATCAAGGATTACACCTAGGCAGCGAGCTTGTGGGGTGGGATTTATGGTCATGTTATATATGTTATATATTGCGTTGCCTTTTTAAAAGTGTTGACATATCAAATCTATTCCTGTTTTTATGCTTATGATTCTTTTTCATTACAAAAATGCCACTTTGCCCCTATACAGGCAACACAGAAGTCTGTAATGACTATAAAACGCAGCATAGAAACGCAAGAAATCTGCCCTAATCTGTGTGTCTGTCTGTCTGTGTCTCTGTGTTAATGAATTTAGACTGTAAGCCCCAATGGGGCAGGGACTGATGTGAATGAGTTCTCTGTACAGCGCTGCGGAATTAGTGGCGCTATATGAATAAATGATGATGATGATGATGATATCCCAGCCCCTGTGTTCTCTATGCACATTGCTGTGTTTGAGCAAGGAAGGAACAGCGAGTTAAACGTGAAGAATCATCTACCAGGCCGGCCCCTCTCATACGCTCCGAGACACTCTGCAGCTGAACCTGTGAATCTAAGCTTGTCTGGATGGAACTGTTAGCACTACAATCCCCATCATGTCCTATTGACTGAATCTCATTGATCTGTAGTTTTTGTCTTCAATAGATACGATACAATGTACTTTAGAACATTGTACAGCCGGCGCCTCCTTAAATTATACCTTCAGTGTCATCCTGTCGGGGATCCCTTGTTGGCGTATTTCGTCAACGGGATAAGGTACCCAACCCTTTTATTAATACCTGTATTGTTTTATGACTGTCTTTGTTCCCGATTGTACAGAGCTGAAGAAAATACTGCTCTATATAAATAAGTGGTAATAATAACGTATAGGGAGCACAGCACTAGCGTTTAGCCGAAAAGTTGGATCAACTTAGGGTGAGTACTAGTATTCTGCTACTGTTTGTATTACAAGTAGAGATGCTACGGCGCGCTTTTCTGAAAACTGAGCCCACCAGAACTTAGGGGATCTGAGTAGGCTCGCAAGTCGGCTCGGTATCTCTGCGCGTCCTCGGATCTGAATCGAGGCAAAACATCATTGTTGAGTTGTCGGGTCTTGTGGGTTTTGGATTCCATAAGTACCTCCTTCCCCAGGAGATCCAGTGCCATTGCTCACACAGAAACAGGAGGGGTAGCAGCGTTCTTGTCACTCTCCAGTCTCCAGTGACATTGCTCAGTGCCATTGCTCACACAGAAACAGGAGGGGTAGCAGCGTTCTTGTCACTCTCCAGTCTCCAGTGACATTGCTCAGTGCCATTGCTCACACAGAAACAGGGGTAACAGGGTTCTTGTCACTCTCCAGGCCCCAGTGCCATTGCTCAGTGCCATTGCTCATACAGAAACAGGAGGGGTAGCAGTGTTCTTGTGACTCTCCAGGCTCCAGTGCCATTGCTCTGTGCCATTGCTCATACAGAAACAGGGGTAGTAGTATTCTTGTCACTCTCCAGTCTCCAGTGACATTGCTCAGTGTTATTGCTCACACAAAAACAGGGGTAGTAGTGTTCTTGTCACTCTCCAGTCTCCAGTGACATTGCTCAGTGTTATTGCTCATACAGAAACAGGGGTAGTAGTGTTCTTGTCACTCTCCAGTCTCCAGTGACATTGCTCAGTGTTATTGCTCATACAGAAACAGGGGTAGTAGTGTTCTTGTCACTCTCCAGTCTCCAGTGACATTGCTCATACAGAAACAGGAGGGGTAGCTGTGTTCTTGTCACTTGACAAAAATTGACTGGAAATTAATGTTATTGAGGTTAATAATAATGTAGGGATAAAAAAGAGCCAAATTGTTTGATTTTAGCAAAAAAAGATTGGGATCCAAAACCAAAATCAAAACACATGAGGGCGGTTTTGCCAAAACCAAAACACAAAGTTAATCCAGATCCAAAACCAAAACACAGGGGTCAGTGAACATCTCTTATTACAAGGAGTACATAGTTCATCTTTTGTGTGGAGAAACAGTATAAACATTTTTCAGCCAAGAGGAAGCAAAATCATGAATAACAACTTTACAAATCGTTTTATAGTCAATCGGGGGCTATTTATAAACATAAAATCTTAGACATCTTTAATAACCAAGCATACTACTGTGTGCGGCAGTGAGTGGGAATCCTCAAGCAGAGGCCTGCAGGGATATAATTGCAGCCGTCAGGTTAGGAATGTGAAATAGTCTTCTTGCAGAAGTTACCTAAGTCCTGTCCGCCTGCTACGCCAATATCCCCTGATCTGTGAGCTGAAAGAGGGACACACAGTGTAAGCTGTTACTGGAGGAACTGTGTAGGGTCAGAGGGACTTGATTACTAAGGTGAGTTCAAATAAAAATATATATAATTGAGGTTTACTGGTCTTTTTAATTTAAAGATGATTTACACCCAAAATGTCTTTAATTTAGTGGTTTGTAAAGAGATGAAACTAGTTTGAGTAAGACAAATGGTGCAACCAGGTGGCTGTCAGAGCCTGATTAAGACCGTAACTCCCAACCGTCCTGATTTCAGCGGGATAGATTACATGGATCTGTCCCACTGTCCTGACATGTTTGTCCCACGGATGAGAACGTTGGGGGGAACGGAGACATCTATTGGGCAGCCTAGCGCTTTACTACACTGGGCCCTTCCAATGGGATATCGTTGCATTGCAAAAGCTAAATTCATGGTCTTGCTTGTCTCTCTGACTAAAGGTCAGAACTTACCAGTCATATATATATATACACAGAGACTATTTTCCTGCAGTGAGGTTACGATCTGAAAATGCAGTATTATAAATATATATATATATATATATATATATATATATATATAGTGGTCAAAGATAAAAATTTAGATGGAGCAGTGTTAGACAGAATTAGATAGATAGATAGATAGATAGATAGATAGATAGATATTAGATAGATAGATATAATTCAATAGATAGATAGATAGATAAGATACATAGATAGACATATAGATCGATAGATAGATATTAGATAGATAGAATTCAATAGATAGATAGATAGAATTAGATAGATATATAGATAGATAGATAGATAGATAGATATTAGAGAGATAGATAGATAGATAGATATTAGAGAGATAGATAGATAGATAGATATTAGACAGATGGATAGATTAGAGTTAGTTGCACCTTGGAGCAAATTTAGAATGGGGAAAAACTTTGTCATAATGGAAAAAGACAAATAAACATAATGATTTTTGTCAAGATTCCCATCTATAAATAGAGCAGGAATGGAAATGAAGGTTTAGCTTGGCATTCAGGATGTTAATGCTGAAACCAATCCCAGCTTCAAATGTCAGAAGAACTAGGAGATATTACGCTGGCCTATTAGATATACGTGTCGCTAGCATATTTCTGGCACTGTAGAGTGTTGTACCATGTTACTAGTTTATCAATGTAAATCTGAACAAATGTTTTATTCAAATATAGATTTGACTTAGACTGGACCTGCATAACAATGGGTAGATCAGACTAAGTGAATGGGTCTCAGTAGCTGCTGTTAGTGATACCGCTTGCTGATCGCCTCATATGACGCTATGGGTCAGGACTGTCTGAACCAGCGGCAGTCCCTGGACATTGAGGTCATAACATCATTGGATGCCAGGTGATCATGTGACACTGACCGCTAATTTTGTTTCACCCTCTTCATTCAGGGAGCCCACTGTTTCAGTGTCTCCTAGGTAACTGCGTTAAATGATGCAATTGGGCAGAGGTAGCCCAACCCCTTTAGCTCGGACAAAAAGTGAGAAATAGGTAGCATTTTATTCAGAGCCAATCATGTGAAGGAAAAATATCATGGTTAAAAGCAAATCTGCCCCAAAATATAGGACAAAATAAAATGAGGACAAAAAAAGCCCCGCCCCAATCCCAAATGGGCACATTTGTTTAAAATTACACCCATTATTGTTAAGCCACACCCTTTGACAAAATCAGGACCATTGCCAAGTATGGACTAATTCTCAATACAACAAAACACGAGGGGCTCATTGTTCCTTTTTGGACATATGTAAGAAGTTTTTCTGTAATCTCTGAGGTGACAGAAGTTTTTGGTTCACGGTGGAGGGGAATTAATTGCACATTTTTTTACAATCTCACCCCTAACTTCTTTCATTAAATGATTTCAACCCCTCAAACCATTATAACCCTTATTTTACTCCATGACAGCTAACGCTTACATTGATACCAAATGTGTGAAGAAATGTAAACTCTTGATTTACCACCGGGGGCACTGTTGTAGACCCGCCACCTCTCCCTTACAGGAAACCTTAGTGACAATGTCACTGAAATTACCTGTAGGACACTGAGGGCTGTTATATAGTATGACAAAAGGGGTCTCTATTAAATTAGGAAATCCCCATGTATCTAAAAAGCGACTAAATCAGGACACCCAGTCGGTGGTTACATGCCAACTTCCTGGCTCACTAAGGTCCCAAGCCGTGGCCAAGCTGAGATCGCTCTCTGACGGCGCCAAATGACGTAGAATCTACCTGGGTGGCTTCTCAAGTGTGGGACCGGCACCAACGTAGATTCTACGTCGATGGCAGTAAAATGGTTAATTAATAAACAATCTGTGGGGAGTTTGTATGTTCTCCTTGTGTTTGCGTGGGTTTCCTCCAGGTGCTCCGGTTTCCTCCCACACTCCAAAAAACATACTGGTAGGTTAATTGACTGCTATTTAGATTGTAAGTTCCAATGGGGCAGGGACTGATGTGAATGAGTTCTCTGTACAGCGCTGCGGAATTAGTGGCGCTATAGAAATAGATGATGATTGTTAGCCATGACTAGTATGAATGCCTTATAGGATGTTATCATGATCCCTACCCCAGTGAATGCTGGGAGTTGTCTCTTTCTGTAAACAAACTATAAGATTGTTTTTCTGCAGTGAGGTTATGACCTGAAAATGCATTATTTAAGAGAAATTTGGATGACATTTGTCAGTACAGAAAATGGAAGAGCTATAAAGAAATGGGACTATTTTGGGGGCCCTTTCAGTAAGGATAGCAATATTTGGCTAACTGTGTTAGTACTTCTCACAATTTAGAATCATAACAAAGGAAAGACTTCCTCCATTTCACAAACACAGTAAAGTTCTCAGGCCAAGCCAGCTGGTGTAGACAGGGTTAAAGGGGTTTCCAACCCTACCACAATAAACCAGCAACACCAGTCAGTTTGTGTAATCTAGGTGGGATGTGCTGGTTTGGGGAGTGTAATTGGTCTAATTCAGAGATTCCCAGACAAGGGGTCAGGACCGGTGTGGGAAACAGTTTGAGATTTCCGTAGTCAAGTCATTTCTGTCAGGGTGATAAAAATAGGGGAAACCGATAGTACTTGACTGGGGAAGAGGCAGCTTGTGAATTTGTATTTTCTTTTTCATAGATTATTTGTTTAATGTAATTTAAAACAAGCAGACGACATTAAATTATGAAAAAAATTTTAACATCCATTTTTCTTCTTTACTTTTTAATTTGGAGGAGGGGGGAAATTAGACAAAAATAATATTGTAGTTTTTGGCATGTGTAAAACGAAGTGATACAATTGTGATGTATTTCATAAAAATAAAGGTACAAATATTCTGACTAAAAACTTAGAAATAAAAATTTTAAGAGGAATTGATCTGGGCTCCATGACAGGAATTGATAGAATTTTTTTTTTAAAAAAAGTGACGTACAACCAAATGCAATTATCGACTATGAAATGATGTCCTAATATGCTATCATTGCAATGATATTCTTTGAATTGTTTGCCCATTGTGTACATTGTTAATGTACACATAGTGTACTGACACTAAGGGCTAAATTTATCAAGCTGCGGGTTTGAATAAGTGTACATGTTGCCTATAGCAACCAATCAGATTCTAGTTATCATTTTGTAGAATGTAGTAAATAAATAATAACTAGAATCTGATTGGTTGCTATAAGCAACATCTCCACTTTTTCAAATCCACAGCTTGATAAATCAGGAATTTTGCACTTAAAGGGGACAATATACTTATCTGCAAGCAGGTTCAAATGACCATTAAAATTATCAAAGGATCCAGCAAGACCCCAGGCATAAGCCGGCCCTCTGACATACTTTGGTTAAGAAAGCATGGAAAAATGTCACTTAAAACACTATATTGTATATTGTTACCTATTGGTGCATACAACATACAATGTTTTTTCAGCTGGGCACTATAAGTATATTTTATTATTTATTGTTCAGTGTTTTTATTCCTTGAAATGTTCATCAACACATCTATGTACGGGTCATTCTACACAGACATTTTTATTTCATGCACATTTGAGTTCAAGCCCTGAACTCAATCCCCATGGTATGTATATGGCTGTACTCATTTTCAATGGGAGCTTTTAGCAGCTAGTATTGTGTCGCGTATGAGGGTTTGTTATTTTGCCAAGCCAAGGATCCCTGAATTTATTACAGACGAAGAGCCTGTGTCTAGCTGAGAAATAAAGAGGGTGAACGAGGGTAGTTTAAGGGTGTCTTTATTTCAAATAAATTTGGGGCACGCGAGTGCAACTGAAATACAATAAGTAAATGTACGCAAAAGTGCAGAATAGGCCACTTCTCCAGTTAAGCTTGTTGGCAAACGTAACTCTTGGAGGTACTTGACGCCTGGTGCTATGAACTTCATTGATGTGGCGCATTCATGTGGCGTCTATGCGAGCAAAGCCCCTCTAATTGGTTACTTGCGTAACCGGCTTGTCATTTGCGTTGCAGCTCTGAGCGGAGCAAATCTTTCTGCATCTATGAGGGGTTTTATTTATTTAACTATTGGAATAGCAGAGAAGAAAAGAAGAAAGAAGAAACAAGCAAATAAGAAGGGAAGAAAGAAGATGTAAAGAAGAGGATTTAGGTGAATAATAAAGGACAGGAAATTTTTATAAGATGTCAGTGTGTTTATTTCTTGGTACTTTAGCATGTTGGTGCTTGAAGTTCTACAAGAGCCAATATAGGTGATGGGAAGATCCCCAGTGTCATCAGCATAAGGTTGGGGGATCCAGCAGAAATGAGATGCTAGGCGGGGTATAATCTCTCACTATAACTTGAGGAACGAGGCATGAGACGTCGGGGAATGGCAGAATAGGGAGCAAATCAGTGCAAGCTGAGCCTGCACCCAGGAGGGTGGGAGCAGCAAACAAGAATAGAGTCGGTGACTGAGGAACGGAGAGAAGACACAGGTGTGTTGTCGGCATAGGTAAATAAAGGAGAATATGAAAGATGAGGGCCATGCTCAGAAGATCCTACAATCTAAAAGGAGCAACAATTGGGTGTGACACAAGGTGGGTTACGATGCAGAGGAGACCTTTTAGGCTTTGGTAAAGAAGTGGGTTTTTAGAGCCCATTTGAAGCCTTGGAAATAGGTGGAGATCCTGATCGGGAGAGGGGATGAGTTCCAGAGGTTGGGGGGCAGCATGGGAGAAGTCTTGGATGTGGGAGTGAGAGGACGTGATTTAATTATGTTTGTCTTTATTTCCTCACATTTTAAATGTCAATTATCAAGTTGATGATGATGACTGTTGCATCTAGGAATGCAGCAGCATCGAGAAATGTTTAGGGCGTATCTTGACGCGGCTCTAATTTTACACACTATTTTGAGTTACATGTATACACTCATAATTCAGTGAGGACACAATTTTACCTATTAATTTTATCTAGTTTTTTGTCAAGGCTGCAAAATTGCTCTCAACTCTACAAGACAGATTAAGTTGCTGGCAATGAGCCGCGTGGACATTACCGCAAGGTCCAGCTGTGCACATTACCAGGCATTTTGCTACGCACGGGGTGCAAGGAGAAATGAGCGAAGATTCCGACCATAACATCTACGCGATGCATCTCCGCAGACATTCTGGAGACACATTAGGCTGAATTGAATCTCCCCCTAAATGAGGATCTCTCTCTGTAGGTGGATTGCAGTTTCCACACAAACACGTGTCATTCTCTGGATGCTCAGTGGGCAAAACAATGACTCAGAAGGCAGCTATGTACACGATAAACAGTAGTCAAAGCTCCAGAATTTTAATGGCGTATTTACATGAAAATAAATACAAAATAAAAACTTCTTGTGAACTCTGTATATTGGCCCTACAAATATCTGGTTTCTGACATAACAATTTATAGAAAGATAGCGTCTCTTCCCACACTTATCAAAAGTGATATTAAGAGGCTGCATTCACACACAAATGTACTTTAAACTGTCAGAAAATATAATGAATCATCTGTTATCAGGTCGGGTGCTAGCAGAGATAGAAAGAGGTGTGTGATTGCTGCTTATCTTGTATAATGTCTCAAGGGATCAGTCAATTAGGCTACCGCTAGCAGAAAAAAAAAAAAAAAAATCAGAAGTAGAAAGCCCGGTTTAATGTTAGTAAGTAGACACATACTCTGCGGATAGAATTCCATGCAAGCTATAAATTCTATAAACTGTAACGATTCATTGTTAAAACTGATAGTTTCTACAAACCCATTAGTACAATATTATTCTGAAGGGGTGTTGTCTGAAGCATGTGAATTGTAATGATGCAAGAATCAAATGAATCTCTGTAAAGCGATCGTCTGTTCTTAATCTCATAATTGGCACAAAATTAAATTGTTTTATCAAACACGAGAATAAAAATTGTATGCCGCAATTGTAAATATATCGACTTGCATGTAATGCCAATAGCTCATTCTAAACTATCAAATAATGTTGCATCTGTGAACAGACTAACAATAGGAACAGTTATGTCAATCTCCTGCTTGGTTTTCAGTAAAGTTTTTGGTAAAATGTATTGTTCATTAAGTAATATAGCTCAATCTGTTGGGCAAAAAAGGGTGGAGGCCACAAGGGAGATGAAGATGACAAATGAGATTCTTTAGATTCAGATACCAAGCCTACACTTATCCTTGACATGAGAGTAAACTCTGTGGCTGTGTGTCACTTTTCTATAATTTCATATTTAACTACATTTATTTATTACATTATATATATATATATATATACAGTGCTTTTTTGTAAAAAAAAAAGGTGCCGGAACTCACGTCTTATTAATCTTTTATGAAAAAATATAAAAAATGATATATTCTGTAGCCTTCTTTCTGCTCCCCTTCTATTCTGTAGCCTTCTTTCTGCTCCCCCTCTATTCTTTAGCCCTCTTTCTGCTCCCCCTCCATTCTGTAGCCTTCTTTCTGCTCCCCCTCTATTCTTTAGCCCTCTTTCTTCTCCCCCTCTATTCTGTAGCCTTCTTTCTGCTCCCCCTCTATTCTGTAGCCTTCTTTATGCTCCCCCTCTATTCTGTAGCCCTCTTTCTGCTCCCCCTCTATTCTGTAGCCTTCTTTCTGCTCGCCCTTTGTTTTTCTGTAGCCCTCTTCTACTTTCGCCCCTTCCCGCTTTCTGTAGTCAGTATTACTTACCTTCTCTGCATACTTCTTTTCACTCTTCTTAGTTCGATCGCTGCTCCTCCCGCTGCCCTGCTTCCGGCCGACGGAAGCAGGACACACACACACACACACAGATGCGGTGCTGCACTGTAGCAGCACCGCAGAGGAAAAAAAAAAGTAAAAAAAAAAGTTTAAAAAAAAGGTGCCAGAACTCCGTTCCCAGCGTTCAATGGGAAAAAAAGCACTGTATATATATATATATATATAGCGCCTATCACATCAGTCCCTGCCCAGTAGAATTTACAATCTATACCCTATAGTGGATAAAACCATGTCACAACAGAGGGAGAACATACAAACTCTACAGTTGGAATTAAACCCATGACCTCAGGTCTGCGAGGTAGCAATGCTAACCGCCGTGCAACTGCTGCTTAGTGTCGCGCCCACGTATTAAATGCACCTAGATGGTGAAAAAACATGCATCCCTACTTTACAAATATTACAATCGGGTTGTATTGTGGAAAAGGGGGTGGTCACATCAAGATGGAGGTCTAAGGCCTGATTCATTAAGGATCTTAACTTAAGAAACTTCTTATTTCAGTCTCCTGGACAAAACCATGTTACAATGCAAGGGGTGCAAATTAGTATTCTGTTTTGCACATAAGTTACATACTGACTGTAGTTTCATGTATACTAATTTGCACCCCTTGCATTGCAACATGGTTTTGTCCAGGAGACTGAAATAAGAAGTTTCTTAAGTTAAGATCCTTAATGAATCAGGCCCCTACTCGGGTCAAACAGGGGGAGTGGCCAATGCACTTCGGCATGCTTGACATACCTGAAACATCAGGCTGCTCCTAACCCTCCTCCCCTCCCTCCCCTCTGCTCCCCTAATGTAACATGCAGTTCGACACACACCAGTATTGGGGGGTTGGTGCCACCCATACACCCTCCGCTGCCACATTTCAGGCATGTCACGCTATTGTCTATAATAATATTAGCAGTAATAATGATTAAATTGGTTACTATGATCTGGTTTGGCTGTTTTGCAGCAGTTGACAAATCTAGGAATGGGCGGTAGTTTTCTGACATTCATATATTCAACTTCTGAAAATGTCCAATTTTGTCAGGACTTGGATGAGCGAAAAGCAACATTGCAACATGACATAACTTGAATATGTGTAATCAGGAATACAGCACGACTTATCCAGTGCTCCCAATATTACATGTGAGCTGAAAAACACTCAGGGGGCAGAAATGTGCTATTTTAAGGATACGTGTTTTCAGACTGAGCTAAACAGAAATCTAACTTTAAACTAGTTCCCCCGCCTCCTTTGCTGCTTTCAGAACATTTTTGTTGCATTCAGTGATAAAAACAAACTAGGAAAAAGATCAAAATAGCACAAAAAAAAAAGTTTAATGGAAAACTTCAGCTCTCAGTCCCAGATCACGCTGTGATGTCATCATACCGTGTGTACATAAACTACATCCCATTTTAAGACACACTTTGTCTCCAAGAAAATGCAACAGGATTATGGCGCTCGTCCGGATTCAGCTCCACGGGTTCCTGCGCTGCGTCAGTGCATTTCATAAGCTGCAGACTGCTGATGCTTCACTGTGACTACACCAAACTCACACGTTAAGGCTTAACCTGTACTTACAATAAATAAAGACACTGACACCGGACATTTGTTGGCAACTAAAGGTCACAGTTTATTAAAAACAAGACATGGTGGCGGAGAAGGCAAATTGCGAGTCAGCTGCAACTAATAGCAGTAACCAAACAGTAACCATCCGGCTCAAACCACTGATCCCAGGTTATTATCCTTTATGATTAGTGGTAAATTTGACGTCAGAGTGACTACACCCCTTCTGGACTCACAAAGACATGCCCACACAAAGCTGGTCAAGGGATCCCCCTCACAAGGGGATTAAGAGCCAAAGTACTTTGAAGAGGGTAGTGACCTGCGGCCAAAGGCGGTATCACCCAGGGGCAAACGCAGGATTTGTAGAGGGGAGTTTCCACACCACGCCACTCGTGGGCGTGACCAGCATGCATGGGGGCGTGGCTATAATATTAGACAGTGCTTGGCTGCTCTCCAATTCTTCCTATCCCCATAATATACATGGGCAATGCTACGTGCATTACTGTTAGGTGCACACAGCTCTCTCTTTTCAAGCAAAGCCGTGTGAAGTGGGGGTCCAGCCACCTCAATTATACAGTGCCCCAGGCCTGGACAGGGGTTTTCCAGGCACTAGGAAACCCCCCTTGGTTTGCCTATGGCACCGTATGAACTGGGTGCCATCTCACAAATGCCTTTCTGCCATAGCTGTGCCTGCTCTGTATAGAGGGGAAAGAAATTGGTTAAACATAACATGCATACATCATAATTGACGGGAAGGAGGAATTTCCAGCAGAGAAAGAGGACTCAGCATGCCTTGGGAGAAGCTATATACTATCCTTAGTAACACTCCCATGGACATCCTATTGGGTGGGATCTGCAGTGGACTTAACCCTGAGTGGGTAAGCACCAGATGTTAACCCTATTATCTGAGTTTAAGGTCGTTTAGTTTATGGCTTGTCATTGTTTCCTTATTTTCCAATATTTGCCATCCGGCACTAACCACTGGTCCCAGGTTATTATCCTTTATGAATGGCCAGTGGTAAATCTGACGTCAGTGTGACTACACCCCTTCCAATATAGTCCTGGAGGCAGGAACTGCCAATACAAAGCAACATGCAGATGCAATGTTGCAGTACAAGCATAGGCTTATCCCCTTCTTTATGGGGACACAGTCTCTCTCTATGGTAGCACAGTCTCTCTATGGTAGCATAGTCTCTTTATGGCTGCAGAGTCTCTCTATGGTAGCACAGTTTCTTTATGGCTGCAGAGTCTCTCTATGGTAGCACAGTTTCTTTATGGCTGCAGAGTCTCTCTATGGTAGCACAGTTTCTTTATGGCTGCAGAGTCTCTCTATGGTAGCACAGTTTCTTTATGGCTGCAGAGTCTCTCTATGGTAGCACAGTCTCTTTATGGCTGCAGAGTCTCTCTATGGTAGCATAGTCTCTCTATGGTAGCACAGTCTCTTTATGGCTGCAGAGTCTCTCTATGGTAGCACAGTCTCTCTATGGTAGCATAGTCTCTCTATGGTAGCACAGTCTCTTTATGGCTGCAGAGTCTCTCTATGGTAGCAAAGTCTCTCTATGGTAGCATAGTCTCTTTATGGCTGCAGAGTCTCTCTATGGTAGCGTAGTCTCTCTATGGTAGCATAGTCTCTCTATGGTAGCATAGTCTCTTTATGGCTGCAGAGTCTCTCTATGGTAGCGTAGTCTCTCTATGGTAGCATAGTCTCTCTATGGTTACACAGTCTCTCTATGGTAGCACAGTCTCTGTATGGTAGCACAATCTCTCTATGGTAGCACAGCCTCTCTCTATGGTAGCACAATCTCTCTATGGTTACACAGTCTCTCTATGGTATCACAGTCTCTCTATAGTAGCACAGTCTCTTTCTATGGTAGCACAATCTCTCTATGGTTACACAGTCTCTCTATGGTAGTACAGTCTCTCTATGGTAGCACAGTCTCTCTCTATGGTAGCACAATCTCTCTATGGTTACACAGTCTCTCTATGGTAGTACAGTCTCTCTATGGTAGCACAGTCTATCTCTATGGTAGCACAATCTCTCTATGGTTACACAGTCTCTCTATGGTAGTACAGTCTCTCTATGGTAGCACAGTCTCTCTCTATGGTAGCACAATCTCTCTATGGTTACACAGTCTCTCTATAGTAGCACAGTCTCTCTCTATGGCAGCAGAGTCTCTATCTCGCTGGGCACATAGCAATATACACTAACTTGACGTCAGCATCTCTTAAATTATAAATGTGCATTAGGCAGCAACGATTGTATTTCATTGTAGCTCAGCTATCTTTAAATACAAATTCCATGTTTTAAATATTTACAACTTGCCCCACAACACTGACAGTTTACCTATAGAATATTTACAGTTACTGACTGGTGAGAGAGTGATAAACACTACTTCTATAGTTTATAGATATCTGTGTTAACTTTCTCACACTCTGCAAAAGTTTTTCACACTTAAGGGTTGGCTCTTTCCTTCAGATTGTATCGCTAATTCAGGCTCGATTGTGTTCAATAATCATCACTAAACTGGTTCATTTAAATTCCTTACTAAGAAGCATTTGTGAGGTTTTATCTCTGGTTTTTGAGCTGGAAGCAGACAAGATTTGGGATTATCGCGAAGGATGGCAAGTGGACTGTTGCACTGAGATAGCGGAAATCCCAAGGGAACTGGTGTACTACAGTCACAAACTGCCACAATAACAATGACAAATTAGTTTACCAACTCCAGAAGATTTACTGCATGTTTTCTGGTTCATGTCTCTGTTTTTGAGAACACCTGTAAAATCCTTGACATAGTCATTCATTCATCATCATCATCACCATTTATTTATATAGCGCCACTAATTCCGCAGCGCTGAACAGAGAACTCGTCCAGATCAGTCCCTGCCCCATTGAAGCTTACAGTCTAAATTTCCTAACATACACACACACAGACAGAGAGAGAGAGACTAGGGTCAATTTGATAGCAGCCAATTAACCTAAAAGTATGTTTTTGGAGTGTGGGAGGAAACCAGAGCACCCGGAGGAAACCCACGCAAACACAGGGAGAACATACAAACTCCACACAGATAAGGCCATAGTTGGGAATTGAACTCATGACCCCAGTGCTGTGATGCAGAAGTGCTAACCACTTAGCCACCGTGCTGCCGAATATTTCCTTTTTCTCTTTTCGCTAAACACTACTTAGATGGCCATTAAAAGATACTACTCACCACTTAGTTGTCTTAGTGTACCATCAGGATCTACTTTACATTACAGCTGCAAAACATTGCATTATCAATTTTAAATAGATTTCAAAAACATTTTGTTAGCATTTTTAGCATTGCATTTGCAGGTATCTGTGGCTGTTAGATTGTGTATGCAGGTATGTGTTCTTCTTGCTAAATTCCTCAGTGTGGAAGATTTATACGGTGGCCCCTGCAAAACACAGTATCTCTCTCCTGAGCAGGTCAGTCAAGAAGCTCTTTGGTGGTCACGTGATGACAAAGGAAGGGAGGGCGGAGTTTTATGCTATGAACATTCCAAAGATCACAACTTAACAAACTATAAATCCTTAATAAAATCTTGAATCAAACCAAGAGGAAAAATGAACAAATCCATATGGGAAATGTACTGAAGTGCAGGTTTGTAAAACTGTCGGTTTTACATTGATTTCTGAGCAGTTTGCAAACCGTCAGATGTACTAAACACCAAACCGCTCATAAAACACTGTTTTTCAAAATACTACATTTGATATCACGATTTTTTTTTTACATGGTAAGAATACAAATCACAAAATATATAGCGCTGTGGTTTGCCAAACCACTATGATTTATAATGGAAAGAGGATGGTTGTGAAAGCTGAGATTGCTCAAATTGAAGGCCATTGGCATATGATGGCATGTGATGCCTATCCTACAGGGTAGCCTGTCTGCTGCAGTGGGTGTGTTAAGATGGCAACTGTTATAATGGAGCTGTGCACAGGGCCACCAACAGGGGGGGTGCGGGCACTAATAACCCAGGCCCCGGCATGCCAGGGGGCCCGGCCCGGGCCCTCACTGCCGACGTTTTTTTATTTTTTCATATTTTTTTTTTAACTTTATTTTTTTTTAACTTACTTTTTTTATCTGTTTTTCTTTCTTTTTTTTTGTGCGGGAGAGGGGGGGCGCCAGTGCCGCAATCATGTAAGTATACAAATACTCATATGATCGTGGGACCGGCAACTCTCTTCCCTCCTCTGTTTGCACTGAATGTCGGGCGTGACGTCATCACGTCACGCCCGACATTCAGTGCAAACGGACATTCAGTGAGGAACGGCGCAGAGAGGACCAGTAGTGAAGAGGGAAGACAGAAAACAGATGACATAAGAGAAGAAAAGAAAATAGATGAACGAAGCCATTACAAAGGTAAAAGAACAGAGGAAAGCAGAAAGGCAAAGGGTGATGAAGAAGAGGAGGGGAGGAGAAAGGCACAGGGTGATGAAGAAGAGGGGGAAAAGGCACAAGGTGATGAAGAAGAGGGGGGGTATGAGAGAAAGGCACAGAGTGATGAAGAAGAGGGGGGAGAGAGAAAGGCACAGGGTGATGAAGAAGAGGGGGGAGAGAGAAAGGCACAGGGTGATGAAGAAGAGGGGGGGTGTGAGAGAAAGGCACAGAGTGATGAAGAAGAGGGGGGAGAGAGAAAGGCACAGAGTGATGAAGAAGAGGGGGGAGAGAGAAAGGCACAAGGTGATGAAGAAGAGGGGGGGTGTGAGAGAAAGGCACAGAGTGATGAAGAAGAGGGGGGAGAGAGAAAGGCACAGGGTGATGAAGAAGAGGGGGGAGAGAGAAAGGCACAAGGTGATGAAGAAGAGGGGGGGGTGTGAGAGAAAGGCACAGAGTGATGAAGAAGAGGGGGGAGAGAGAAAGGCACAGAGTGATGAAGAAGAGGGGGGAGAGAGAAAGGCACAGGGTGATGAAGAAGAGGGGGGGTGTGAGAGAAAGGCACAGAGTGATGAAGAAGAGGGGGGAGAGAGAAAGGCACAGAGTGATGAAGAAGAGGGGGGAGAGAGAAAGGCACAAGGTGATGAAGAAGAGGGGGGGTGTGAGAGAAAGGCACAGAGTGATGAAGAAGAGGGGGGAGAGAGAAAGGCACAGGGTGATGAAGAAGAGGGGGGAGAGAGCAGGGCCGCCGAGAGGGGGGGGGAGCGGGTACATTTTACCCGGGCCCGGCCATGCCAGGGGGCCCGGGCCGGGCCCTTGCTGCTATTTTTTGTCATTTTTTTTTTTTATTTTATTTTTTTGTATTTTGCGTATTTTTATTTTTTTAAAAAAAAAATTCCCGCGGGGTAGGGGGAGGGGGGGGGGGGGGGCGTTGGTGGGGGGAGCTATAAGAAATAAAAAAAAAAAAAAAAAATCAATACTCACGTGACCGCGGCGCCGCGTCCCTCCTCTCCTGTCTTCTCCATTCACACTGACTGTCGGGCGTGACGTCATCAAGTCACGCCCGGCAGTCAGTCAGTGAGGAGCGCCGCAGCCTGACAAGACCAAAGAAGAAGAAAGAAGAGAAGACAGAAGAGAAGAGAAGAAAAGAAAGAAGCTGACAAAAGGTAAGGAAAGAAACTGAGAGGCACAGAGGAGGAAAAGAGAGGGACAGAGGAGGAAAAGAGAGGCACAGAGGAGGAAAAGAGAGGCACAGAGGAGGAAAAGAGAGGCACAGAGGAGGAAAAGAGAGGCACAGAGGAGGAAAAGAGAGGCACAGGGGAGGAAAAGAGAGGCACAGAGGAGGAAAAGAGAGGCACAGAGGAGGAAAAGAGGGGCACAGAGGAGGAAAAGAGAGGCACAGAGGAGGAAAAGAGGGGCACAGAGGAGGAAAAGAGGGGCACAGAGGAGGAAAAGAGGGGCACAGAGGAGGAAAAGAGAGGCACAGAGGAGGAAAAGGGGGCACAGAGGAGGAAAAGAGAGGCACAGAGGAGGAAAAGAGAGGCACAGAGGAGGAAAAGAGAGGCACAGAGGAGGAAAAGAGGGGCACAGAGGAGGAAAAGAGGGGCACAGAGGAGGAAAAGAGGGGCACAGAGGAGGAAAAGAGGGGCACAGAGGAGGAAAAGAGGGGCACAGAGGAGGAAAAGAGAGGCACAGAGGAGGAAAAGAGGGGCAGAGAGGCACAGAGGAGGAAAAGAGGGGCAGAGAGGCACAGAGGAGGAAAAGAGGGGCAGAGAGGCACAGAGGAGGAAAAGAGGGGCAGAGAGGCACAGAGGAGGAAAACAGGGGCAGAGAGGCACAGAGGAGGAAAACAGCGGCAGAGAGGCACAGAGTTATAAAAAAAAGGGGCAAAGAGGCACAGAGTGAATAAAAAGGGGGGAAAGCAGCATGGAGGGCGCAGTGTAGTTGTGATGGGGCTTGTTGCAATGTAGTGTGTGTGCGGTAGGTGGTGGCTAATTAATGGGCGCTATTTTGTTTGTAGGGTGATGGTGAGGCAATTTAATAGTGGGGATTATTAATTTAAGATGGGGTGATTTGGGGCCTATTGAATGTGGAGGTGAGTTTGGGGAGGATGAGGTCTATTTATTAAATGTGACTATGAATTATTTAATGGCAGTGATGGTTGCGGGAAATAGGTATTGCTAGGCTGTTTGCATGACGGGAAATAGGTTTATTTATTACATGTGAATTCTATTATTTTAATGTTGGGGCTGGAGGAAGGCCTAATTATTAATCGTGGGTGCTATTGATTTAACGCTGCGTCTGACTGAAATTTTCTAAATGTAGCCATTTTTTTCCCAAATAGGTCCTTCTACATTCCAAGATCCAGGCAAGCCACAACTAAAGAAACCAGCAGCCTCGGGTGGAGAAAGTGAGAAGAACAGGTAGGACAGAGCAGCATAGTGTGTGAAATGTTGTGATTCTAGTAGGGACAATGCCAATGTTTGGTGAGCCCAGTGGGCGCAGGCCAAGACTGAACTGTTTGTGTACACACTGCATTCTTTGTATACTACACTGTGGTGCTGGATGTCTTAAAAGTCAGGAGTGCTTGGACATATGTGACGCTGTGGTGAATTCAGGACCTAGTGATTTTGATGTGCTAGCTATGCGCCCAACGGTGCATTGCCACGGCCCCAAATGTATGACCACATTCCCGAAAATTTTTGCACCGTCGTTAGGCTAGCCACGCCCCAATGGCGCATTGACACGCCCCTGAATGTATGACCAAACCCGCGTCGTGTTTTTTGCACCGCCGTTAGGCGGCGCAAAATTTTTTTAGGGCTTACTCAACTATGGGGGGGCCCCATGAGTTTGTTGTACCCGGGCCCTGAATTCCTCTTGGCAGCCCTGGGAGAGAGAAAGGCACAGGGTGATGAAGAAGAGGGGGGAGAGAGAAAGGCACAGGGTGATGAAGAAGAGGGGGGAGCAGAATGGCACAGAGTGATGAAGGGGGGGCAGCATGGCAGAGTGTGAAGGGGGTCAAAAGCAGCATGGCAGATTGTGAAGAGGGGCAAAAGCAGCATGGAAGAGTGTGAAGAGGGGCAAAAGCACAGTGTGATGAAGGGGGGCCAGGTGAAGGGGGGGAAACAGCATGGACGGCGCAGCGTGATCATAAGGCGGCATAGCGTGGTGATGATGAAGGGGCACAGTAATGTGTGTTATGGCACAGGAAGCTTTTGACAATGTAGTGTGTGTGAGGTAGGTGGTGGCTACTTAATGGGTGCTATTGTTTGTGGGGTGATGGGGGCAATGTAATAGTGGGGACTATTAATTTAAGATGGGGTGGTTTTGGGGCTATTGAATGTGGGGGTGAGTTTGGGGAGAATGAGGTCTCTTTATTAAATGTGTCTATGAATTATTTAATGAAAGTGATAGTTGCGGGAAATAGGTATATTTATGAGGTGTAAATACTATAAATTTATTGCTAGGGCTGTTTGGAGGGAGGGAAAAAGATTTATTTATTAAATGGGAATACTATTATTTTAATGTTGGGGCTGGAGGAAGGCCTAATTATTAATCGTGGGTGCTATTGGTTTAACACCGTGGCTGGTTGAAATTTTCTAAATGTACCCATTTTTTTCCCCAAATAGGGACCCCAACATTCCAGGACCCAGACAAGCCGCAACTAAAGAAACCTGCAACCACAGGTGGTGAAAGTGACAAGAACAGGTAGGAGAGAGCAGGACAGTCTGTCAAATGTTCTGATTCTAGTGAGACAATCCCAATTTTTGGTGACTGTTCTGCCCAATGTAAGGTGCAGGTACTACACTGTGGTGCTAGATGTCCTGAAAGTCAGGAGTGCATGGACATATGTCACACTCGTATTCAGGATCTAGCGCTTTTCAGCTGCTAGCCACGCCCCAATGATGCATAGCCACGCCCCCAATGGTATGACCACACACACTTCTAATTATGCACCGCCGCTTTTTTGCTATGCTCAACTATAAGGGGGGCCCCATGAGGTACCGTGGCCCTGATTTCCTTTTGGCAGCAATTGGGGCGCCCTCACTACTGGGCACAGGCTCATCCCCTCACTCACTCCCCTCCTCCCTCTTTCCCTTCCAATTCTATCTGTACACTGAAAAACACTTTTACCTCTTTGCCCTGTGCACTTTTCTCTGCTAAGTTGGTACTTCAACTTATACCTATTGTACTTTGTCTATACTTATTTGCACTTTGCTTGTACTGCACTTTGTTTTTGCACAATCCTCTATACCATGTATCGTTACCCACTCAGCGGCGGTGCAATTTTTTTTACCGTGCTCAACTATAAGGGGGGCCCCATGAAGTTGTTGTACCAGTGCTCTGATTTCCTCTTGGGAGCCCTGGCTGCACAGTTTGTGTTTTTAGATGTCAGTTGGCCCTGGACCCTCTCAGATCAGACGGTTATGCAAATGTTTCCTTCATGAACAGGTGAGAAATGATTCTGAGCCTTTAACATCAGACTCCAATCTAGTGACTGGGCTGTACAAAATATTATGTGTGTTACACTTCATGGCAGTGTTGGCTAACCTGTGACACTCCAGGTGTTGTGAAACTACAAGTCCCAGCATGCTTTGCCAATATATAGCAGCGTATTGCTGGAAGAGTAAGCTGGGACTTTAGTTTCACAACACCTGGAGTGTTACAGGTTAGCCAACACTGCTTTATGGCCACAGGTTCATTCCAATCTAGGTGGTTACAAGTGGTAGGCTTTACACAGGCAAAAATTTCAAGTGTTAAGTGCAATAAAAAGACTGTCACATACATATATCTGCTTCCCCCCCCCCCCCCCCCACCAGGTGGCACAGTGGTTTAGGCAAAAGATAAAGTTCTACTGGCTTTCAGGATTACCTCTTATCTTGGAAGATGTAATTTGCACACTTATTGGCCTGAGACCGCCTCACTACCAACTGCTCCCACTATCACATGTTTTGAAAGCTAATTGAAAACCGCCAAGAAAAAAACAGGTTTCCAAAACCAGTCCTGTTGCACAAAACCACCGACGGTTTGCTGTAAAACGCCAGCAATTTTGGAGTTTGCAAACAGCACACATTGCCTGCAGATTAGACAGTAAATCCAGCAAGCATTTTAGAGCTGAAAATCAATGGCAAAATCTGGCAATTTCCAAAAATATGGCTGATCAATACATTTGTCTGCTTATAGGTAACCTGTGTAAACTTAGGTTGAAAAAGCCTTCAATTGGTCTGGTTTGTTGATGGATATAACTACTTTCATCCATGTGAACTTGGAGGTGTACTTATTTTTATTTTGATTAGGCATGAGCGGGCTCGGATTGCGCTAATCCGAGCCCACCCGAACAGTGCGGGTCCGACAGGGTCCGAGCACTGTTTGGGTATTTCCGGCGGCAAAAAAAAACGAAACAGAGGTTTTGACGTCCAAGTCTCGCGTCGGATCTCGCGAGACTCGGATTGCATAAATTCGGTTGGAGTTTGTAGTGGTGCTCTGTCCTGCTGATCAGTCCAGTGGTGCTTTTGTCCTGTGCTCTGTCCTGCTGAGTCCAGTGGTGCTTTGGCCAGTGCTCTGTCCTGCTGAGTCCAGTGGTGCTTTTGTCCTGTGCTCTGTCCTGCTGAGTCCAGTGGTGCTTTGGCCAGTGCTCTGTCCTGCTGAGTCCAGTGGTGCTTTTGTCCAGTGCTCTGTCCTGCTGAGTCCAGTGGTGCTTTTGTCCAGTGCTCTGTCCTGCTGAGTCCAGTGGTGCTGTGTCCTGTGCTCTGTCCTGCTGAGTCCAGTGGTGCTGTGTCCTGTGCTTTGTTCTGCTAAGTCCATAGTTATTTTAAAATTTTTAAAAAATCATAAAAAAAATTTAAAAAAATAACAAAAAAATTGTACAAAAATAATTAAAAAAATATATAAAAAAATTATTTAAAAAGTATAAAAAAAATTCTAGTGCAATATATTCTTGCAGTCCAGATATATTAGTACTGCAATATTTACCTACGTTCACTGTTCTTGCAGTCCAGAAATATAAGTACCAGAGATTAAACTACGTTCACTGTTCCTGATTGGTTTGTTAAAGTGCGAATGCCCTATTTCATCAACATCAGGGTGGGTGGGAGGGCCCGAGGACAATTCCATCTTGCACCTCTAGCAAACTCTTGCAAACTGCCATCCTGTCTGCCACTGCAGTGCCCCTCCTAGATGGGCCACGTGTTTGTGCCACCCACTTGTGTCGCTTAGCTTAGACATCCAGCTACCTCGGTGCAACCTTTTGGACTAAAAACAATATTGTGAGGTGTTCAGAATAGACTGGAAATTAGTGGAAATGAATGTTATTAAGGTTAATAATAGCGTAGGAGTGAGAAAAAAAACAAAAATATGGATTTTAGCACTTTTTATGCTTTTTTTAAAAAAAATCAGAACCCAAAACCCAAAATCAGAACCAAAACCTTTCGTGGGGTGTTTTGGCAAAACAAATCAGAACCCAAAACGTCAAGCTAATCAGAACCCAAAACCCAAAACCCCAAAAGTGTCCGGTGCACACCCCTAATTTTGATGCATCTGTGTGACCTTAGACGCTGCACTGATTTCAGCCTATTTATGCAACACAGCAGACTAGCACAATCCAACAGAGTATTTTTATTCTCTATAAATCGCGACTGTCCATATGTCTGGAAGCTACTACTGAACTCTAAATTGTTTGTGCTTTTTAAAAAAAATATACAAAAAACAGATTATAGACAAGATTTAATGGAATTAGTTTGTGGTTATGTGATTGATTTTTAAACAGGAATTTAGCTGTGATGGAAATCACATGACTAATGGTAGTTCTGTTAAATAACTGATGTTTGTGTTAATTAGTTAGATAAATAACAAACCATACTGTAGTGAGCAGGCCAAAAAATGTCACGGTAAATAACAACAGATCTTTTTTCTATTTTAAACATTAGATTTTGTTCCTGTACTTAAAGAATATTTCCACCTTTTGGCTGCAAAATTCTAAAACCTAAACCCCACCCTCCTGTTTTCACTTACCATGACTGTGGGGGTGCCTCCTCTACAACCCCAGTCCTCGGCACTGTAGGCAGGGCTAGGGCTAACATTAAACAAATCTAGGTGTTTACCTAGGACACCAATGGCCAATCCCAGCCAATGACAGGAAGAACAAGAAGCCAGTAGTTTCTTACACTTGAAGCTGCTGACTGCATATCCTCTATGTCAGTGCTACGCCGCAATTGCCGCTCTTGACTATGATGTCACAGCTACACGCTACACTGCCGGTCTGAGGAGCCAAGGATGCTGGCTCCTGGGAACTTTGTTTCCAAGGGGAGTGTCAGACGCCATCCCCGCACTTCTCCTGGGTGCCGGGGAGCGGTTGCCTGTCTCCTCTCTGACGCGAGCTCCATTGCCTAGCAATGAGACGTCTCTTCCGGCCTCTAGGTTCCCTTCTCTGCGCGCAAATGCACTGCAGCCGCGTCCCATCGCTAGGCAATGGGACACACTCTTCAGGGCTCTGTCGACGGTCAGATGTGCTCTGACCGCCAGAACTCATCCCTCCTCCTATCAGGGACAATTTCCCCCTATATTAAGATCCTCCTTTCACTCCCTCATTGGCAGAGCATTGGTTCACCAGTCTCCAGCATTCCTATATCCTACTCCCTGTTCCTGCATTTGCTATTCTTATTCTGACCTTCGACTTGCTCCTTCACTTCTCCATTGTCCTTGAGATTTGGAACCCTTTTGTCCGCTAGTTCCTGACCTCGGCTTTTCTGACCATTCTTCTTGATTCCCCTTTGTACTTCGCCTCGGCCATCCTGTGTACTCCCCATTGCACTGGTGACTACCTGGGAGAACCGCGACCTGCGCACCTCACTCAGCTGAGCCCATACCTCCTTGCGGGGGTAGCTGGTGAAAACTGGGGGTGCATTAGACTCCGCGCCTCTCAGTCTAGTTGTGTTAATACCAGTCAGTGGCTCTCTCTATATTACGAACGTGACAGGGAGGATGGGGGTCGCTTCTGAGTGAGGGTATGGGCGCCCAGAACTTGCTACGGTCCTGACTGTAGGGATCACTAAAGAAATCAGTCCCCCATCAAGGAAGGTATAGTTCAAAGTCAATTCAGCCTTTATCATCAATGGAGGAAGTAAAACCATTACAGACTATGAAGCTCAGAGGTTAGGGGGGCGGTGATGCCAGTCCACCAGTCCATTTGCTGCTGAGGCCCTCACTCTGCTGTTCTAAGCATGTCCAGATGCTGAAACATCCATAACTGAGAGGCCAAATAGGCCTTCACTGTGTGGGCACACAATCCGAAGTTCATTACTGGAGGAAGGAGTAGCATCGCCGGGTACCCACCAAAATGTGTTTTGGGCAGGGGCTCGCTGGCAAATTTTAGCCCGGGGGGCAAGACTCGGCTCAGCAGCCTATCAGCGACATTTGAAATAAGGCAGCCCAGTTACCCAACCCAAGGTAGCTCACTATGGAACCAGCCAAGGGGGCAGATGTCCCTCTGCCCCCCAGGACAGCCAGTCCCTGGTTTTGTGGCTAATACTGGAGCATGACACCTTCGTCTATCGTCATGTTGCTTTAACCACCAATGTTAAATATCTTAGCACCAATTATTGCGCTGGGATCCATGCGATGACAGGAGCAAAATAGAGCTCCGGCTGAGCCCTACTCTGGTCCTTTTTTGAAGGTCCCCTACAATGTAGAGGATGGAGACCCATTGGAGTAACTCCCAGAATTGAGGTAAGGGGGAGCAAGGGTGATGGGGGTTAGTTTATAAAACGTTATTAAACTTTTCAAAACTGTCCCATAAAATATTTGTCTTGCTTCGCATTTGGCTGCGAAGTTTCTCCTGCTTCTCTGGCAGAATTTGGCCTTAATCTGTTTGCAGTCCTTCTCCAAGCAGACAACGGAATAAGGTGACCATCGTCATCCCAGGTCTATCCATGTTATACGCTTCAAGAAATCTGAATTTATAAGCACATTGTCAATTGGCAGATTGTGGAAGGATGAATAATGAAGTGGCTTCATTAATGAGCAACCCTTCTATGCTTTCATAGTTCTCCTGACTGTAACCCCGAGAGATGCACCAGGGGTAGCTCTTATGGGAATGATTGTCCAACCACAGATCTCAACCCATCAGTAACAAATAATAGATCCCTCCTGATGCTACAGTATTACACACAGAAGTATCACATTAATTATTTTTTAAAATGAGTTATAAGCCCAATTTTTATATTTCATGGGCCTCCTTTTATTGTAGATGTTGGGTGTGATTCTTGCTCGTTTGCAAGGCGTATCTTGCGTGAAATAGCTCTGCGCATGCTCAGAAACGGACCTTAAGCCAATGAACCCAACTGCATGCAATTCATGTGTGAACGCAACTGACGCAACCGTCTAGGACTGAAAGGGGGTGGGAACGGGCGGACTACGTAAGCAATGTAGGGGTGTGCCGATGCAGTTGCAGCCTTTCAAGTCCTGGACTACTCTTAAGTACACTTGTTTTCAGAGGTAGCGTGTGCACCAGCTACAGGTCAGGTGTAAGTGCTGACTGATAGTGATGACTGATACGACATAGTCTTTGTTTGGAAAAGTACAGAACATGTGTGTGCAAGGAAGATAGACCATAACAATGCATTGTATGCACAGTACACATTAATAACTAGAGATGTTCACTGACCCTGTGTTCTTGTTTTGGTTTTGGTTTTGGATCTGGATTTACTTCGTGGTTTGGTTTTCATTTTGGCAAAACCACCCTTGCGTGTTTTGGTTTTGGTTTTGGATCCCGATTTTTTTTCTTTTTTTTTTTTGCTAATATCACATATTTTTGCTTTTTGTTCCCCCCCCCTACATTATTATTAACCTCAATAACAATAATTTCAAGTCGTTTGCAGTCAATTTTGACCACCTCACAGGTCACAATATTATTTTCATACACTTTCAAACAAAGACTGCAGATTTAGAAGACCAAGCTTGCCATCCCTAGTATTTGTATTTCAGCAATGACAATTAGCAATGGAGCAATAGAGCTCTCCTCTTTGTGTGTTACCTCTATAACACAGTACAATGTGACTGCAGATTTAGAAGACCAAGCTTGCCATCCCTAGTATTTGTATTTCAGCAATGACAATTAGCAATGGAGCAATGGAGCTCTCCTCTTTGTGTGTTACCTCTATAACACAGTACAATGTGACTGCAGATTTAGAAGACCAAGCCTGTCAGACCTATTATTTCTATTTCAGCAATGACAATTAGAAATGGAGCAATGGAGCTCTCCTGAATGTCACTGGAGACTTTGAAGAACACTGCTCCCCCTCCTCTTTCTTTTCTACCTATGACGCTTCCAAACTGCACTAGAGACTGCCAAGAACTGTGCTACCCCTTCTGTCTCCCTCTGTGAAATGGCGCTGGATCGCCGTGGAGGGCGGTACTAATATAATCCAAAGCTCTCGAGATCTGACGACGTAACAATGACGTTTGCCTCGTTTTCAATTCCGATGGCGCGCGAAAGTGCCGAGCCGACTCGGTTCTGCTAAGTTCGTGTGTGTTCGGTTCTTGAGAAACTGAGCCTGTGCATCTCTATTAGGAACATCTTGATTCATGTATTTAATGTAAAAAAAGAAATAAACCCACCATATTTTTTATTAATGAGTATAATATTAGAGATAGAGTTGTACATTTATTTTATAATATAAATTATTTTGTGTGTGTTCTGATGTGACCTTATATTGCACATATGCTTGTGTGTATCCTGCAGGCTGTTGTCTGTGTTTCGGTACAGCAAGTACCATTTAGACAGAGCGTACTTCTATGCAGATTCGAATTGAAACGCATCTTGCCACCCACTTGGATTTGCACACGGTTGGACCAACGCTCAAGTTCCGTGCTCTTTTTTTAAAACGTAAGTTGTGTTCCGATTTGAATCAGGCCCGATGTGACTACTTTTAGTTCTCACCGAATTCTGATATAGCATATTGAAAAAAAAATCAGTATTTATACATTTATAAAACTGTCAGCAAAAATATATGATCAAGATTTGGGAACTATGTGACTAAGTTCTTTACACACAATTTTTTTTTTTCTTCCTGTGACCTCATTTTAAGATTAAATTTTCAGTAGATCATTTTAGCTTAACACTGAATGGGTTAATAGAGCGGGTTACCGTCAGATCTTTAGGGAAATTATTTTGATTATGGAAGGTCATCTGCCCAATAACCATGAACAATTCAAGTTTCAAATATCCTGATAATCTACAAATGGCACTACTAGTAACATAAATAGGATAATAATTACTGTTTGTAGACAACAAATACTTAAATAAATCATTATGTGTACAAAGGCTAAATAAAGACAAGGAACAATACACTTGGCTTCAGTGAAACGGAGAAAATGATGGCATTTTTGCTGCCATATTTTAATAAGGACCATGAGGCCTTAAAATGTTGAAAGACTTTAAAATGTAAATTCTATGCAGGAACTTGCAGTGTGACCACAGTTATCTGGAGAGAGGCATTAGTTTGTCTTATTTGTTAGTGCTTGACAGATATACTCCCTTAACATGCGTTCTTTGTTAGTCTAGAACCGCAGGACAATTTAGCGTGACCAAATGGTTTATTATTTTAGAGGAATAGATACATTTAAAAATAATTCATCTTGGGTTTCTTTAAGTCTGTTTTCGTAGAGGCGAGGAAATGATCTCTGTGGGGGTCGATGTATAAAAGCAAAAACCAGACACGTGTACACAACTTTGCAACAATAAATGTTTGTTTAGGCATACGAGGCATCAGCCTAGAGACTCCTAAGGACTAGGTCCCCTGGTCAGACATGCTACACATAGTTCACATACAGAACTCTAGTGAGTTTTAGTCCAGCCAATTTATATTTCATTGATTAGCATGAAAATATGGCAATGTAAGCAGCCAGCTTTAAATCTTGGCTAGATCTTGACTTTACTTTGATTCAGAACAAACAGGAGCTAAATTGTGGCAAAATTTCGAGCACATCAAGTTCCATGGTGGTATATATAGGCTGTTTCACAGATTTGTGAGATTCCAGGGATACAATCTTTGAGTTCCCCTTTTTCTTTGCCATTCCACACTGTATTTGCATATTTGCATTTTACCAAATGAATAGTCTATAAATAGATGGTCAATTAGTTCTGCAGTGTGTGGGGATTGGGGTAGGTCTGAGAACACTTAATGGCAAATTCCTCATGTGAAATATGTTGTAAATTTCACGGCTAGATATGGAACAAATCAAATTATGTCTGTTGTTTAGAATTAGACATTTATGCACCAGGTAAAAATGTTTTGGAGATAAAATTCAGTACCAAAGGCAGTGTCCAATTTGAGGAATAAGGAGGTTGCATAATCTCCCCAGAAGATTACTAATTATGAAACCCTCCATTGTCAATATATGCACCCCATACTATTGTCAATATATATTCCACATACTATCCCTTTCTTGAGGTTTTACACAATGTACACTTGGCATTGATGTATTGCACACTGTTGTCACACTTAATGTAAGATGATGACTACTTGCTAGTATTTGCGCTGCTGAAACTGGAGACACAGATTTTTACGCGCCCCTGGTCAGCAGGGACCCCCGCAAGGAAGTATGGATTTAGCTGCAAGGGATGCGCAGGTCGCGGTTCTCCAGAACAGCCACCAGCCAACCAGATGAAGAATGGTCAGGCAATCCGGGTCAGAGGCGAGTGAGTAGAAACAGTACTGGATCAGAATCCGAGGGGTTCATCAGGACAAGCCAAAGGTCAAGTTCCACAAGAGTAAGTTAAGCCAGGGAGAATCCAAAGAATAGTCAGGAGAACCAAAGACAATGAGAGTTAGCACACTGGAACGTTGAAGCACTGGTGGGGACCAAGTACTCTGGCACCAAAGGGTGCCACAGAGATCCTATCGCATCTGGTTGTTAGGCAACCAGACGCAGGAGGACAAGCAGCCGATTAGATTAGATCTAATTAGATTAGACAATGGTTGCAGCCGTGCAACTACATGCTGTTTTACATTTAGTGCTGTGCGTTGGCCTTCCAGGCCGTCTAAAATCCCACCAGGAAATGCAAGGTGGCTCTATATCGCAATAAAGGATTCCTAGGATGTTATTTATTCTATAGATATAGTTTAGGACTCGCATTGTCCTGGTTTTCACAGTACAGTCATCTTTTATCACCCACAAACTTTAACTCACAAAACATAATTTTATTAATTTAGACTTCTGGTGAACAAAATTTCATGCAAATAGGTTCCCCTACCTATCTTACCTGATTTAGGGCCTGAGAGGAAGCATAGGATGGATTGAGCAAACTTCCGGTCACTAAAGTGTCCCAGTTTTTCATTTATACATTATTGGAGCCCGATTCTAGAGACAAAACCAGTTACAGAGAAGGTCCCTGTGTTCTACAGTTCTACATCCAGGTTTCTACTACAGATTTTTGCAGCTGTGTAAAATGTGCCTGCAATGACCTCTTAGCAAAGTAATACTGCCCAGAACAGCTTCTGCCAAATGACTACAAAATCCTTTCCACCATGAACAAATAACTATATTAGACAAACAGCATTGTGTGGACATATGTGAGAATGGAATATGTGGTCCTAAACTAGGCGGATTGTTTTGGATTGCTTATTTATTCCATTTTTTTTTCAAATCATTTCTCCAAGCTGTGTTCAGGATATAGTTTAAGCTACACCTTGCAGCTAGGTGCATGCAAGACAGTGGTGACGAGGGTGAAGAGAGGCACAAGCATTCCAATGCGATGACTGCAGCATTTAACTATGTATTTTACTCAGGCAGTACGTAGTTATTTTTTTATTTTAGGTAAATAATCCTTTTATCTTACTTCCACACCCGCATTACTCTGACGAGACAACCGGCGTAGAGTACTCTCCACCAGTTTACCTTAATGTTTAACATGTGGGAGAGTAAAGTAACCATAGGCAGTAAGTTTCTGGAGAGAATTAGAAGATTCAATAGAATTTATGAAATCAAGTGGTTGTGGGATTTTGATTGTGATATAAAACATGTAAATACAAATGTATGTCCGTATTTCTGCAGCTCCATATATGCCACTTTGGAAATGAGTTTGCATCATTAATCAGGTACAATCCTGCCTATTTTCTCCACATCGTCATATGTTATATTTTCTTAATGCCGTCACACTCAAGGTTGCATTATTTGTCGAAAATAAACTTGGTCCTTGTATACTTTCAACGAAGACATCACAAGAAAGAAAAACTGTCTGTGGTCTGGAATCGAGCAACAATCCTCCACCACAGTTTGACCTCTAGCTTCTATTAGAGACATGATGCTTGTTTATAAAAACAACATTACTTTGTATTGATGAAGCGCATACGAACGGGTGGTGTCCGGATGTGCCACACCCTGCCTTCTCCCATCCAGCCACATTGCTCCGATGCTATTTATCCGTTCATGTAAACATATACACTGAGAGATAATCTTTTGCAGGAACATGTTTACCCAATCCAAGGCATTCTACAAATCATCTAAACTATTTATGCAATGTATTTATTTTCATTCCCTGCTCATCTCATTTTGCATTAGGATTTGAGAAATTCCGGCTTATTTATTTAGCTGTAAATATTTAGGTATAGGCGCATAAATTAACAGAAACAAAGAAAGGGTTTAACAAAATAACTTCACAATGACTAAAATAAAGTAACGTAATTCCAAGCAGGGTGTTTACACGCGGTGGTCCCTGTTCATGGAAGGCTTCTGCAGTCCTTAAATGTGTGACTGTTTAGTGTGCCGTTTCACTGTAATTTACAAGAGCGAAGCCTATGCTGCATCGCTCATCAGTATATGCACAATTGTGGCTGTTTTTATTATTATTCATTATTTATATTTCATGTCCATTTTCAGGACATCCATGGCCCATCTGTGCATCCCATATCGTGCAGTGTCTATACTAAGCACAATATACTATCACAGTGGACCTGCCCCCATCATTACTGCAGTTCTTTAAGTTATTCTTCCAGTATGCTGCTACTTTGACCACTAATGTTTCATAATATACCTGGAAAGAATTGATTGCTTTTAGAGTTACTGACAAATGTTTTTTATTTGATTTTGCAGAGTACACTGGTTTTTGTGAGCATATATTTTCATATTGACACTTACCCTCTGCATATTTGTGCCTTCAAATGTTATGAAAAATACCAGCATAGGCAAACCGAGAGGGGGTTTCCTAGTGCCTAGAAACCCTCCTCCAAGCCTGGGGCACTGTATAATTGAGGTGGCTGGACCTTGCTCCCACTTCACATGGCTCTGCTTGAAAAGGGAGAGCTGCGTCCACCTAACAGTAGTGCACACAGCATTGCCCATGTATATTATGGGGTTAGGAAAAGTTGGAGAGCAGCCAAGCACTGTCTAATATTATAGCCACGCTCCCCATGCATGCTGGTCACGCTCACTGGTGGGGTGGTGTGGAAACCCCCCCTCTACAAATCCTGCTTTTGCCCCTGATCAGGGCCTGATTGTCCAACAGGCTGACTAGGCTGCAGCCTACGGCACGTGGCTTCTGGGAAGGGGGGCAACATTCTTTGGGGTGCAAATTTATGACATGGAGAGGTATAAACTGAAATTCATGAAAGAAACATGAAAGAAAACTCTAGTAAGGATTTCATCTTGACTTATTCCCATAGTAAAGGCTGAAGACAATGAGTCATCCTTGGGCAGGCGCTTGAGGGTAAGCGAGTAGGAGAGACAAGGATGGCGTCAAGCGCAGCCATGACAGCCCCCTCCACCTTCATCGTTCTGCTATATAGTTCTGATTTTAGTGAAATCAGTGTCAAAGATTTCCGTGACCCTATTAAAAACAGAAGTGGATCTGAGTTTTTACGGGAACATAAACATTGGTGTGCGGGAGTGAACGAAGCCGGATTTTAAGTTAAGGATGAGTTCATTTTTACCTACTGCGTATTAGCCTGGCATGGAAGGCAAGGGGGCGCTATGAGGGTATTAGCCTATGGCGACCTGAGCCCTTATTCAAGCCTTGAAAAATCTGGAGGTGTACAGTGTTGGTCAATTTGCGGGGCTTGTAAGCTTTGATGTACAATGTTCAATCAGGGATATAGGCTCAATGTACCCCCCCCCCCTTCCTTAAATATGGTGTCGTTCATGGAAATATCTTGTCTGCAAACCTACATGTAATATTTTCGGGAGAGCAGGGAAACCTCCCGGTTCTCGCCCCCGCAATAGATAAGTGGCGGGGGGGCTTAATGACGCAAATATTTCATCATCTTAGACCCGCCCCCTGTTGTAATTTGCCAAAATTGTGACAATTGTTTGCCCAAAATGATGTGATTCGTCAAGCCCCACCCCCGCACGCCGACCTCTCCCGGGATCTCCCTGAAGCCAACGAGGAAAGGTTGGTAAGTATGCCCAAACCTGAAAGAAACACATGTAACGGCACGAAAAAAAAACAACCATCTGATATTAGTAGTTCTACATCAGATATTACCCTAGCCAGAACGTACCTCTAGACATCGGGGCTGCGAGGCAGCAATGCTAACCACACTACAATATTATAATATATATATATATATATATATGTATATTTAGGTTTAGTTCTAATTTGATTTTTAGTGTTTCTGCTCATGGAAGTAAAAAGTTCAGGACACAGAAGTTGTTAAGTAACCAAGTTAAAGAGCATTTCTTGATATGGAAGCTGATACTATAGATCTTATTTCCCCCTGTTTTTCTAAAAATTGTAGACTCCTTACGTTGCCAATACCTCCGTAGTGATATTTAAGGTGACTCCAGGACGTCTGATCATCATAAGCTGCACATATAATCAATGGTATTAAAGAAAGAATAATCCTTCTTTTCTTATAGTAGAATCAGCACTTCTGTCTGCCTCCGCTGTACCATCCAAACAAATGCATAACTAATGTGGGCTGGCTGTACGTTATTAGATGTTCTTAACGTATTAAACCAATTCAGGAAAACATTGTGTTATGTTACTGCACAAAGCATTGGTAGAATGTCCGTATTTTATTATAAGAGATAAACAGTTCTGTGGTTTTAGCCGGTATACCCACTGTATGTGGCCAATTGTTTTGCTCCGTTACAGAGTGAGTGTTGGACTCAAGTACATGATTTGGGGGTAAAATACGTATGTCCGTACTGTAGGTGCGCACAAAAACTGCATACTCATCTTAGAGTGTGAGTGCGCTTAGAGAGATGCAACAGAGGAGGGAATGGGTGGGCCAGCGTAGGGCAAGCACACTAAGGGGTATATTTACTAAACTGCTGGTTTGAAAAGGTAGAGACGTTGCCTATAGCAACCAATCAGATTCTAGCTGTCATTTATTTAGTACATTCTACAAAATGATAACTAGAGTCTGATTGGTTGCTATAGGCAACATCTCCACTTTTCCAAACCCGCAGTTTAGAAAATATACTCCTAAGTAGGGATGAGCGCACTCGGATTTATGAAATCCGAGCCCACCCGAACGTTGCCGATCCGAGTCGGATCCGAGACAGATCTGGGTATTGGCGCCAAATTCAAATCTGAAACTGAGGCTCTGACTCATAATCCCGTTGTCGGATCTCGCGATACTCGGATCCTATAAATTCCCCGCTAGTCGCCACCATCTTCACTCGGGCATTGATCAGGGTAGAGGGAGGGTGTGTTAGGTGGTCCTCTGTCCTGGTAGATCTCGTGCTGTGCTGTTTAGTTCTGTGCTGTGCTGTTTAGTTCTGTGCTGTGCTGTGCTGTGTTCTGCAGTATCAGTCCAGTGGTGCTGTGTGCTGTGCTCTGTCCTTCTGAGGTCAGTGGTGCTGCTGGGTCCTGTGCTGTGTCCTGTTCAGTCCAGTGGTGCTGTGTGCTGTGCTCTGTGCTTCTAAGGGCATAGTTATTTCCCCAATATTCCCCTGTGTTTAAAAAAATAAAAAAAAGTTATTTAAAAAAATACCAAAAACTACTTTAATTTTTTTTAATTACCACAAAATTTGCACAACCAATCCTGCAGTATAAGCCCATTGGTACTGCAATATTACCAAGTTCACACATTCAGCAGTAAAAGTCCAGTGGTACTGCAATATTACAAAGTTTACACATTCTGCAGTATCAGTCCAGTGGTGCTGTGTCCTGTGCTCTGTCCTGCTGAGTTCCGTAGTGCTGCTGGGTCCTGTGCCGTGTCCTGTTCAGTCCAGTGGTGCTGTGTCCTGTGCTCTGTGCTTCTAAGGGCATAGTTATTTCCCCATTATTCCAAAGTTTTTAAAAAATAAAAAAAAAGTAAAAAAAAAATTACAATTAAAAATTAAAAAAAAAATATATATAATTATAACCAAATTTGCAAAACCAATCCAGCAGTATAAGTCCATTGGTACTGCAATATTACAAAGTTCACACATTCTGCAGTATCAGTCCAGTGGTGCTGTGTCCTGTGCTCTGTCCTGCTGAGTTCCGTAGTGCTGCTGGGTCCTGTGCCGTGTCCTGTTCAGTCCAGTGGTGCTGTGTCCTGTGCTCTGTGCTTCTAAGGGCATAGTTATTTCCCCATTATTCCCAAGTTTTTAAAAAATAAAAAAAAAGTAAAAAAAAATAAAAAAATTTAAAAAAAATAAATATATAATAATTATAACCAAATTTGCAAAACCAATACAGCAGTATGTTAAGTGAAGCCATTTTAGCTGAGGGCACTTAAAATGCATGGATTATGTTTTTCAGGTCCTTACCCATTAGGGGTTAAAGTTGTTTTAGTCCCAGCCAATAGAATCCATGGGGAGTGGTTTCAGTCACCTCATTAGAAACTCCCATGGGCTTCTAGACCTTTCCTTCCTGTGATTTCACTGATGCCTCCCTCCCGCCCAGCTAGTTATTGTTTGATTTAACAATCTTTTTTACAGAGGAGGCGCAGTTGGTGGGAGAGCAGTGCAGTCAATGACTAGTCACAACGGTGGTTAGGATATTTGGCCGCACGTCACTGCCCCTTTCAAGTAACATTACTCTTGATCCTTCTGAGTGGAGGATCCCTTGGCGTGCTTTGCGTGGCCGTCAATGTTGAGTTCAGAGGGGAGCAGTCATGCTGACGCCTGTTTAACACCGGCCAATGTTAAGGGAGTATTCCTTGGTTTAGTTTGAATGCCATTTGGGCATTGCAGTATTTGGTTAGATGATTAGTTGTTTAGTTGACTGCAGTTTGCTCTCGCCACCACCAGGTGACTTTCATTTAATTGGTTTATGATTAATAAAAACTGCGACCTTTTGCCAAAGTAGCTATACGTGTCTGTGTCTTTATTTCATTAGATTAAGTAACACTTTTAATGTACAAAGGTTGGTAAGGTGCGTGAAGGAAAAGGACATTAGCCATATGCGTTTTATAAGTCCATTGGTACTGCAATATTACCAAGTTCACACATTCTGCAGTATCTTGTGCTACATATAATGGAGACCAAAAATTTGGAGGATAAAGTAGGGAAAGATCAAGACCCACTTCCTCCTAATGCTGAAGCTGCTGCCACTAGTCATGACATAGACGATGAAATGCCATCAACGTCGTCTTCCAAGCCCGATGCCCAATCTCGTAGTACCGGGCATGTAAAATCCAAAAAGCCCAAGTTAAGAAAAAGTAGCAAAAAGAGAAACTTAAAATCATCTGAGGAGAAACGTAAAGTTGCCAATATGCCATTTACGACACGGAGTGGCAAGGAACGGCTTAGGCCCTGGCCCGTGTTCATGACTAGTGGTTCAGCTTCACCCACGGATCTTAGCCCTCCTCCTCCTCCCCCCCCCTACAAAAAATTGAAGAGAGTTATGCTGTCAGCAACAGAACAGCAAACAACTCTGCCTTCTAAAGAGAAATTATCACAAATCCACAAGGCGAGTCCAAGGATGTTGGTGGTTGTCAAGCCTGACCTTCCCATCACTGTACGGGAAGAGGTGGCTCGGGAGGAGGCTATTGATGATGTAGCTGGCGCTGTGGAGGAACTTGATGATGAGGATGGTGATGTGGTTATTGTAAATGAGGCACCAGGGGGGGAAACAGCTGATGTCCATGGGATGAAAAAGCCCATCGTCATGCCTGGTCAGAAGACCAAAAAATGCACCTCTTCGGTCTGGAGTTATTTTTATCCAAATCCAGACAACCAATGTATGGCCATATGTAGCTTATGTAAAGCTCAAATAAGCAGGGGTAAGGATCTTGCCCACCTAGGAACATCCTCCCTTATACGTCACCTGAATAACCTTCATAGTTCAGTGGTTAGTTCAGGAACTGGGGCTAGGACCCTCATCGGTACAGGGACACCTAAATCCCGTGGTCCAGTTGGATACACACCAGCAACACCCTCCTCGTCAACTTCCTCCACAATCTCCATCAGATTCAGTCCTGCAGCCCAAGTCAGCAGCCAGACTGAGTCCTCCTCAATACGGGATTCATCCGAGGAATCCTGCAGCGGTACGCCTACTACTGCCACTGCTGCTGTTGCTGCTGTTAGTCGGTCATCTTCCCAGAGGGGAAGTCGTAAGACCGCTAAGTCTTTCACAAAACAATTGACCGTCCAACAGTCGTTTGCCATGACCACAAAATACGATAGTAGTCACCCTATTGCAAAGCGTATAACTGCGGCTGTAACTGCAATGTTGGTGTTAGACGTGCGCCCGGTGTCCGCCATCAGTGGAGTGGGATTTAGAGGGTTGATGGAGGTATTGTGTCCCCGGTACCAAATCCCGTCGAGATTCCACTTCACTAGGCAGGCGATACCAAAAATGTACAGAGAAGTACGATCAAGTGTCCTCAGTGCTCTAAAAAATGCGGTTGTACCCACTGTCCACTTAACCACGGACATGTGGACAAGTGGTTCTGGGCAAACGAAGGACTATATGACTGTGACAGCCCACTGGGTAGATGCATCCCCTTCCGCAGCAACAGCAACAGCTGCATCAGTAGCAGCAACTACAAAATGGCGGCTCGTGCAAAGGCAGGCAACATTGTGTATTACAGGCTTTAATAAGAGGCACAACGCTGACAACATATTAGAGAAAATGAGGGAAATTATCTCCCAGTGGCTTACCCCACTTAGACTCTCATGGGGATTTGTGGTGTCAGACAATGCCAGTAACATTGTGCGGGCATTAAATATGGGCAATTTCCAGCACGTCCCATGTTTTGCCCACACCATTAATTTGGTGGTGCAGCATTACCTCAAGAGTGACAGGGGTGTGCAGGAGATGCTTGCGGTGGCGCGCAAAATTGCTGGACACTTTCGGCATTCAGCCAGTGCCTACCGCAGACTAGAGGCACATCAAAAAAGCATGAACCTGCCCTGCCATCACCTCAAACAAGAGGTTGTGACGCGCTGGAACTCCACCCTCTATATGCTGCAGAGGATGGAGGAGCAGCAAAAGGCCATTCAGGCCTACACAGCCACCTACGACATAAGCAAAGGAGTGGGGATGCGCCTCAGTCAAGCGCAGTGGAGACTGATTTCCGTGTTGTGCAAGGTTCTGCAGCCATTTGAACTTGCCACACGAGAAGTCAGTTCCGACACTGCCAGCTTGAGTCAGGTCATTCCCCTGATCAGGCTGTTGCAGAAGCAGCTGGAGAAAGTGAGGGAGGAGCTGGTAAGCCATTGCGATTACACCAAGCATGTAGCTCTTGTGGATGTAGCCCTTCGTACGCTTTGCCAGGATCCGAGGGTGGTCACTCTTTTAAAGTCAGAGGAATACATTCTGGCCACCGTGCTCGATCCTCGGTTTAAAGCGTATGTTGTGTCTCTGTTTCCGGCGGACACAAGTCTACAGCGGTGCAAAGACCTGCTGGTCAGGAGATTGTCCTCTGAAGAGGACCGTGACATGCCAACAGCTCCACCCTCATTTTCTTCCACATCTATGGCTGCGAGGAAAAAGCTCAGTTTTCCCAAAAGAGGCACTGGCGGGGATGCTGATAACATCCGGTCCGGACTGAAGGACCTGCCAACCATTGCAGACATGTCTACTCTCGCTGCATTGGATGCTGTCACAATAGAAAAAATTGTGGATGATTACTTTGCTGACACCATCCAAGTAGACATGTCAGACAGTCCATATTGTTACTGGCAGGAAAAAAAGGCAGTTTGGAAGCCCCTGTACAAACTGGCTCTATTTTACCTGAGTTGTCCCCCCTCCAGTGTGTACTCGGAAAGAGTTTTTAGTGCAGCGGGGAACCTGGTCAGTGAGCGGCGAAGGAGGTTGCTTCCTCAGAACGTTGAAAAAATGATGTTTATAAAAATGAATAATCAATTTCTCAATGAAGTACAGCACTGCCCTCCAGATACTACAGAGGGACCTGTGGTTGTGGAGTCCAGCGGGGACGAATTGATAATGTGTGATGAGGAGGAAGTACACACTGTAGGGGGAGAGGAATCAGAGGTTGAGGATGAGGACGACATCTTGCCTCAGTAGAGCCTGTTTAGTCTGTGCAGGGAGAGATGAATAGCTTTTTTGGTGTGGGGGCCCAAACAAACCAATCATTTCAGCTAAAGTTGTTTGGTAGGCCCTGTCGCTGAAATGATTGGTTTGTTAAAGTGTGCATGTCCTATTTCAACAACATAAGGGTGGGTGTGAGGGCCCAAGGACAATTCCATCTTGGACCTTTTTTTTTTGCATTATATGACCAATCAACAGTCGTTTGCCATGTTCAAAAAGTAAAACCAAATTTAAAAAAATTCAAGAAATTAAACCAAAAGTAAAATGCCCTGTCATAATTTAAAACAAGAGGTATTGACGTGCTCTAAAACTACTGTATTGTTGTTTATATTTTATAAACACTACAGTTGAAAGCTTGAGTCTTTCAATAAAAAAGTAACTGTCCATTGCACGAATATTTGCAACAGGGACAATTTTAGGGTTAAGAAAGTCAACTAATAACACTTCGACGCTGTCTGTCTTTATAAACACTACACTTGGAAGTTGAAGGAGGTATTGTGGCCCCGGCACCAAATTTACTACCGGGGCCACTCCACTGTGCAGTCCATATTTAGGTGTATCAGATATTAAACAACGGTGACAGTTGATGCCCAATTTTTTAATTATATTGTGGCCTCGGTACCAAATTGTGTACCGGGGCCACCACACTACGCAGTCCATACCCTTTTTTGGTGGAATTCTGACACGTGGAGGGTTTTTTAATTATATTGTGGCCTCGGTACCAAATTGTGTACCGGGGCCACCACACTACGCAGTCCAGATACTTGTTTGGTGGAATTCAGACCAGTTGAGGGTTTTATTATTATATTGTGGGGACCACTCTATCTATACCACACTACAACTCTATACCACTCTATTTAATACTTTAATTCTATTTAATACTTTTATTCTATTTAATACTTTAATTCTATTTAATACTTTAATTCTATTACTAATTACCATAAAGAGGAACTGCCGCTTCTATTTAATACTTTAATTCTATTAGTAGTTACCATAAAGAGGAACAAAATAAACCAATTTTACCAAAAGTATAATATGACTTAGACTTACAAACACTACACTTGAAAGATGGTGCCTTTAAATGAAAAAGTCAGTCTTCATTGCACGACTATGTGCAACAGGGACAGTTTTTTGGTTTACAAAGTCAACCAATAACACTTCGACCCTGTCTGTCTTTAACATACTTGATGGGATCTCAATGACGAATTGTCTGTACCATGTTTGGAGGAGGTATTGTGGCCCCGGTATCAAATTGGGTACCGGGGCCACCCCACTACGCAGTCCAGATACTTGTTTGGTGGAATTCAGACCAGTTGAGGGTGTATTTATTTTATTGTGGCCCCGGCCCCAAATTTACTACCGGGGCCACTCCACTGTGCAGTCCATATTTAGGTGTATCAGATATTAAACAACGGTGACAGTTGATGCCCAATTTTTTAATTATATTGTGGCCTCGGTACCAAATTGTGTACCAGGGCCACCACACTACGCAGTCCATACCCTTTTTTGGTGGAATTCTGACACGTGGAGGGTTTTTTAATTATATTGTGGCCTCGGTACCAAATTGTGTACCGGGGCCACCACACTACGCAGTCAAGATAGATAGATGCGTATCATAGATAAAGTACATTCAGTGGTGTGGGGCAAATTGAAAAATATTCAAAATGCACTGACATTATCAAAAACAAGAGGTTGTCACACGCTAAAACTCCAACATGTATATGATGGAGAGGATGGAGGAGCAGCCGTATGTGTAGTGTAATGCAGACCTGTTGAAGGTTTTTTATATATTTTATTGTGGTGCCCAGTGCCCACTCCTCTAGGCAGTCCAGGTACATTTATTGGTGCGAATCATACAAGTTGATGGTTTTCTTATTATATATATTGTGGTGACCCACTCCTCTACGCAGTCCAGGTACATTTATTGGTGCGAATCATAAAAGTTCAGGGTTTTTAATATATATTGTGGTGACCCACTCCTCTACGCAGTCCAGGTACATTTATTGGTGCGATTCATAAAAGTTCAGGGTTTTTAATATATATTGTGGTGACCCACTCCTCTACGCAGTCCAGGTACATTTATTGGTGCGAATCAAACAAGTTGATGGTTTTCTTATTATATATATTGTGGTGACCCACTCCTCTACGCAGTCCAGGTACATTTATTGGTGCGAATCATAAAAGTTCAGGGTTTTTAATATATATTGTGGTGACCCACTCCTCTACGCAGTCCAGGTACATTTATTGGTGCGATTCATAAAAGTTCAGGGTTTTTAATATATTGTGGTGACCCACTCCTCTACGCAGTCCAGGTACATTTATTGGTGCGAATCATACAAGTTGATGGTTTTCTTATTATATATATTGTGGTGACCCACTCCTCTACGCAGTCCAGATACATTTATTGGTGCGAATCATAAAAGTTCAGGGTTTTTAATATATATTGTGGTGACCCACTCCTCTACGCAGTCCAGGTACATTTATTGGTGCGAATCATACAAGTTGATGGTTTTCTTATTATATATATTGTGGTGACCCACTCCTCTACGCAGTCCAGGTACATTTATTGGTGCGAATCATAAAAGTTCAGGGTTTTTAATATATATTGTGGTGACCCACTCCTCTACGCAGTCCAGGTACATTTATTGGTGCGAATCATACAAGTTGATGGTTTTCTTATTATATATATTGTGGTGACCCACTCCTCTACGCAGTCCAGGTACATTTATTGGTGCGATTCATAAAAGTTCAGGGTTTTTAATATATATTGTGGTGACCCACTCCTCTACGCAGTCCAGGTACATTTATTGGTGCGAATCATACAAGTTGATGGTTTTCTTATTATATATATTGTGGTGACCCACTCCTCTACGCAGTCCAGGTACATTTATTGGTGCGATTCATAAAAGTTCAGGGTTTTTAATATATATTGTGGTGACCCACTCCTCTACGCAGTCCAGGTACATTTATTGGTGCGAATCAAACAAGTTGATGGTTTTCTTATTATATATATTGTGGTGACCCACTCCTCTACGCAGTCCAGGTACATTTATTGGTGCGAATCATAAAAGTTCAGGGTTTTTAATATATATTGTGGTGACCCACTCCTCTACGTAGTCCAGGTACATTTATTGGTGCGATTCATAAAAGTTCAGGGTTTTTAATATATTGTGGTGACCCACTCCTCTACGCAGTCCAGGTACATTTATTGGTGCGATTCATAAAAGTTCAGGGTTTTTAATATATTGTGGTGACCCACTCCTCTACGCAGTCCAGGTACATTTATTGGTGCGAATCATACAAGTTGATGGTTTTCTTATTATATATATTGTGGTGACCCACTCCTCTAGGCAGTCCAGGTACATTTATTGGTGCGAATCATAAAAGTTCAGGGTTTTTAATATATATTGTGGTGACCCACTCCTCTACGCAGTCCAGGTACATTTATTGGTGCGAATCATACAAGTTTATGGTTTTATTATTATATATATTGTGGTGACCCACTCCTCTAGGCAGTCCAGGTACATTTATTGGTGCGAATCATAAAAGTTCAGGGTTTTTAATATATATTGTGGTGACCCACTCCTCTACGCAGTCCAGGTACATTTATTGGTGCGATTCATAAAAGTTCAGGGTTTTTAATATATTGTGGTGACCCACTCCTCTACGCAGTCCAGGTACATTTATTGGTGCGATTCATAAAAGTTCAGGGTTTTTAATATATATTGTGGTGACCCACTCCTCTACGCAGTCCAGGTACATTTATTGGTGCGATTCATAAAAGTTCAGGGTTTTTAATATATATTGTGGTGACCCACTCCTCTACGCAGTCCAGGTACATTTATTGGTGTGATTCATAAAAGTTCAGGGTTTTTAATATATATTGTGGTGACCCACTCCTCTACGCAGTCCAGGTACATTTATTGGTGCGAATCATAAAAGTTCAGGGTTTTTAATATATATTGTGGTGACCCACTCCTCTACGCAGTCCAGAAAGATACGTTGTTGCAACGTTTTGGACTAATAACTATATTGTGAGGTGTTCAGAATACACTGTAAATTAGTGGAAATGCTTGTTATTGAATGTTATTGAGGTTAATAATAGCCTAGGAGTGAAAATAAGCCCAAAAACTTGATTTTTAAACTTTTTATGTTTTTTTCAAAAAAAATCCGAATCCAAAACCTTAAATCCGAACCGAGACCTTTCGTCAAGTGTTTTGCGAGACAAATCCGAACCCCAAAAATAACGAAAATCCGGATCCAAAACACAAAACACGAGACCTCAAAAGTCGCCGGTGCACATCCCTACTCCTAAGTGTGTGTTAATTATGAGGAAAGAAAGGGATTAGATTTTGGGGGCTCCTTATATTTTTGCCAAGAGGATTTACAAGCAGTAAGAAAGAATAGGATCCCCCAAAGGATTTTGGTGAGACAAAGATTGGTGAACAAGGGTGCGTGTTGTTGTTTATTTTTTTACATGGTGTGTGACTTTATCTTACTGCATTTTTTTTAGAGGTGCACTACAGATTCCAGCGTGCCCTGGGTGTCAGGGCATGATGGGTCTTGTAGTTCTACAAATGCCAGCATACTCTAGCTACCATGTGTATGCTGGCACTTGTAGGTCTACAAGTGCCAGCATACCCAAACGCTTTAGGCATGCCAGAGCTTGCTGGGACCTATAGTGCAATGGGGCTTTTTCTTTTACGGCTATAGAGCTGGTAACAACTTTGTAGGCTATGAGCACAAATACCGGTAGCACTTTTTGGGGGAAATGATATGATGGGTTTTTTTTGTTTTTTTTTATTATTATTATTATTATTATTATTATTATTATTATTATTATTGTTCAACATTAAAACACCCGTCGTCATCATCATCATCATCAATGTGATAACAAGCACTGCCATCTCTATCACATGACAATACGCTTAAAAAGAGTCTTCAAGCAGCAGGCGCATTTAGAGGCAGATTCAATTGGCCGTGTTACTGTCAAAAATAATGCAGCAGGCGCACCATTACCGTTAATACGGTCATTTTAACCCGGATTTCTGCTGGCGGCTCAGAGAGCGATAAATATTACTGTACTAACGGTAATAATGTGCACTACTACCATAGTAACGGTAATGAACGGTATTGAATCTGCCACTTAGTATTCTGAATCGCACACTCACACGACACTGCTCTTATTACACACTTAAATGCATTATATAGGATCTATTTTATGTACAACTTCACATAAGAGCCAATAAGTGCACATACAGGCTACTCTCGCCACTGAGATGAAAAGCTGCCATAGCGGCATCCGCTCACACCAGTCATTCTGTGGTGATTGGAGAACTCTATTGAAGCAGAGGTTTTGGATTCTTGCCATTACAGCTGTCAATATGACAGACAAGGACTGTTCTCTGAGACCGTGAACGTCCATTCTATGCTTATTATGATGGAGGCTTTGTTTCCCTAATGAGCAGAGAGAATCATAGCCTTGCATTCTGATTATTCCTTAGGAGTTTCAAACACTCTTGAGGACTGTCTGGTTTATTTTCCATTTTTGGATTATTAATCATCACAAGTGTACACTTAGGATAGGGGGGTTTCCAGTCGCCCGGACCTGTTTCCCGCTCAGCGCATGTATCGGTCCACAGTTACAATAGTACAATAGTCAGTCCACAGACGCTAGTTAAATAGAGATATCACTGATATCAGCAGATACGGTATATGTCTGTATATGCCAATTGTGCATTACCTATCAAATTATAAATAAAATACTTATTAACCAGCAGTGCATCTACACTATTATAATTGCACACAGAACTTATATTAAAGTTATTATAGAGTTTAATTTCATTTAATTTTCTTATCGACTATATACAGTATTATATATATTTTTTCCACACGCAAACACAATGGGGGCAAAAATAAACATACACGGGTAGCCAGGTGGGTGAGAGGTACACATACAGCGTTGGAGAGAAAAACACGAAGGGGAAACAGGGATAGGGGGGGATGATAGAGACCGATGCACAGGGAAAGGGGGGCCATAGACATAGATGAGACACATAAACATGGGGGAGGGTGGGCTTGAGAATAAGTGTGAAGGACATGTGCCTGAGTAGAGGTGGGGATGAGATCTGCCTTTTATAAGCTAAATGGCCAGTGCTGCCTTCTATATTAATAATATTAATATTATTAATATAACATTCTGCATGTGATGCAGAAGAAGGGGGGGGGGTCCTTTTTACCAGAGCAGAGGTGAAGGGCTGTACACAGCAGCAATAGGCTGCACTACTCCTGCATTTTACTGGCAGCCCCACGACATCACTAGGGCCGTGGTAATACAAGAAAACCTCCGGCCTCTATGTCTTTGTGGTGGAGGTGGTGACTCGAGGATAGGAAGGATTTCCAGGCAACTGTACCTAAGTGAGCGGCTGCTGGATGAGATGTGAGTTTAACACAACAGACTTTATTACTATTATTATTTTCATCTATTTGTAAGGAGCCATAAGGGGTCCACAGTGCCGAACAATGGGACCTAAAGAGGAATTCCTCCTTCACATAATTCTATTGCTGTATGTACCTTACTCTTACATCATAGACTAGTCTACCGTAACGTCCGGGAGTTTCCCTTCACTAGACACCCACCACTGCACGTTGGGGCCGCAGAGCATGGTAAGGGCATAGGCTGGATACTCAAGTGTAAAAAGCAGTGATGGTCAGCAGGTGGTCCTGTGGCCCTCTGAGTCCTGTGGCCCCAGCTCTTAGTGAATAGGTAAGCACTGGATGAAGACTGAACTTGAACAGTGATGAATGACTTGAACATGATCTTGATCTTTTTCAAGAGGCAGCCAACTTTCGCATCACATGACTTCCTCCGCATCACATGACCTCCTACTCTGCACAACACAGAAAGGTATCTCTCCTAGGTGTCTGTTGTTGGTACCACTTACACATGTGAACAGACATTCTCTGTTACAAGGCACAATAATAACAACACAAAGTGCAACAGGTCGACGGATGGAAACCTCTCTGCAGAATTGCACTGTGCCAGTTCCAGCCTCACACTCTCTGATCACCTGTTAGCTTATTGACTTGTTAATTTTTACTTATTGTGTCACTAGAAAGGATGATAACCACAATGTTCCAAGGGATATCTACAAGCAGTGGGAGGTTAAAACAAACACCGACCCTGGGCAGTGACCTGCTATCAGGGGCAGGCTGGGCTGGGGGACAGAGGGGCATCTGCCCCCCGGGGCCAGTCCCATCGTGGGCTACCTTGGGCTGGGTCACTGGACCACCTGCATTTTGTAGCTATTGGAGTTATGCTGAGCTAAGAGTTTTAGTGAGTGGAACAGTTGTCTCTCTATCTAATGGGTTCTGTGATACCTTCAATGATCCGGTGTTGCTTTGTCTTATGCTGCTAGCCCCCGACTAGGAGTTAACTAGTGGGTCATGACCACAGCAGATAGCCTGCATTGTATCCTGCTGTTGCTAGGTGGGCAGCACGGTGACTCAGTGGTTATCACTTCTGCCTCACAGCACTGGGGTCATAAGTTCGATTCCCGACCATGGCCTTATCTGTGAGGAGTTTGTATGTTCTCCCCGTGTTTGCGTGGGTTTCCTCCGGGTGCCCTGGTTTCCTCCCACACTCCAAAAACATACTGGTAGGTTAATTTGCTGGTATCAAAATTGACCCTAGTCTGTCTCTGTGTGTGTGTTAGGGGATTTAGATTGTAAGCTCCAATGGGGCAGGGACTGATGTGAGTGAGTTCTCTGTACAGCGCTGCGGAATCAATGGCGCTATATAAATAAATGATGATGATGATAAGATAAAAGTACTAAAAAGTAAAAATGTGATACATAAGTGGTCTACTCACTTATGTTTGCCTACGGTCAACATTTGCTGTCCCTTCACTAATCAGCAATGTTAGAGTACATCACTACCTATTATATTATTTGTTGGGATACCAACCGGAACAAGCACTCACATACAAACAGATGTCTCTGGACATTAAACAGTCTAATATACGCTAGTAAAGTGGGAGCGTGTCTCTTTAAATCCCAGCCTCCTGCTTCCCTAGTTCCTGGCAGCCTGTGTACATATTTCCTGATCAGACCTAAACCTACACATTATACGAATGTTCCTGGCTCGCAGGAGAGATCTTGGCCTGATCTCAGGCGCATCTTTTATTCTTATGAATGGTGCTTTTCTAAATGACATTTTATTTAGTCTACATATAGAACAGAAAATCCCATATTTTACATGTAACTTCTATTTTGTTCAGGAAAAAGTTGGGTTCTTTACGAAGGAGCTGGCATGGCTTCATGTAAACGTTATACGCTTGTGAAAGACACTTTTTTATTGGTGCCATTGCCTATATCGCAGTTATATATATATATATATACATATATTACAGGGGCTTCATATTTACCCATTGGTTCCTCCAACTGTCCAAAGACAGCTGGCATTCCATTGAATGGTGAAGCGGAACTTTGCATATAGCAACCAATCAGATTCTAGTTATCATTTTGTAGAATGTACTAAATAAAAGATAACTAGAATCTGATTGGTTGCTATAGGCAACATCACCACTTTCTCAAACCCGCTGTTTAGCAAATATACCCCTAAATTCTGTACACTCATCATCCAACCCCCAAAATTGCATTATGTTCCTGCACTGTCTACAATAATGTCCCAATGTACACCACTAAACCCATATATTACTACTCTCTACACTAAAACCCGCCCACACACCACTAAACACTTTATCACATTGTCTTCCGCACCAATATTTCTACACAGTTATATCAGACAGTCATATATTGCACCACATCTCCCATCCTGTTTTTACACTTGAAAACACGGTTTCTTATCAGCAAGACTCCATAAGAAACTTGTATCTGTACTGGCTCAGCACACAGCTAGCCCTCTGCAATCAGTGAGAACTATTCACCTGTGATGGTTTGCCATTGTCCATATTCCAAGTTATTTACTACACTATGCCATATAAAATCTTCTGAACGTCACCTATTTCACTTCACTGCCACCCTCGAGTATATATTGTAAACCATCTACCACTGCCAAATCGTTATGTCATGGGCAACGACCAGGTTCCTTTTGGACCCTAAGCTTTAAGTTAGTTTCAGTTGTATTCCTTGCTCCCTGGAGATAAGCTGCATCCTGGCTTAGGATTTGCTTAGCATAAAGTAAGCAAAATATATATGTGAATATGTTTTTGGCTTTTTTTCACAAGATATTTGCAAGATAAATAAAAATAAAGGATTTTCTAAAGAATAAATCCACTTTTGTGATACATTTACATTTGAATATTCCTGAATATAGAACTTTTTTAGAACTGTTACTATTTCACTGTCAGTTCTAACTATTTCCCAACCTCTATTAAATCGAAAAGGCTGAAAGCATGTGGAATAACTCTCAGTAGCACTCGCTGGGTCCCTGCACTTGCTCAGAACGGCCTTTCCATTGTCAAACAAGATTATTTTATCATAAAATACGTTTCTGTACATTTTAAACTGTATATGACTTGCAGTCTTTACCTAGCAAACTGTCATGAAATAATGTTCATGTGTCGTATAGCATTAGATATACACTGAAAAGGTCAGCTATGCAGAGCAACAGTTTAAAATCACATATCTACTTTTGAGCAAGTGCATCTAGTGTTACGGGAAAGCGATTGGATTTGCGGGCCAAGATGGAGGGGCCAGGGCCGTAACGAGGGTGTTGCGGGCGGTGCCGTCGCCCAGGGCAGTTCCAAATACCGAACTTCCTGTCAGTGGAACGCACTTAACGGCTGAAGCATCAAACTCTGGTAAGTTATAATCTCTCTCTCTCCTCCTACCCCTCCCCCCCCTCCTTAGATGGGGGGCGCCGGTGCCCTGTCTCGCCCAGGGCACCAAAATGTATAGTTACTGCACTGGGAGGGGCCTGTGCATAGGCAAACCGGGGAAGGGGGGGGAGGTACCTAGTGCCTGGAAATCCCCCTCCAGGCCTGGTGCACTGTATAATTCAGGTGGCTAGACCCTGCACCCACTTCACACGGCTCTGCTTGAAAAGGGAGAGCTGCATGCACCTAACAGTAGTGCACGCAGCATTGCCCATGTATATTATGGGGATAGGAAGAGTTGGAGAGGAGCCAAGCACTGTCTAAAATTATAGCCACGCCCCCATGCATGCTGGTCACACCCACTGGTGGTGTGGTGTGGAAACCCCCCTCTACAAATCCTGCGTTTGCCCCTGCTGTGGGGTGCGAAATTTTGGCCTACCTGCAAAGGAGTTGAGCAGATCAAAAGCGTTTCCTGCAAAGCATGGATTGGGAACCTGAAATTTGACCCATGCAAAATATCGATTTTTCTTAAAACCAGATTTTTGAAAGTAGAGAATTGCGTAGAGACGTTGCCCAACTTTTTTCTCCCCAAAAAAGGACAGGAGTTTTCCACCTCCTTTGTGGTCCTGGAGATCGGATCTGATCCAGTACTAATAACGATGTGCAAAGATGAAGGGAAAGGGCATTTCTAAGTGCAAGTCAAGCTTCTAGCACACAAAAGTGGCACTTATAATAAAGAAACGGGTGTACCCTGACTCTTGTGATTAATCAGAAATAAGTGAGGCTAAGCTGAGCAGTCTTTTAGGTGAAAAACTAACACATTTAGATAAATATAGTTTGTGGTCATAAATTGGTAGTAGGTTGGGTTTGATGTTACATTGTGAGTGATTCTACCCTACGCGTTTTCAGAATCTGACAAACCACAACTGTAACTTGAAATGAGCATTGCGGACGGGTCAAAACAGTTACAAAGGCTTTGTGGTTCCGCAGATTTTTCTGCCTGTAAATGGCCCTTAGTGTGAGCATCCAGATTATTAGGGTCACCCGTCTTTCCCAGTGTTTATGACTGTTGAGTCGGTAACAGCATTACGGACCTGATTAAGAGTTGGACTAGAGTATTGCTCCACGTGTATTTTATGCTTGTGCACATTTGCACTTGAAGAGGCCGTCCAGGACCGTTCATGTGTAAGTCCAAAATAGTAAAGGAGTGGAGACGTAAGTCAATAACACCCTTATATCTAGAACATACACCTATATGGAGGCTTATCCATGGGCCTGGTAATAATAGTTCATGATGATGACGGCTTAATTTTTACCTTGTCACAGACGGGGACGGCAGCTGGGGGTGTAGTCATATTTCTGACGCAGAATCTGTCAACAGATTTATGGTTTAAAATGTTGACATTGTGACTGTAGACAGTGGTAATGTTGATGGTCACAATGTCGACACTCAAATGGCAATGCCAGCACACATACAGACAGGAACCCCATGTGGCTCCCTAAGTGCCAGCATGCCCTGGTAGTCATGTAGTAGTACAAGCACCAGCATGCCCAAACTGTTAATGGTAGCCTGGGCTTGCTGGGACCTGTAGTGCACCAACACAAAATGGTGTGTTTTACTATAAATATGTATTTCATTACCCCACACCCACCGCCCAGGGGTGTGGGAAGACCCCAGTGCTTTCAACATAAGGCTGGGTGCCCATAGGGGGGAGGGGCACTATTTTATTCTTCCTAAGTATCCCAGCCCCATGCTGACTAGAAATACATAAAATATAACTAAATGCAGACACAAATACAAATAAAAGTACAAATTAAATTAAACTCAAATTGTCTTCCCCTTTAAAATTATTTTGGTATATTCTGTCCTGGTCTAAATACAAATATCAATTAAGTAATGTGAAATTATTTAACATGCTAATGTTTTATTTACTATCAAGAGGAAGGGTCCAGATGCAATGACCAATCGAAAGCGACTGCTGATTGTCAACTGTGCGTATATTGCTCCAGGGCTCAAGCACCCGCAAGAAAGACACCTCCTAATAAGGCAGCACGGTGGCTCAGTGGTTAGCACTTCTGCCTCACAGCATTGGGGTCATGACTTAGATTCCCGTAATGGTCTTATCTGTGTGGAGTTTGTATGTTCTCCCCGTGTTTGTGTGGGATTCCTCCAGGTTTCCTCCTACATTCCAAAGACATACTGGTAGGTTAATTGGCTGCTATCAAATTGACCTTAGTGTCTCTCTCTGTCTCTGTGTATGTTAGGGAATTTAGACTGTAAGCTCCAATGGAGCTGGGACTGGTGTGAGTGAGTTCTCTGTACAGCGCTGCGAAATTAGTGGCGCTATATAAATAGCTGATGATGATATGTGTCCGTGTCCAGGTCTACATCGGTCGTATTTAATTCCCGACCATGGCCTTAGCTGTGTGGAGTTTGTATGTTCTCCCTGTGTTTGCATGAGTTTTCTCCGGGTGCTCAGGTTTCTTCCCAGACTCCAAAAAAAAACATACTGGTAGGTTAATTGGCTGCTAACAAAATTTACCCTAGTCTGTGTGTGTGTGTGTGTCTGTCTGTCTGTCTGTCTGTCTGTGTGTGTGTGTGTGTGTGTGTGTGTGTCTGTCTGTCTGTCTGTCTGTGTGTGTCTGTCTCTGTGTGTGTTAAGGAATTTAGACTGTAAGCTCCAATGGGGCAGTGACTGATGTGAGTGAGTTCTCTGTACAGCGCTGCGGAATTGGTGGCGCTATATAAGTAAATGGTAATAATAATAATAATAATTATGTTAGGACTGAATCTGCATATGGTTGGAAGTATAAGTCAGTGCGGAAATGCATTTTTTTTACGCAAGTAAAGCAGACATACGTCCAACATTACATGAGCCCCTGAATGAGCAGGGACTGTTTGAATGCCACAAAATATCAACATTTATTCAGATTTTTGTCTGATCAGACGACTGCCTTCATGTTAATCATTCTGCATCTTTGCATCATTACAGACATTAATTGATATATCCAATCAACTAGATCAATAGTCATTTTTGAACCTTCTGAGACACTGGCATTGTAAATAAGTGTCTCAGTGGTGCGTTAAATGCCTGCCGCACAGCTCTCAGGTGATTAACACGTTACCACTATCCAGCAAATTATATTCTTTTGTTTCTCTTGGTTGGCCTTGTCTTCTGTCCGAGTATATGCAATACACAATGTTTAGTTGCCAATGTATTAATGCACATTGGCATAGCACTGCAATGACTGAGTTTGTAGCCTTGAGTCCCTTAGACCCTAAAAAAAAATAAACCTGTGCTCATTCGTACGTTCACTCCAGTGGTGTCTCAGGTACAGCTGCCAGGGAAAGCTGCCCAACACACAAGTTGGTGCGCGACTGAGGAACAGAATTCTTCCATCCTGGCCAAGAACAGAACTGAGACTACAGAAATTTGGAACCTTCCAGCAAGAAATGAAGACCGGAATTTTGCTATTATTACCTAACCTTGTAAACGGAGGAAATCCGACACAAAGGGCCAAGTGTAGCCAGGGGGCAAAATTTGGGGAAAGTATTTAAACAATGTGAGAATGTATTTAGTTTGTAGGAGACAAAGGGTTGATACATTAATCATACAGTGAGAAAAAAAATCATTACATATTCCCATGCACTAATTGGGGGGCCTGTCTGGAAAAGAAAAAGTTAATAATTATATTAAATAATTATAATTATATTAAAGGTCAGTAGAAATATAAATATAATCTGGTGTATTTTACCTATTTGGGGTTAATATTTTGTTAAAACAAATATGATTTTTGTTTTTTTTTGTAGTATTAATATATTGAAACACAGAAAATAGTTTTGCTGTACTTTGTATCTGTTTTTATGATCTAAAAATGTCAAAATATTATATATTCAATCATATGTTATGCTGCAGAATCTAGCATATTTTGTGTTTGGTTTCAGTGTGTAGCTTGTTTTCCCTTTTCATTCTTCTTAAATTGAAACATTAATAAGAGAACATTTTATAAAATGATCTTTTATTGCATTGTAATTATCATTTCTGCAAAAGTCAATTGAGTGGCAAACAGGCAAAATATATGAAATACCAGCAACACTATACAACCAAAACCTTTTATTATACAATAATAAACACCCACACAATATAAGAATATAGGGCCTGATTCATTAAGGAACGCAAAACAAACGTAATTGACTCTCAAAAAAGAACGCACGCAATTTCAACGCCCATACGGCCGGATTCAACTACAAACGGACCTGAAGAAACGTTTCCTGTTGAATACGGGTATAAGTACGCCCTGCCTATACTTACCGTATGCAGACACAATGCAGGATACAAACAATACACATGTGCCATACAACATCACTGCAGAACACACAGACTAAAAGGATTCCATTATTATCACCTGTTAATAATATAATTATTAAGCAAATTTTTTTTTCTTAATAATAACTATATTTTGTTTCTCCATCAAATATATTTAACAGGATGTTCTCAAAGAATACTGTATTTAAAATTAATGTTTACAATTGTTCCTAATTACATAATTAAACACACGTTCTGGCATTGCATACACAGCCGTCATGACTATCACTCGGCCCTTACACCTGACCTGCAGCTGGTGCAAATGATATATAGCTTAAATCGGACACTGGCGTACGCTTGACGCTATATCATAGCTGATAGCCGCTATATCATTTTAGGAGCAAGAGATGATGCAATTAAATATTTGTATCTTTTTTTCCCCACCCACGAGGAAACAAAATCAATAACAACAACTGTTTAGAACCTTACACGACTCAGTGATTACTGTTGGTATGTAAACTGACATAACAATACTGTACATTCCGGCAAGCAGACTTAACTGTCTCTATAAATTTATCAACAAACCTATATTATTATTAATATTATTATTGCCTAGTTATATAGTTCCAATGATTACGCCGCGTCCCTGCCCAATTGGAGCTTACAATCGAAATTCCAACCACAAACACACGTGCACACTCACACGCGAGGGTTCATGTTGTCAGAAGCCAATTAACCTGCTGGTATGTTTTTTTAGGACTGTGAGCACAAACCCACACAAACACGGGGAGAACATAGAAACGCCACACAGATAGGGGGCCCTGGTCAGAATTAAACTCATGGCCCCAGCAGTGTGAGACAGCAATGCTAACCACTGTGCTGCTACTATGTATGTGTGGCTGCAATGCCCCAATGATAATTGGATGAGATGCGGCCAGCTCACCTTCAGCTTTATTGAGGCCTGTTAGTCCAAGTACTGAAAGTTTTCTACTATCCCTCCTCTGAAACATTGAGATCAGGGTGTAGCACCCTACCCCGCTTGAAGTGCTATACTAATTTAGAGGGGGGTCTTTCAAAGCAGGGGGTATATTTACTAAACTGGGGGTTTGAAAAAGTGGAGATGTTGCCTGTAGCAACCAATCAGATTCTAGCTGTCATTTATTTAGTACATTCTACTTCTATTGCAAGATAGATGCAGGTCTGTGATACGTGTGACCGGTTTAGACCAAACATACATCACATACACTCACACCCATGCTTATAGCCATGTGCTATTGGGTATCAGTAAAACTTTATAAACTTCTCTACTGAAGGCCAAACAACTACCTGTCTCGTGTATCTGATATACAAACAAAATAATTTTCTTAAACACACACACACAAATCGTAATATATGCATGTGAGACAAAGAAAGCACCTATCAGTGTCAGGAAAGCGTTTACAAAACAGCCAATCACAAGTGGTTCACAATTGATGCCCACCACTTTTGTGGGCATACACCGAGTGAGGTCACTATACAAACTGATATCAGCCCCAGTGTTTTAATTCGTTTAATCCACACATACCTGAGAGCTGAATGAAACACATCAACTTTGCACCCGTTCTTTAGTAGTAAACCTTCATACAAGTAATCTATCTATTTGCCATTCTAGAGACCCCCGCTCAGTTCTCCTGAGTTCCCCTGTGATACTTATACTAATTCTTAAGGATTTGCGTAGTGGAACTGGGTGCCCGAGTCGGACTCCGCGGGGCAAGTGTCGATGCCCACACACGCTCCTATGGCGCTAGTGACGCCCCTAGCTGAATTGGCTTCTGAAAAAAATGAACCTTAGTGTGTGCGCGTATCTCCGTGTGGTAGGGAATATGAAGTGTAAGCTCCACTGGGGCAGGGACTGATGTGAATGAAAAAATATTCCCTGTAAGGCTCTGTGGAATATGTAGGTGCTATACAAATAATGGTTTATAAATAAATAATAACCAGTTAATAAACATATTTGCAGCAATTGTACACTTCAGAATATTCCTAATGTGCCCCTAATGTAGGGGTTCTAAAAAAAGAACTGCGTCATTATCGGCTAAAGTGGAGCTGTTTCCCATAGCAACCAATCAGATTCTAGCTATCGGTTACATCTTTGGGTCTAACACATGCAGTAACTGATTTTAAAAAGTCTACAAAGTGGTCTCGTCCTCTACATACAGACAGTGGGGACTGTGATGATCGTCTTTCTTTGCAAAGTACTCTAATGAATCAGAGAGTTTCAACACATTCAACTGAGAAATGCAGAATTATTCTAATTAATCCTCAGTATATAAGAGAAAAAAAAATGAGTAGCCTGAAGGAAACAAAGCATTGGTTTTTAAATGTGATTCAGTTTGATACAAGACCTCTGGAGAGCTTAAACAAATGGTGATTTTCTATGTAGATTAGGAGGCTATATGTTGTACATTTTTTTTTATCATATACATTATGTGGGAAAATGCGGACGACGGCCAAAGAATCGTTCTGGGAGAGTCGACATGATGTTTTGTAAGACAGACGTGTTCCGGTGCCCGTGATATCCTTTTGGCAAGTCTCCCACGCAGTCAAGGAATAAAGTGCACCAGACACGATGACAGGAGATGTCTGCAGCTCCGCACGACATCAATTTCAAGTACTTTTGTCGCTGCAATTTGTTTAACGTACAGCCGGCGGGCAATTAATAAACTATGGGCAATCCACCTTTAGCTGTGCCTCTAACTGCACAGGGGTCAGGGACTAATGCTGTTGTTTTTACTAATTTGCTAAGTTATTAAGTAGTAGACACAAGTTCACCAACGAAGCTCATTATTACTTAACTCTTTTCTTTCCGAAAGCAAGTGACCAACGCCCTTAGAAAATGTAAAAACTATTTATGATGATAGCCAGCAGAATCAGGGTAAACTATATATGTTTTATACTGATTTACGTGACAGCTATCAAAATTCATTAGGCAACCCTGCACCCCATACAATTTAATGATATATGGATCTTAATGTCATCCTGGGGGCTCTGACAGGATTGGCTGAGTGCACTCTTTAGCTATCTCTTGGGCAGCCCATTGGCTTAGTGGTTAGCACTTCTGCCTCACAGCACTGGGGTCATGAGTTCAATTCCCAACCATGACCTTATCTGTGAGGAGTTTGTATGTTCTCCCCATGTTTGTGTGGATTTCCTCCGGGTGCTCCTGTTTTCTCCCACACTCCAAAAACATACTAGTAGGTTAATTGGCTACTATCAAATTGACCCTAGTCTGTGTGTCTGAGTGTGCATGTTAAGGAATTTAGACTGTAAGCTCCAATGGGGCAGGGACTGATGTGAGTGAGTTCTCTGTACAGCGCTGCGGAATTAGTGGCGCTATATAAATAATTGATGATGTTGATCTCTTTCCTGGGTGATTGGAGGGATGGGGGTTTCATTAGGCTCAGAATAGTTAACATAAGAGAGGTTGTCTCAGGTGTTATAGATCCTATTTTAATCCCATATGGGGCCTCATTCATTACCGATCTTATCTTGGGCGGAAGTTGCGACGAGTATTTTAAGAAGAAACGGGGAGTGAAGAAATTCACAATTCAACAAGGATCCGAAGGTTCAAAGACACACCCACCTTAAGTAAATTACACAACAGAAAATAAGATGCAACGGAACTTAAGCAGTTAGTTCATCTTAAGATTCGCATCCTAAGAACCGCTTCTAATTTAAAGATAAGGCAGTATTACGTAATGGCAAATGTGGGAGATGCGAAGAGTTTGTTTACAATTGTTAAAACACAATCAATCAAGTGTATATTGTATAGAATTCTTGTTACCTTATTATTCGCGTTAGCATTTAAATAATTAGATTACCTAGGACAAATATTTTTAAAGTGTTACTCAGTTAATTCAACACAGCTATTTAATCACCGACTTGAAAGATCGTATAATGTGTTTGTGTTTGAGTTGAACTGAGCGCATGTTGATGCAAATGCATGTAATTCGCTAGCATAAATAAACATGCATAGAAATATTAAAATTAATATATGCTAAAAATTTGTATCTTGAATCCATTGTTGGAAGGTGGATTGGCTAACCACTAAGGCAACGTTCATTTAGAAAAAAGAGCGAGAAGCTAACAAAAACAGCAGGGGCGCACGCAGGGGGGGTTTCTGGGTCTCCAGAAACCCTTCCCCTCCGCCAACGAAGTGCCCCACATAGCGGCACTGTACTATATAGCGCGGCGGTGCTGTATTGTACAGCACCGCCGCGCTATATAGTACAGTGCCGCTATGTGGGGCACTTCGTTGGCCGCGGACGCTTCTTTGACAACGCCGCGGCTGCTGTATAGTACAGTGCTGCCGAAACTGAGCTGCTGCGCATGCTTTTTTGCGCCCCTGTACAGCATGCGTGGTACAGATGTAAGTGGTCCATAATAGTACTTCAAGAAAAATAAATCAACACAACTCAGCCACTCTTCCTTGTTACCCAGAAATAAATGCCAGTTAAGGTCTGCACGGGTACCTTAGTGGTTAGTGATTCTATCTCATAACACTGGCGTCATGAGTTCGAATACCCAACATGGCCTTAGCATCTGTGTGCAGCTTGTGGGCCTGAATCATTAAGGAAAGGAACAGAAGAGGAACTTTGGCCAAGCCAGCAGATGTTTTTAATTAGCAAGGGGTAGTATTAGGATAGTATTTAGCACATAAGAAGAGTAATGTGTTTTTTTCATGTAACACACAAACACTTGATAGCTTGATTTTTACTCTGACCTTCAAAGTTGATCTATGACACGCTCTACCCAAATTATAAACCTGTTCTTATGTTTTAAATGTACCTCCCCCTCAAATGCAACTTTGTCAGGCCATGGTGCATTTTTTATTTATCACAATGTTTTCCATGCTAAAATGATTCATTCACATAATCTGCATGCTGCACATCTATTACTATGAATAGCCTATGACTTTTGGGGGGGGGGGGGTTGATTTGGAGGGGACATGTTCCTTTGAGGCTAATGCAAGTATTGTCTGCCAAGCCTTTTCCTCATCTAGCACTTTTATGTTATGTATGTCAGCTTCCCTAAAAATCAGTGCACCCAACACTTGACCACCTTGGTGGCTCAGTGGTTAGCACTTCTGTCTTACAGCACTGGGGTCATGAGTTAAATTCCCAACAATGGCCTTATCTGTCTGGAGTTTGTGTGTCTGAATAAGGGAAATAAAGTTAACAAAAGAGGAACTTTGAACCTTGGCCAAATCGTGTTGTGACCCATGTAAAATAAAGCGTAATGTATGTGGTAAATGTGCTATCATTATTTGCAAAAGTAACATGAAGACATATGTTTTCTAATTGCATTAAAAAAAGACACACACACCCTTTTTTTTATATTCAAAATTTAAATACAACATTTTTAACAAGTACAAAAATTATACATAGGAAACAACAAATTAAAATGAACCATAAAAGTGATTATAAATTAGCAATTTTTTTTTTCAATTTTTGATACTTTTTAATTTTTTATTGTATTTATACAGTTTTTTCATTAGTGAACCCATCGATGGTAGGTTCCTCTCCTCATTTCTGGTGGCTGGGAGGGGGGGGGGGAGTTTACTTGATTCCATAACAATTATTATTATGGCCATCATGGTTGAAAACTGTGGAATGGATAATTATCTATTGGCCAAATGGCAGGTGGGAAAACAGTGCTTTATGATGACTACAATGGGCCTACCCACACGAACAAAAATATCTCTTTGTTTGTGGAAAAAACCTTACATTCCACCAAAGCCTCCACATGGCCCTCCTCCCCCTCCCTCTCTGGCGCGGCCGCTGTCTCCGACTCCGCTACCTCCTCCTCCACAACCCTGGCCGGCTCCTGCTCCTCCACCTCCTCTGCCTCAACCCTGGCCGGCTCCTGCTCCTCCACCTCCTCCGCCTCAGCCCTGGCCGGCTCCTGCTCCTCCACCTCCTCAGCCTCAACCCTGGCCGGCTCCTGCTCCTCCACCTCCTCCGCCTCAACCCTGGCCGGCTCCTGCTCCTCCACCTCCTCAGCCTCAACCCTGGCCGGCTCCTGCTCCTCCACCTCCTCCGCCTCAACCCTGGCCGGCTCCTGCTCCTCCACCTCCTCCGCCTCAACCCTGGCCGGCTCCTGCTCCTCCACCTCCTCCGCCTCAACCATGGCCGGCTCCTGCTCCTCCACCTCCTCAGCCTCATCCCTGGCCGGCTCCTGCTCCTCCACCTCCTCTGCCTCAACCCTGGCCGGCTCCTGCTCCTCCACCTCCTCCGCCTCAATCCTGGCCATCTCCTGCTCCTCCACCTCCTCAGCCTCATCCCTGGCGGGCTCCTGCTCCTCCACCTCCTCTGCCTCAACCCTGGCTGGCTTCTGCACCTCCACCTCCTCCTCCTCAACCCTGGCCGGCTCCTGCTCCTCCACCTCCTCCGCCTCAACCCTGGCCGGCTTCTGCACCTCCACCTCCTCCTCCTCAACCCTGGCCGGCTTCTGCTCCTCCACCTCCTCCTCCTCAACCCTGGCCGGCTCCTGCTCCTCCACCTCCTCCGCCTCAACCCTGGCCGGCTCCTGCTCCTCCACCTCCTCCTCCTCAACCCTGGCCGGCTCCTGCTCCTCCACCTCCTCCGACTCAACCCTGGCCGGCTCCTGCTCCTCCACCTCCTCTGCCTCAACCCTGGCTGGCTTCTGCACCTCCACCTCCTCCTCCTCAACCCTGGCCGGCTTCTGCTCCTCCACCTCCTCCTCCTCAACCCTGGCCGGCTTCTGCTCCTCCACCTCCTCCGCCTCAACCCTGGCCGGCTCCTGCTCCTCCACCTCCTCCTCCTCAACCCTGGCCGGCTTCTGCTCCTCCACCTCCTCCTCCTCAACCCTGGCCGGCTTCTGCTCCTCCACCTCCTCCTCCTCAACCCTGGCCGGCTTCTGCTTCTCCACCTCCTCCTCCTCAACCCTGGCCGGCTTCTGCACCTCCACCTCCTCCGCCTCAACCCTGGCCGGCTCCAGCTCCTCCAACTCCTCCTCCTCAACCCTGGCCGGCTCCTGCTCCCTGACCTCTTGTTGGAGACGGCTCTGATGGCCTGTTGGTATATGTATAACACATTAGTTTATTTTTAAATGTTCTCCCTATTTCACAGTTACCTACATATAGCCATATAATAATGTGAGCTGACGTTGAGAAACATGCATTTAGCCACCTCCTAGTGTTATATTAAAAATCTTTGTAAATTTATTATTAGCATGTTGCCTTAGTGGTTAGCACTTTGGCCTCACAGCACTAGGGTCCCAAACATGTTCTTAACAAATTAACTTGACACATGACCAAAAGCATGTTGCGTTGGAGGGGGCGTTACTTTTATAATCTGTAGCCAGATTGATATGTTTGGGTAGGCCATGTCCTGTTAAAAGTTTGGAAGTATTCTTAAAATAAAGCAAGTGTTTGTATGACGGTATTTCATCCGATTAATAGAAAACTCACGGCTATTAATCTCCTGCCTTAGCTCTTCCAACAATTGTGACTGACGCCGCTGGAGTTCTACCATGGATCAGCGCTGGTTGAACCACTTCCACAGAAGTCTGTGAACCCTTTGGTAGGCCCGCAGTTTCATCACATTTGAGATGTAGCGCCCTGCGGGCATACTGTCCATTGCCTCGGCCAACACCCGCAGCTCTCTTCGTGCAAATGTGCTGGCTCTCATTTTGGAAATGATGTATTTTCCAATAATCTGCTCTATGATTGGTTCTCAGATCCCGCGAGGGCGTGCTCACGTCACTCGCGGATCTTTTCTATAAGTGTGTGCAAAATGTCTGCCTGTCATTCACTCATCGTATCCTAACAAGGAGGGGGCGGATCGATGGGAAATGTACTCCGCTATTCTCAATTACTGGCACTTTATAACAGAAACCTGTAATTGCAGGCACCTGATAGCAGGCCTTAGATTTATAAGTGTGGTAGTTTTTGTCCTAGCTGAGTTGTAAATGTAAGCGTATAAATAAAGTGTAAACTTAAGATGTAACTACAAGAAAAAGCAGACAGTAATTTACTTATTGTTTTAAATATGTGTCTGTAATTTGAAACATAACTTGATGATATGATTTTGATAAGGTTCAAAGTAACACATTTATTGGGCCATAATTTGCACCATGAATCGGGGCCTCCTATCCTCACAAACTTACTGAAAACTTACATTTTAGGCAACACCGATGGTGTAGTGGTGTTATTGAGAGTGAGTGAGATTGGTGCCCAGTTGTTGACTCTGGCATGAAGGACAATAATGAGCTCTGTATAGAGCAACATTTGCTTTAGCTATCTTTGTAACATCAATGAGGAGAATGCAGAAAGACAGTGGTTTTAAACAGATAGTGCTGAAAGAAATAGGTCAGGGAAAACAATGTACATTTGGGTGTCCTCAGGGTAGATATTGGAGGCTAAATGAACTAGAATTAGTAGCCCAAGGCAAGAGATGTACAATATTAAAGTACAACATTTAGATAAAAAAGGAGCCTTGTGAGGCATCAATAGAGAGTGAGAGTGGAAGGGAGAATGTGCCAGAGGTGGGTACACTACAGGAGCGGCTAGAGAGGTAGGAAGTGGCCCAAAAGAGAACTGTGTCTAGATGGACAATGGAGTGAAGGATGTGTAGGAGAAGAGGGTGTTAAACAGTGTCCAAAGCAGCTGAGAGTTACAGGAGAATGAGTATTGGGGAAAAAAAGTATTAATATTTATTTTCAAACACAATTTCAGTAATCAAATGAAATACAAAATAAAAACAAACTGAGAATACAAACTCCTTCGTATCAAATACAAACACATGCATGTTGGTTTTATCCAATTGGTTAGAGGTGTTGCAAGGCAGGTCATGGTGGAACCCATAATGGCTGTCTTCTTTATCTATTTAAAATATTAGAGAAAAAGCGATCAACCTTAAGCCATTTTGAAACAAAATATTACTGGACTGTGTGTACTTTGTACACACCTGTACTTTCAAGCTGTAATAGCTACAATTTTTGATGCCTTAACTGTAACACAGGTCCCCCGATAACCTAATAGGAATAATATTGTTAACTATAGATACTTATATGCTGCAAAAGGCAACTCCTTCATGTGTTGATCTTCATCCATGAAATGATCCTTGCCGCACCTCCTTTGTGCTCCAGCTAACAGCTGGGTCATAAGGTCTGTTGGAATAAATTACAAACATTTAGCTATTTACTAAAATGGTGTCTGTTTCTCACTTTTCCTTAAAAATGAAAGAGAATGCAAGGTATCTCCATTAGAAAAGATTGATAAATAAGTGCCTTAAAATCAATAAATACACAACACTTAGTTTATGTACTTTACCTAGGCAAAAAAAAATAATTCACATAGTGAGTCATATATATGATTAACACAGACTATGCTTAATTACTGAATATTTTTCAGGTGAGACACACATGTCCCAGCTAAGGCCTGGTAGTACATCAATGAAAACCTTTAGTTTGGTCTATTTTAACCTAAACTCTAACAATCAAGCTTGATCATGGCTATAAAAGTCACAACTGATAATCTCAGCAGGCGCAGAGTAAGCCCTTACAGGGCAATTTAAAAATTGCTGATTTCAAAGGTAAACATTTTTTAAAATCCAACAGTCTGGTGCATGCATTTGTAGAAAAATTAAACAGGCCTTTACTTTCATCAAACAACAATTGTATTTTTGGAATGTTAGAGAATTATAAAAGTGTGATATAAACCATAAAAGATTTTACCTTGCAAATCAGTGTGGAACCTGAAGTGGCCTGCCTCCACAGTTTCGGGAGGGCTGGGGATCTGTTGGATAAACATGCAAAATAGGGAAGTGCTAAAACACATAAGAATCATCTTAATAGACATTAAATTGAAAAACTTCACAACACCAACCCCCCTAACAAAAAAACCCAAAATAAATTGGGTTGAAATTTATAAGACAAACAACACACACCTTAAGATGCACATTACATATGAAAATAGAGAAGCACAGTTATTGTGGAACATAAAATATCTTACAAACACAAATATTTAAAGTGTCTATAAAACTTTTTAGAATGGGATACAACCCATTTACCATTTTACCAGTACTGAAATGTGAAGTGCATGCAGAATACATAAAAACGAATGTAAAAAATATGTGTCTGAAGCATGCATTATTCTCGGATTCTGCAAAACTAACATATTGCCAATCTCTCATTTCTGCTCAGACCTCTTACCCCAAATGCCTCTATAATAGATTTAAATTTCTCACCAAATCTCCTAAATTTAACCTTCTCACAACCATCACTGCCCAAGATCTTGTTTCCTATTTCAAGAACAAGTTTGACAAGATCCAACATCCCCAAGCAGCAACCTTCTCAATTAAGTCGGACACCTTCTCCTCATCTGATCCCTCAAATGAAACAGGAGCATCTACTCTAGATTGTACGCTCCTTTGAGCAGGGTCTTCTCTCCTCCTGTCTTCACCACTTTTAACTCTGCTCTCCAGCTACCTCGCCCTCCTCCTCGAGGACCCTCTTCCCCTTGTCCTCTCTCGCTCCCTCCTCCCCCCTCTGGGGGTCTCCCTGTCACCCGTGCCCTCCCTCTTGGACTCTGTCTTAGGAGGACCTTCCCCTCTCCCCTCCCCCGCCCCCCTAGCTGTGCTTTGAGCTCACTGAGTTACTGTGCTTATTGTTTACTGTACTGTGCTGTCTCACCTCGTATTGTAATTTAGTTTGTCCCTGTACGGCGCTACGGACACCTAGTGGCGCCCTATAAATAAAAATTAATAATAATAATAATAATAAAATACTCTCTTCTTGTCCTCCCACACTTTACTACCTGTCCATTTGACCCTATTCCCTCACATATCAAATGTATACTGACTCCTGTGCTCGTTCCAGCCTTAACTAACATCTGTAATCTCTACATTCTCCAATTCTGAAAAAATCTAATTCTGACTCTCTCTCGCAGATTACTGTACTATCCCCTTACTCCCATGCCCCTCCAAGCTTCTTGAAACGTCCGCCTACACTTGTCTTACATGCCTTCTTTCCTCACACAACCTAAAGGACCCTCTTCAGTCAGGCCTTCATTCCGAAACACTCCAGAAAGGCTGCACTGATTAAGGTGGTCAATGAGCTGATCACTGCTAGATCTTGTTTTTAATTCTCCTAGACCTCTCTGCTGTGTTTGACAACGTTGACCACTCTCTTCTCATACAAACACTACAATCCCTAGGTCTTACAGACACTGTCCTATCCTAGTTCTCATCCTATCAAACCACTCCTTTAGTGTTTGTTTCTCTGGATCCACCTCCTCTCCGCTTTCTCTATAAGCTGTAGAACTACAAGGTGCTGTGCTAAGCCTCTACTATTCTATATCTACACCACTTCTCTTGGAAAACTAATAGACTACTTTGGATTTCAGTATCATCTCTATTTGAATGATACCCAAATCTATCTATCCTCTCCAGATCTCTGTCACGGGCACTAGGAGTCTTTACCCAGGGATCACCAGGTGGTAGGCTTACCAGAGCAATGTAGATGGTAATAGGGTACTCTGGTAGCTGGGTGATCACGGAACAGGAAATAGTAGATGATGAGATGCTCAGGAAAGTCTATGACTAGCAGCACTGGCAATATGGAGGTAATACTACACGAGGAACTGTATGGACAAAGGACACGTGAAGGTAGTCAGTGGTCTGCGGTAGCAAGTTGTACCACTGCTATAGTGAGGAGGAATGTCCAACAGAAACGAGGAGGTGATGAGAGTCAGCGGTCTGCGGATAGCAAGTTGTACCGCTGTCTGAGTGAAGGAATGGAATCCAAGTGGAGGTATCCGGGGAGTCAGTGGTCTGCGGTAGCAAGTTGTACCACTGCTATGTGAGAGGATACTGGAACAGGTGATACAGGAAACAGGGATCAGTGGTCGGTCATCAGCAAGTTGTACCACTGAATATATATGTGAGGAGGTGCACGGGGAGAGACTACAACACAGGATATACACAGGCACCTTATACACCATCCACAGTAACATGCACAATATATATAAATGACTGAACAGGTCTGCAAATATAGAAAGTCTCTTGAAGTAGTCCAGCACAAGTTAACACAGTCAATGATGGCAATAGACTCAGCGGATAGCAGGCTCCAGAGGAGAACCAACACAGTCCAGCAAGATATGCAATACACCAGCACAGTCAATGAGAAGTATGCATACCGTGGTTCAGAAGCAGGCAGTCAGATAGGAGTGCAGCGATACCTGAGCGGCAGGAGGCCGGCTGGGTGAGAAGTCCCAGGACGGATGAGGCAGCGGTCTAGTAGGTGCAGCGCACAGGTGAGTAGACCAACAGGGACACGAATCCACAGGAATCAGTAACACGTGGAACTGGACTCATGGAGGACCCAGGAGAATGGAGATGATCCAGCAGAGGAGTAGTTGATTAGATACGAATCCAATGCTGACAGGAGGGTAGAGACCAGCGGGACACGTGAAGGCGTGGAGAGCGGATCAGCAGTAGATGGACGATAGCGCGGTCAGCAGCAGCAGGGCTCTGCGGGTACACGGAGGTAACCAGTAGCAACCAATAGGTGTCAGTAGCGATGGAACACGGGAGAGACGAGTAGACCAGGAGCTGTTGATCACGGAGAGTAGCGGATGGCAATGAGAGCAGCAGTCTCGAGGAAACACAGGAGAGCTGAGAAGAGACTGCAGTGCACAGGGGCAGCGGATAGGAATCAGCTAACTGTCACGATGATGAACACAGGCGAGTTGCAAGCTGGAGGCTGTAGTGCACAGAGGCAGCGGATAGGAATCAGCTAACAGTCACGATGTTGAACACAGGCGAGTTGCAAGCTGGAGGCTGTAGTGCACAGAGGCAGCGGATAGGAATCAGCTAACAGTCACGATGATGAACACAGGCGAGTAGCAAGCTGGAGGCTGTAGTGCACGGAGGCAGCGGATAGGAATCAGCTCACAGACTTGATGAGGAACAGGTGAGAGGATGTGAAGTAAAGGCTGGAGTGCACGGAGGCAACGGATAGAAACCAGCAAACAGTCACAATGAAATATAATAGCGTTAATGTGGATTAGAGAACTGTAGTGCACGGAGGCAGCGGATAGGAATCAGCAAACAGTCACAATGATATATAATAGCGTTGAAGTGGTTTGGAAGACTGTAGTGCACGGAGGCAGCGGATAGGAATCAGCAAACAGTCACGATGATACAGTTGATGGTAGAAGTGGTATGGGAACCACAGTAGTAGAAGTGGTTTGGAAACCACAGAGGTAGAAGTGGTTTGGAAACCACAGGAATCAGCAGCGCTGAATACACGAGGAATACAGGAACACCTACAGAGACTCATGGGGAATGAGACTCCAAGATCAGGCAACGTGGTGTTGACCACAGGTGCTTAATATAGGGAGTGTTGCCTGATCTGCCAATTGAGTTAAAGGGACATACACTGAAGTATAGGAAAGGGCTGCGCATGGGCAGACCCTCAGGATGGAGGATGGCCACGGTTCCTAAATGTCCGGGAAGAGGCACTCACGGTCCGGTGAGTGACAGTACCCCCCCTTTTAAAGGTGGGCACAGAACGCCTGGAACCGGGCTTGTCCGGATTTTTGGAGTAGAACTTCTTCAAAAGGGCAGGAGCATTAAGATCTTCAGCTTTGATCCAAGAGCGCTCCTCAGGACCAAAGCCCTTCCAATGAACGAGGAAACGGAGGACTCCTCGCGAAATTTTTGCGTCTAGTACCTCAGTAATCTCAAAATCCTCCTCCTGATGAACTTGAACTGGCTGCGGAGCTGAGGGAGGATTTGAGAAACGGTTGATAATAAGAGGTTTGAGTAAAGACACATGGAAGGCATTAGAAATCCGAAGATTCTTAGGAAGAAGAAGTTTCACACAAACTGGATTGATTACTTGAATGATCCTATATGGACCAATAAAACGAGGGGCGAATTTCATAGATGGAACCTTCAAACGAATGTTTTTAGTAGATAACCAGACACGATCTCCAATTTTTAGTGGTGGAATAGCCCGCCTCTTCCTATCTGCGAAAGATTTATATTTGATAGATGTCTTCTTTAAACAGGTTTTAACCTGAGACCAAATATTTTTAAAGGTCTGACAAGCAGTCTCCACCGCAGGAACTTGGGTGGGCGGGAGGGCAGGAAATTCCGGAAAAGACGGATGGTGACCGTAGACCACAAAAAATGGAGTTTTGGATGATGACTCATGGTACATGTTGTTATGGGCGAATTCAGCCCAAGGAAGCAACTCTACCCAGTTGTCTTGATTGGCTGAAGAGAACATCCTTAAAAAAGTCTCAAGATCTTGATTGACACGTTCAGTTTGTCCGTTAGATTGCGGATGGTAAGAAGATGAAAGTGCTAGTCGTATGCCCAAGGTTTTACAAAGGGCTCGCCAGAATCTGGAAACGAATTGTACTCCTCTATCCGACACAATCTCAGAAGGACATCCATGGATACGGAAGATCTCTTTAATGAAATGTTCAGCCAGAGTAGACGAGGAAGGCAAACCAGATAGAGGAATGAAATGAGCCATCTTCGAAAATCTGTCCACCACCACCCAAATAGTGTTATGATTCTTACTAGGTGGTAAGTCAGTAACGAAATCCATACTAATATGGGTCCACGGTTTGGACGGAACGGGTAGTGGTCGCAGCAACCCTGCTGGAGTTCTGCGGGAGGATTTGAACTGGGAACATAGCTCACAGGAAGCAATGAACTCTTTGACGTCTCTCCTCATTGAGGGCCACCAGTAACTTCGAGAGAGGATCTCAAAGGTCTTGTGTTCACCGGCGTGTCCAGAAAAACGAGAGGCATGGAACCACGAAAGGATTTTCCTCCTTAGAGTAGAAGGCACGAGGGTCTTCCCAAATGGTAGCGTTTTGGTGGATGAAGCAGCCAGTGAGATACATTTGGGGTCTAGAATGGTATGGTTGGAAACCTCTTCTATATCAGAGGACGTAACAAAAGCTCTAGATAAAGCGTCAGCTTTCTTGTTCTTGGCAGCTGGTTTGAAGGTTATTATTAATTCAAAACGGGAAAAGAAAAGAGACCATCTTGCTTGACGAGGGTTCAAGCATTGGGCAGACTGGAGGTATGACAAGTTCTTATGATCCGTGAAGATCGTCACCGGATGGCGAGCTCCCTCCAATAAGTATCTCCATTCCTCTAATGCAGCTTTGATAGCTAGTAACTCCTTGTCCCCGATAGAATAATTCTTCACTGCGGGCAGGAGGCCCCGAGAATAGAAGGCACAAGGATGGAATTTTTGCTGTTCCGAGCGTTGAGAGAGAATAGCTCCTAAGCCCACATTAGAGGCATCTACTTCCAGGAAGAAGGGGAGTGTCACATCAGGCCGTCGAAGGATTGGAGCCGAAGAGAAGGACTCTTTTAGTGTTTGAAAGGCTTGAAGAGCCTCAGGTGACCATTGCTTAGGATTAGCCCCCTTCCTAGTCAGGGCCACAATAGGAGATGCAATGGAAGAAAAGTCTTGAATGAAGCGTCTATAGTAATTGGCAAAACCTAAAAAACGCTGGATAGCACGAAGAGTAGTTGGCTGGGGCCAATGTAGTACAGCATTCACCTTGTCTGGATCCATCTTCAGGCCAACTCCGGAAACTATATACCCCAAGAATGGAATCTGGGGTAATTCGAATGAACATTTTTCTAATTTACAAAACAATGAATTTTTCCGTAGCCTGGAAAGGACTTCTGCCACATGTTGGTGGTGAGAAGGCAGGTCCTGTGAAAAGATCAATATGTCGTCCAGGTAGACGACGACACATACATATAATAAGTCCCGGAAGATCTCATTGATGAAACCCTGAAAAACAGCGGGGGCATTACACAGCCCGAAAGGCATTACCAGATATTCGTAATGCCCGTCTCTGGTGTTAAACGCTGTCTTCCATTCGTCACCGGACCGGATTCTGATTAAATTGTAGGCACCACGAAGATCCAACTTAGTAAAGATACGGGCTCCCTTGATGCGATCGAATAGCTCAGTGATCAGCGGAATGGGATACCGATTCTTGATAGTAATGGCATTGAGTCCACGAAAATCTATGCAAGGGCGTAAAGATCCATCCTTCTTTTTAACGAAGAAGAACCCAGCTCCAGCGGGAGAGGTGGAAGGTCGAATAAACCCACGCTGGAGGTTCTCCTGTATGTACTCAGATGTAGCTTGAGTTTCAGGTAACGAGAGTGGATAGACCCGGCCCCTGGGGGGAGTCTTGCCAGGTAGAAGATCGATCGGACAATCCCAAGAACGATGAGGAGGAAGACGTTCAGACTGAGCTTTATCAAAAACATCAGTAAATGAAGCATATTGAGGAGGGAGTCCCGGTGAGGTAGATGAGATGGAAGATTGCTGTACTTTGAGAGGAATGACTTGGGAAAGGCAACGATGGTGACATTCAGACCCCCAAGACGTGACTTGAGGGGTGCGCCAGTCAATCTGGGGAGAGTGACACTGAAGCCATGGAAGGCCTAAGACAATTGGACTTGTCGTAACAGGAAGGATTAAAAACGATATTTCTTCATGATGCAGGGCACCAATCTGAAGGGTTACTGGAGACGTACTCTGAGTGATGAGACCGTTGATGAGACGTGATCCATCTATAGCCGTCACAGTAATGGGTGTTTTTAAGGTAATCACTGGTAGAGACCATTGATTTACTAATGATTTGGAAATAAAATTTCCTGCTGCTCCGGAATCAATCAATGCCTGTGACTCAAAGGTTTTGGTAGCACAGGAAATCGTAACGTCAAAGGCGCAGACTTTAGATTTCATGGAAGATGGAGAGGACTCCAGGGACCCTAACTTCACCTCTCCAGAACTAGTTAGGGCCTGGCATTTCCCGATCTCTTAGGGCAAGAGCTGAGAATATGAGTGGAATCAGCACAATAGATACAGAGTCTATTCTTTACTCTTCGTTTCCTCTCCTCGGAAGATAATTTGGAACGTCCTATCTCCATGGGGATCACAGAGGGTGAAACTGGACGAAATTGAGGGTTAGAACGAAGAGGTGCTTTAGCAGAAGTTGTTTTCTCAGCCTCTCTTTCACGAAATCTCATATCAACACGATGGCATAGAGAGATCAAATCTTCAAGTGACGAAGGAAGCTCTTGAGTAGTCAGTGCATCTTTAATTTTATCGGAAAGCCCCTGCCAGAAGGCGGCAACTAGGGCTTCAGTATTCCACTGAAGTTCAGAGGCTAAGATCCTAAATTGAATGACGTACTGGCCTACTGTATGAGATCCTTGTCGTAGACGGAGGATGCTGGAAGCAGCGGAGGTCACACGACCTGGTTCATCGAACACACTTCGGAATGTAGAAATGAATTTGGCACTATCTTGTAATATTGGATCGTTTCTTTCCCACAGAGGGGAGGCCCAAGCCAGGGCTTGTCCTGAAAACAAAGAGATAAGATAGGCCACTCTGGAACGATGGGTAGAAAAATTTTGAGGTTGGAGCTCAAAATGGACTGAACATTGGTTAAGGAAACCCCTACAAGTTTTGGGGTCTCCATCGTATTTTGACGGAGTAGGCAGGTGAAGCGTGGAAGCTGTAGACACCTGGGATGGCACTGGGGAAACGGAGGAAAGCACAGGAACCTCAGTAGTAGCTGTCACAGTCTGTCCAGATGTTCCTTGGGAGGTTAATGACTGATAACACTGAAGTAACAGCTGTTGGCGGGCATCCTGTTGCTCCACACGGCTGACCAGATGCTGCAGCATCTCCTTGGCGGTAGGTTCCGTATCTGGGTCTGTCATGGCCTGATCTTACTGTCACGGGCACTAGGAGTCTTTACCCAGGGATCACCAGGTGGTAGGCTTACCAGAGCAATGTAGATGGTAATAGGGTACTCTGGTAGCTGGGTGATCACGGAACAGGAAATAGTAGATGATGAGATGCTCAGGAAAGTCTATGACTAGCAGCACTGGCAATATGGAGGTAATACTACACGAGGAACTGTATGGACAAAGGACACGTGAAGGTAGTCAGTGGTCTGCGGTAGCAAGTTGTACCACTGCTATAGTGAGGAGGAATGTCCAACAGAAACGAGGAGGTGATGAGAGTCAGCGGTCTGCGGATAGCAAGTTGTACCGCTGTCTGAGTGAAGGAATGGAATCCAAGTGGAGGTATCCGGGGAGTCAGTGGTCTGCGGTAGCAAGTTGTACCACTGCTATGTGAGAGGATACTGGAACAGGTGATACAGGAAACAGGGATCAGTGGTCGGTCATCAGCAAGTTGTACCACTGAATATATATGTGAGGAGGTGCACGGGGAGAGACTGCAACACAGGATATACACAGGCACCTTATACACCATCCACAGTAACATGCACAATATATATAAATGACTGAACAGGTCTGCAAATATAGAAAGTCTCTTGAAGTAGTCCAGCACAAGTTAACACAGTCAATGATGGCAATAGACTCAGCGGATAGCAGGCTCCAGAGGAGAACCAACACAGTCCAGCAAGATATGCAATACACCAGCACAGTCAATGAGAAGTATGCATACCGTGGTTCAGAAGCAGGCAGTCAGATAGGAGTGCAGCGATACCTGAGCGGCAGGAGGCCGGCTGGGTGAGAAGTCCCAGGACGGATGAGGCAGCGGTCTAGTAGGTGCAGCGCACAGGTGAGTAGACCAACAGGGACACGAATCCACAGGAATCAGTAACACGTGGAACTGGACTCAAGGAGGACCCAGGAGAGTGGAGATGATCCAGCAGAGGAGAAGTTGATAAGATATAAATCCAATGCTGACCGGAGAGTAGCCCAGCGGGACACGTGAAGGCGTGGAGAGCGGATCAGCAGTAGATGGACGATAGCGCGGTCAGCAGCAGCAGGACTCTGCGGTACACGGAGGTAACCAGTAGCAACCAATAGGTGTCAGTAGCGATGGAACACGGGAGAGCAGAGTAGACCAGGAGCTGTTGATCACGGAGAGTAGCGGATGGCAATGAGAGCAGCAGTCTCGAGGAAACACAGGAGAGCTGAGAAGAGACTGCAGTGCACAGGGGCAGCGGATAGGAATCAGCTAACTGTCACGATGATGAACACAGGCGAGTTGCAAGCTGGAGGCTGTAGTGCACAGAGGCAGCGGATAGGAATCAGCTAACAGTCACGATGTTGAACACAGGCGAGTTGCAAGCTGGAGGCTGTAGTGCACAGAGGCAGCGGATAGGAATCAGCTAACAGTCACGATGATGAACACAGGCGAGTAGCAAGCTGGAGGCTGTAGTGCACGGAGGCAGCGGATAGGAATCAGCTCACAGACTTGATGAGGAACAGGTGAGAGGATGTGAAGTAAAGGCTGGAGTGCACGGAGGCAACGGATAGAAACCAGCAAACAGTCACAATGAAATATAATAGCGTTGATGTGGATTAGAGAACTGTAGTGCACGGAGGCAGCGGATAGGAATCAGCAAACAGTCACAATGATATATAATAGCGTTGAAGTGGTTTGGAAGACTGTAGTGCACGGAGGCAGCGGATAGGAATCAGCAAACAGTCACGATGATACAGTTGATGGTAGAAGTGGTATGGGAACCACAGTAGTAGAAGTGGTTTGGAAACCACAGAGGTAGAAGTGGTTTGGAAACCACAGGAATCAGCAGCGCTGAATACACGAGGAATACAGGAACACCTACAGAGACTCATGGGGAATGAGACTCCAAGATCAGGCAACGTGGTGTTGACCACAGGTGCTTAATATAGGGAGTGTTGCCTGATCTGCCAATTGAGTTAAAGGGACATACACTGAAGTATAGGAAAGGGCTGCGCATGCGCAGACCCTCAGGATGGAGGACGGCCACGGTTCCTAAATGTCCGGGAAGAGGCACTCACGGTCCGGTGAGTGACAATCTCTCACCATCTGTGTTGGGGCATTTTATGGACTGTCTCTCTGCCATTTCATCTTTGATGTCCTCTCACCACCTCATATCTCCCAGCTCAACCCCTTAGCTTTGCCCAAGATTTAGTCCTCATTACCTGCTCTCATTCCTGATTACAGAACTTGTTTTGGGCTGCACCCACTCTGTGGCATTCCCTGCCTTGTACAACAAGACTTTCCCCTTGCCACCAAGCCCTCAAGCCCTCGTCTCTTTAGGCAATACCAAATTCCTGAGCCTCCTTCTTAACCTCACTCGTCCCTTCTACCAGATTACAACCACTCTACACAATTCACACAAACATGTATACTCTTTCTATATTCACAATTCGTCTGATCTCTGACTGGGTCACACAGCCCTATTGTCAAGGATAAGCCCTCTGTAGCTACTCCCTGATTTGATATCTTATCATATATTTCACCAGTCATAAAATATATCACCTTTATTTTGTCAGGAAACCACTCTTGAACCCCTTTATGTGTCACAAAATGCCCTCTGTGCACTCGTGATTTGGAAGCGTATTTTAAGGGAACACACAGGATTCCAGCCCAAATCTCACACTCATCCAATAATCGGCTAAATCAGCCAACATACGACCGCTCGTTCAAAAGTCGGGTCAGTGTGTGCAGTGACACGATGGTCGAAAGTCTGCCCAAATGGACGATTGTCGCCTCATTTGGTTGGTCGTACCGTTTAATATTTTCGTTCCAATCTCGTTTCCGTTGTGTAGTGTGTATAAACTTCCGACCGATCCACAACAGTGAGTATGAAATTACAGTCATTGCTGACGACAACATGGCTGTAAAAAGTCGCTAAAGGGAAGTCTGCTCTTCCCTTTATCGTCCTAAACAAGGCTAGTGTGTATGCAGTCCATGGACCGAGCGATCGGAACATCGATGGCATGTAAAGTCGCTCGGCATAAAAAGTTGGTTGAAATTTCTGTAGTGTGTACCCAGCTTAAGGCTACAGATTTACTGGTCCCTTACCCAACACAGACAGCCGCTTCCACACCTCTTCACTAACTGCCACCAGCTACGTATAAGGCCCGTGGCAAATCTATGTCTTAATTATCCAATTTCGCACACTCGGTACTCTGGTAGCTAAACAGTTAACCCTTCATACTCTGGTTTCTAAAGAGTTAACCCAGCCAAGTAATCTATCTATTCTACACAGGCAATTAATTTGTTTAGAGAAATAAGGACATGAACTATTACATTTTTAGATTTAATATACAAAAAGTACAATGTTTATAGGTTAATAACAAAAAAAAACAAAAAAAACAATTGACATAACATACAGAAGCAAAACAGTTTAAAATAAAGGGATTAAATTCAGAGCATAATTTACATTAAATTGGTATATTCTGAGCCAAGGGAAATTGGCTGGAGGATGGACAGCTTATCAATGAATGATTGATTTCCCAAAAGACTGAAAATTTCTGGTAACTGGTCTCATCTTTCCCACTTTACCCCACCACCAGTGGTTGTGGTCTGTGACACTTTTTACAATCACCATTTGCATGTTGCCAGATTTAATACCCAATTCTACTATGTGCCCTAACTTTTCCGTGGAGACCCAATTTTATTATTAATAGATCCCCTATGAATGTACCCATCTATTACTACCAAACAGGCCTAGGTACAGGGTATTAGTCAAGCTTACACTCATTTCATCAATTTCTCTGTGTGATAGATTGCCTAATTTGACATATGAGCTGCCCTTCATCATGCTATTGAGGAATATGTGGCTGATCACTACACCTATTAAGCATTTTTTACCATTGCTATCTGGCCGATCCAACACACAATGGGCCTGAGTCATTAAGGAAAGTAAAGCAAAAAAAAATTTGTAACTTTGAACCTTGGCAAAACCATGTTGTATGGGGGGGGGGGGTAAATTTCAAATTTGATAGCAGATTTTTAATTGGTGTAGATCATGTCCTAGATCAACTTTAAATGTCAGTGTAAAAATAAAGCTATCAAGTATTTGCGTCCTACATGAAAAAACAGCCAGTGTTTTCCTTATGTGAAGAATAATAAATTTATTTGCACCCCTTGCATAGCAACATGGTTTTGCTAAGGTTCATAGTAACCCGGGGCGGGCTGGGCCGGGGGGCAGGGGGGCATCGGTCCCCCAGGTCGCTTGATCAGACAGCTATTTGGGCCGCCACATCACATCACATCACATCACACTCAATGCGGCCGCGTCATCCAATGACGCGGCCGCATTGAGTGTCAGATGATGCGGCCGCCTGTGCGCTGGGTAATACTCAGTGTATGCGGATGGTGCCGCATCCATCTACGGACAGGGGGGAGGGGGTGGGGGTGTAGCGCAGCGCGCTGTCACTACAGGGGTAAATGATGGCTCATTCACCCAAGGCGGGGGAGGGGGGGGGGGGGTCGGGTGGTACGGCCGCATCACACATGGGTAGTATTCTGTATATACTACCCATGTAAACAGCAGAAACAAAACGTTAGCCAAGTGCTACAGGGCTCCTCCAATAGCCTACAAGAGCCCTGTAGCAGCCAATCACTGAGGGCCAGGGTGTCAGATTGACACCCTGTGCCCTGCCTCTCCTCCTCCCCAATACCAGCCCACTCTCAATATGATTGGGGCAGCCCCAATCAATCAAATGCATGGGAGCCTCAATCTCACTAGGAGGCTCCCATGAAGTAGGTAAAAATTTGTTAATATATAAATAAATATTAATTAATAAATGTGTGTATATATATATATACAAGTTAACCCGTGCATGATACTCATGCATTCTAGTCAAATCAAGCTACTTAAGGTGTTAAAAAGGTTCTTGTCATGCATTTGGGCCTAGCCCAGGCCTCCTCGGGGGAAGAGCGTTACTTCCCGACGCAAGCGCCCTTTTTTAACGTAGTTTTGTCCACATGTCACCACCTCTTCATTTTTCTCCATCACCTCATCCTTCATCTTCATCGCCACATCCTTCACCAAGCTACTTAAGGTGTTAAAAACTCCCCACTGTCAACCCCGGCAACCACCAACCACTCCCAACTGTCACTTCTCCTTCAAGAAATATATAGGTCAGTGTATAACTCTGCCCAGCAGGTGGCGCTGCAGCTTGGTTTGGTTTTTTTTTCACACACGCCACTAGGCATTTATATAGTAGATATACACACATATATTTAAATAAATAAATCTCTAATCAAAATTACAAAATAATAAATATATATATATATATATATATATATATATATATATATATATATATTATATCCTGGTGGCTTGCCCACCAATATAATGGGAGCTTCCAATACAGTAGAAGGCTCCCATTTAGGCAGGGCATGAAAAACACCTACCCCAGCAGCCATTATTGAAGACAAGAGCAAAAGCACAACACGAAGAAAGAAACAGAAAAATTACAATCACTTTTATTCAGGTAAGTGTATGTTCATTTTTTTAATATTATCTTTTTAATATTTATTGTAAAAAAAATAGCATTTTTTTGTGTATGTGAGCGAATAGATAATCATACAAATAGTGTAATGCAATTTGTATGATGATCTATTACTAGTGCTTGATAAATAGGTTTCCCTCAACAGGGGTTATCGCCAGTGATAACCCTATTAGTATTTTACGGAGCAAAACTAAGCAATTTTGCTGGCAAAAACATCAGTTTTTTAAAGCAAAATGGCTTCTTGCACTTTGATAAATCAGCCCCTGGGTTCAGTACTGTAATCAAACATTATTATATAATTTATTGCTGAACCCCCTCCTCCCTTCACGGAGGAGCAGGCAAAAGCATGTAAACATGTATGTAATGTAATCAAAAACTGGTGTCATAGTGGCAATGTTTTTGGTTGTTTATTTTTTTTATTGATCATATTTTAAATGTGCGTTATCAAAATAATTTTTAATGTAGGCTATCAATTGTATTTGTAATGTGCGCTTTCAATGCTATTTTGATGTGCAGTATCAATGCTATTTTGATGTGCGGTATCATTGCTAGTTTTGATGTGCGGTATCATTGCTAGTTTTGATGTGCGGTATCATTGCTAGTTTTGATGTGCGGTATCATTGCTAGTTTTGATGTGCGGTATCATTGCTAGTTTTGATGTGCGTTATCAATGCTATTTTGATGTGCGGTATCATTGCTAGTTTTGGTGTGCGGTATCATTGCTAGTTTTGATGTGCGTTATCAATGCTATTTTGATGTGCGGTATCATTGCTACATTTAATGTGCGCTATCAATGCTATTTTTATGTGCAGTATCAATGCTATTTTGATGTGCGTTATCAATGCTATTTTGATGTGCGGTATCATTGCTAGTTTTGATGTGCGTTATCAATGCTATTTCGATGTGTGGTATCATTGCTAGTTTTGATGTGCGGTATCATTGCTAGTTTTGATGTGCGGTATCATTGCTAGTTTTGATGTGCGGTATCAATGGTTTTTTGAAAAACAATTTGACTAGACTAAAAAGTGTATGTGAAAGGTTTATTGTGGAAATTTTTTTTAGTGGCTTTCTTCTGATTTCAAACATTTGGAACCCCCCCTTAAAAATCCTGCGTTTGCCCCATATATATGGGCCTGATCTTGATTCTGAGTGTGTGTTTAAGTACAATGCAGTGTATTGTATTGTCAAAGATTGCAAGTGTGAAGCCATATAATGTTGTTCACTTTTATTTCCATAACCTATTATTACAATTTGTTATTTGGAGCCATATTTTTATACTGGTCTGCCACTCACAACATTTTTTGTAAAGTTTGTTTATGCATATGTATGTTTTTGGTTACATTATTTATTTTCAGTATTTATAATTTATAATAATAAAGTACCGCTGATTAAGTAACACTAAAACAGTCTCTTTTTATCTTATGAAATATATATTGTACCGAAAAACAGCTTTAAGGCTGGGCCGCGCTACTTATGGGCCACTGCTGTGTGCTTGCCCCCCTGGCTAAAGTCTGCCAGCCCTCCCCTGATAGTTACTCATTTTGTTTACTTTGCTTTACTACTTTACTTTTGCTTTACTTTACTACTTTACTTAATGAATCAGGTGAAATAAGTGCACTTAACCTCATGTATTTCCCGATAGCAAAGCTTACAAGCAGGGCCCTCTTACTGTTTTGTCTGTTTGTTAATAACCAGTCTTGTTTAATTACTGTGTTTGTCTCCGACTGCAAAGCGCTACAGTGCATGCTAGAGCTTTATAAATATTCGTTAATAAATGTTATTAAATATGTGTGAATGAGGCCTCAAACCTGGGAATTTCCCTGGCAATTAAAGACAGTTTGCAAAGATGGTTTTATTCAGACGCATAAGATCATGAAAACTCTACAGGCTGCACAAAGGAAGAATTTTTCCTTTAGAGTAACAGAAGCGTGATTTAACATTTTTCTCCTTTTTGTCAGAAGTCACCTGGACCTCAGGGGTTATGTTTATGGGATACTATGTTTCTGTATGTTTTTGAGGAGGAAGTGAGTGCCGAGTCTGCTCAGTATAAACACTACAGCTCTTGTACAAAGTTCACGAGCAGTGCGGGTGTCGAGGTGATGATCATACTTATGGCTATTCAGGAAACAGACTACAGCTCAAAAACAATAAAAATAGTTGTACCACAAAAGCTTGGTCTGCTTATCTAAATATTTTAAAGCTGCATACGAAGCGATAACCATAGTTTATGCTACGGCGGAGTGTTACAGGGAACGGAGACAGGCACCCGTGGCAGCCGGCAGGACTGAGGATAATGGAGGATATCTGTTTGGTATAGATAGGTGAACCCCAACAAGTATCAATACTTTCCTATATTAATACAATGCATTGTATTTGTAATATTATAGTATATTTTATCTTATTATTATTATTATAATAATTATTATACCAGTAATAGCATTGTACCAGGGGAGTAGCTGTAGCTTGGGACAAAGTGCTTATGCCTCAAGCTATGTGCCTGATAATTATACAATGATTTAGTTATTATCATCATTATTATTATTATTAGCTGATTGGTGCATGTATGTCATACAAACGCACATGATTACTAAGAGGTTTCTGCTATAGTTGCTATAATTGAGCCTCCAATTAAATGAGGAAAGGTTTGCTAAGAGCAGTGCGGAGAAGACAGGGGTCATTTTCATGTCATTCATGTTTGGACTTAAGTCCGTTTACGTAACGTGTCTTGCGGGAAAAAACTCTGCTCACGGTGATAAACGACCTTAATGAATGCAATTGCATGCAATTCACGTCTGAATGACACGACTTCCTACAAGGAGTGGGGTGGAACGGGGGGCGGGGGGCACTGATGAAGGCCATCTACAGTAGGACTTATCCACGCAGATGTGGCCGTTTCAATTCTGTGTTCCTCGTAAGTACGCTTGGTTTCACCAGTTATGGGTGAATTTGTGAACATTATGGCTCTTTACCTCTGACTGTTCTCTGGGTTTGGGACTATAAATTCCTAAATAGATTTCCTTGCTCATTTATCTTCTAGATTAATAGGATATTTAATGATTTCAACTCTAATTCTGTTATTTATATGATGCTATCTATGATGATTAATGTTAATGTGAACCATGGCATGAATATGCTTATCTGAAAAAACTTTTTTACATCTTCAATGAATTTGCTATTAATCTTATCTTATATATAAAAATCATTGGTCTGTTTGTTTGTCTGTCAGGTTATGCATTCGGACACCTCTGCCAGGTTTTAGGACGGGTTAGGGACCTCCCGTTGCTGTACATTGGGCAGAACTGTGACCTGGGGAACCTGTTCTGTGCCTTCCACTGGATGGATTTGGATGAAAACTTCACAGAGGGATGGTAATTAGTCTGGGATGCCTAATGGAGTGGTAGGAGTCCTGGTCGGACCTCCCGTTGGTGTATGCTGGGCAGAACTTTGACCCGGGGAACCTGTTGTGAGCATTCCACTGGATGGATTTGGATGAAAACTTCACTGAGGGATGGCAATTGATCTGGGATGCTTAATAGAGTGGTTAGGGTACCGGCCAGACCTCCCATTCGTGTACGCTGGGCAGAACATTGACCCTGGGAACTTGTTCTGGGCCTGGATGAATTTGGATGACATCTTAGCTGCTAATTACTTTTAAAATGTTGACAGTTACATCCAACTCACTGATAACTTAATAAATTGAAGATTTAAACCTGGGCAAAGCTGGGTACTTCAGCTAGTTTTATATATGATACATATCTTACTACTACATATTTAATGTTTTTTAAAGATTTATTTGTATATTTTTTTATTAGTTTCTGCGATACCTCCTTCAATACATTATACGCACTTCAATTCATTTGATAAAAATATCATAGCACTGCTTTCTCTGCACCCCCTTGGGAGAGAGGACAACTATGGCTACAACAGAAAGAAATGTCTTTTTTTTTATTTCGTTTGTAGCTTAAGTTTGTTTGAATAGTAGGCTCTACTACGGATGTGTAGAACCTGCAGCCGGCCCCATGACTTTCAAGTTTAACATTGTATTTGCACTGAACCATAGCAACCAATCAGATGCTTGCTACAGTTAGTAAATGAGCCCTAGAGTCTGCAAGGCCCCAGAAGTTATCGTAATTATTAGTACATATAGGGAGAAATTACCTAATTAGGCTTTCTGAACATATATGAATTTATTGACAGCAGTAGGAGCATACATAAAATATCTATAAACTGCAATATATGACAAGAGAGTCCAATATAGACAAAAACACTTAAACGCATACATGTGTGAGTGTAACTTTAAAACTTATCTTCAAGGAGTTAATGCTTCCTCATCCCAAGCTGGCCAATTAGAGGGAATGGGGGAGAGCCTGAAGGGTCTATATGCTGGGGTCATGAATTCAATTCCCGACCATGGCCTTATCTGTGAGGAGTTTGTATGTTCTCCCTGTGTTTGCGTGGGTTTCCTCCGGGTGCTCCGGTTTCCTCCCACACTCCAAAAACATACTGGTAGGTTAATTGGCTTCTATCAAAATTGACCCTAGTCTCTCTCTCCCTCTCTCTCTGTCTATCTGTGTGTGTGTCTGTTAGGGAATTTAGACTGTAAGCTCTAATGGGACAGGGACTGATGTGAATGAGTTCTCTGTACAGCACTGCGGAATCAGTGGGGCTATATAAATAAATGGTGATGATGATGATAGGTCCCTGTGTGTCACATGCCCGGCCTCACTCTCTTTACGAGAGACCTGTTGAGAAAGGATTTGTATTTAATACTTATTTGTTTCACCTGATTTTTGTTTCTTTGCTTTTGCTGATTCTGCCATTACATCTTTGTTTTCTATTGTTTTTCATTTTCCTTTACTTTTTAACTTTATCCGTTTTTCTTTTGTTTTTTTCTTCTCCTTTTTCATCCCAAAGTTCTTTCACCCCTTTCCCCGTTTTTCCCCCCTCTCCCCCTGGTCATTATTGTTTCTCCCTCTCGCATTCCTTACCATTTATTATATAACATCTCCTGTTGAACTGTACTATCCCCGTCCTAAGCGCACTGCCACCCACCCCATTAGGCTTTGTGACTCCCCCCTCCTCTTCCAGTGGCCATCTTGGGCAGCTTCCCGGGGAAATGTCCGGCGGAGAGAGTGCTGATGCCGCCCCCGATGTCCCCCTAATGATCCCACAGCTTCTGGCACTGACTTACCTGCTCCTGAGGAGAAGAGCGGTCTTGTCTCACTGTCCGGCGGTTCAGAGTGAACTGCAGCAGGCAGTGTGAATGTGCAGATCGCGCACACCGAAGAGGGCGATACTGCAGCCCAGCTCTGATGCGCGTGTGAGGAGCAATGTAAGGGGGGGCACAGAATATGAGAATAGTGTCTCCTCCAACGACTACCAATCTATCAAAGCCCCTGAACAGGAGAGACAAGTCACAGAAACCAGTATTATCAGAGTCCAGTAGGGGGGAACAGATCTGCAGCAGCACAGTAGACACAGGTCAGTAGTGCCATTGACCCCCCCCCCCCATGCCAGCCTGAAATTTACACCACAAAACTTTATGCCTGGCCCCTCACTAACTTTATTCCCCCCCAAGTCCTTTCTTACCAAATAACCCAAGAGGTTCGGACTGGGGAGGACAATTGTATAAGCAGCCCACTTATGCCCGGAGATTCCTGTACCGTCAGCAACCACCATATAACAGAGATATTCCCCCAAGGCGTAAGGAGCCCAATGCTCACATACCAGAGTATCAGAGGGCAAATTTACCCATCACCCCACCTTCGTGTAAACCCATACCATTAATGAGCATTCCCATAAGTGCTAACGGGTCCCAATACATTAGCGGTCGATACGTCCCAGCTGTTGAGAGCTTGGACTTGTTTTTCCATTAGGTGTGAGGTGGACAGACCAATGACACTTTCATCCTTATCCCCCTTTTCCCAGTCACTGCCTAATAGGGCGATCAACTATGAGTCCTATATCGGCAGATTTTCAGGTAGAGTATTTGACTACCACCACTCCAGCAACAGAAGTACCTTGGAGTTAGCATTTCCGCCAGAAATATTTAATAGGGACCTCCCGTTATCTGGTCGCAATTTGTCTCCTTCCCGGCCCCGTACTAGTCAAACAACGGGTTGGATATCTCCTCCACGAGACCCTATTGGTTCCTATCCAGGTTACCCCACAAATTACCTTTACAGTGATTCAGCTCAATACCTCTAAGATCAGGTTTAGGCCTGAATATGGACACGGGTCTACATAGGGGTAATATATTCACCACTACAGCCATACTGACAACCCCCCCCCCCCCAGGCCAGAGCCCAGAAACATAGATGCGGATGTTTCAATCACTTCTCAGTCTCAGGTTCCCCCAATAGCCCCCCGCGAGGGTGGGAGCATTGTAAGGTCCGATACTAGGGTTTTGTCTTTTGCAAAGTCTCAGAGCCTTGGTTGATCAACCAAGAAGCCAGAATCTCCTTAAGAACTACGGAAGTCACCACCCCGGCTACTATCAGAGATGCAGACCTCAGGCACAATGGCAACAGGAATCGCGAACGAGGCAAGCGGAGCCTCCATCTTTGGTGAGAACCCTTCAGCTATTACACATTACACAGCTAACACCAGTCCCTCCTTAGTTAGCACTACCGATGACTCCTCTGACACGGATCAAGGCCCGAGCATGTTCTTGAAAATGCTACAATCCCAATTATTATTAATTAAGCCACCAAATAAAGTGAATCCGGTGTTAGGCCCTCAAGTAGGAGAACGCGCAAGCAACATGGGGCAGTGCAAGAGACGGTCGCTCACATTCGGGGTTAGGCCCGGGTTAGGTATCTTCGTAGAAATGATCATGATCACCAATGGAAAAAATGGCATTGCAGAAGAGGCTTACAAATCCTTTTCTAATTGGCTTAACAGATACTGTATTTTCGCTGCAATATACATCGAATCTAGGGCTGATCCAATGGGGCCCACCTGACATACGTGTAGTGGGGGGCAACAACCTACGGAAAGGGAATTCCATTGAATTGATTTATCAAATACGACAGGGCCTGACCAATGTTAAAAATAAATGGCCGACCATCATCCTAGCATGGTCCGCGATAGTCCCCAATTTAAAGTGGAGATCAGCCATCCCCCTAAAAGCTATGAAAAAAATAGACAAAAAAATGAATCGAGCCGCTAAAGGGGCTATCACAGCACAGGGTGGCTTCGCAATCGAGCACCAGTTGATATGGACTGGACAAGCAGAATGTTTTCATAGGGATGGGGTTCACCTCATGGAGGTCAGTGTAGGTCTGTATATACAGCACATTTATAGAGCTATAGGAGTTGCCCTGTTGTAGTTGAGCTTGTGGAGGACTGTCAGTCCCCTAAGGACATCCAGCGGTGGTAGGAAGGCACTGCGATCATTGGCTGGGTCATACGTTTGTTATCGCTGATTGGCTGCAGGGCACTGCCCCCTTCGAGGAACACGACTCTTGATCCTTTAAATCCTTGATCCTTTAATCCTTTTTATAAGGCTCGCACTGTGATTCTAGGGGGGGTATAGGCACCTGACTCCAGATTTAACATCAACCAGGCAGTTTAGGATTTGTTCCGTGTTAAGTGGAGTAAGACCGTTTTCCATCCACACTTGGTTCAGACTCCAGTTGGTTTAGCTGTCCTGCAGTGCACTTTTTCCGCCACATTATAATCTTAATAAACTGTGACCTTCTTTGCCACTTATACAAGTCTCCGTGTATTTATTATTAATTATATTAAGTTAAGTTATGTTAAAGGGTTACGACAAGAGAAGGTCTATGTTATAAACTAAGAAAGCATCCAGGTTATGCAGTTGAAGAGCACCCCTTGTAGAAAATGGTAGAATCGCTACCTAAATTGTGGGAAATTAATCTGTGTCCTTGATTTATGTAGCAAGAAGCTATAAAAATATGTATAACTTTATATGTTCGGCATGAGCAACACGGTGGCTCAGTGGATAGCACTTCTGTCTCACAGCGCTGGGGTCATGAGTTTGAGTTCTGAACAAGGGAATCTGTGTGGAGTTTGTAAGTTCTCTCAGTCTTTGCATGGGTTTCCTCCCACACTCCAAAAATATACTTGTAGGTTAATTGACTGCTGACAAAATTAACCCTAGTCTCTGTGTGTGTTATGGAATTTAGACTGTAAGCTCCAATGGGGACAGGGACTGATGTGAATGGTAAATATTCTCTGTACAGCGCTGCGGAATTGTTGTTGCTATATAACTAAAATATGATGATTTTATGAAGACATTATATAGTGGACTTTACAATTCATTTCATTAGAAGAAAATACATAATTTGAATAACTTTGTTATGAAGCCCTGACTATATATATATATATATATATATATATATATAATGAAAATGCAATTACGTGTATGCAGCATGCACAATACGTTTTGTGATGGTGTATAAATAAATATATATATATATATATATATATATATATATATATATATATATATATATAATGCTACCTTAATTTAGAGGCCGCTGCCTGAATTTACACTATTCTGCTTCCAAACATCCTAATGCATTGACCCGTAAAAGGACTAAGAATTAATGGCTAATCATCCAAATACACAAACATCCCAATATAATATGTTCAGATTTGGAAGCTGGTCTATTTCTGAGGTTTAATGTGGCAGAAAATGCTTGGGAAAGAATAATGACAGATGTCAGATGCGGGATGTAAGCAATCTCAATCTGCATTGGACAGACATAGTAATACCGTTATCTAGAAGTCAAGTTGTTATGTAGATGGAAATCTCCTCTTTATCTGATTACCCCAGCTACTTTGGAAATAATTATGCTAGATTGCTGCAATGACTTCATATTTCCAGGGAATCTTAAGGGTCATGTTGGCTAAATGTTGCTCCGCGCAAAAAGGAAAAATGGAATTTTCGCGTTATTTGCATTTAACTGTAATAATCAGGATATGATTTATTCTATATGTTCTGTGGGAATTTCTCAAAGTTTCACAAACCAAGTACTCTCTTATGTCTGTGAATGTTTATAAAATAATTTGGGCTTATTTCTGACGAGATATGCCCCGGGTGGAGAGGCCTAGGATCGGGCTCCATATTTTTGGAACTTTATATAAAATTACCATGTGTATATATACAGAATAAGAACAGACGCTGAGAATTAAATCCAGCATACGGAACAAGAGAAGTCGTACTGTGCACTATGGTCAGTATCAGGGCCGTTTTAACAGCATTATAGGCCCCCGGGCAAAGCAGTACACTGGGTCCCTACCTACACAACCACTCACAGGAATAAAAAGTAAATTATCAATAAACTTAAGCACATACTTATTGGTACATCCAACAAAATCAGTGTTTAATAATTAAAAAAAACATGCTGTAGAGCAGAGATTAATCCGCACAAACGTTTGGATAATGTAACATAAGCCTTGAAGTTGAAAAACAAGAAATTCAACATAAAAATGGTACTCAGTTGGTAAATCATACAGACAGAGATGGCACAGTACAAAATTACATTGAATTATTTATTATCAATCAAGTGTTCAACACAAACATTTGCAAAAATTCTTTGCAGAGAATTGCTTTCTAATTGGCTTGAAATCAATGGAATAATATACTGAAAAGTTGACAAGCCTATGAGGCCCCTATGCTTGTGGGGCCATCGGGCAACTGCCCATCATGCCCATGTGTTAAGATGGCTCTGGTCAGTATAACTGTTGGCTAGTATACAAAACAGAGCTCAACATGGTGAATATGTACAATACAGAGCCTATACTGGCAACTAGTATACAGGAAATCAAGTTCTGCTGGTAAGAACACAATGCAAGACCCATACTGATGGCAAGAAACTCAACTGTGGTGACGATTATACAATACTAACCTTACCTTGAGTGGCAATTATCGCATAACCCCAATGGTTGCTATTATACAAATCCGACCTAGATTTTTAGTATATAATTCAGACTCCTATTCCTATGGCTAATATGTAACATGTGCCCCCTTCCCTATAACTAATGCATACTACAGACCACTATTATGATGGATACTATATTCGGAAGCATTAACACTCACTGCTGATGGCCCACTCTACTCGAGACAACGGCAGCTGTCATTGTCAGCTTGTTTAAAGCTACCAGTATGCTAATTGGCTAAAAGCACCAGACAGGAATCTGCTTTTACCGGGTATTCTGATTGGCTGACAAAGAACACTGCACAAATAGAATGACTGAGCTCTCTATTGTTAACGGCAGTTCCTGGTGCTTTCCATAGAAAGAAGCAGGAAATGCAGAGTGGGTGGGTAATAATAAACAGGAGAGGGAATTGAAGTTAGGCGCTCCCAAGAGGTTCAAGGCACTGACAAGTGCCCACCCAGTCCCCCCTAATGACTGGCCCTGTTGGTATCACCTTTTTTTTGTTATATGTTTACTAAGCACAACTGTATGCTTGTTTGACCTGCCCATCCACACCTCCCTTATAGCCAGTTGATAGGCTGAGAGGTAACATGAGCAGGTAACACTATAAGTCTGTGCAGAAACAACCCTCTTGTCTGCATGTGCTGTACGTCTCTTGCTAAGGCTGTACATGCAGCCTCGCGGGCCCAAGAAGCCGTTAGACCAGGGCCATAGTTCCTAACGGCAGCCCTGGGTGAATGAAGTATATGATTCATAATCATTTGGGTGTATAAGTCACATGATCAGCTTACATATTACCATTCAGGGGAGGGCTGGCAAATTTTAACCTGGGGGGGGGGCAAGACTCAACTCAGAAGCCTATTAGGAACATTTTAAAGGATTAAAATATGCAGGTGGCCCAGTGACTCAGTACAAGGTAGCCCACTATGGGACCGGCCCAGGGGGCAGATGCCCCCCCAGCTTAGTATGCCCCTGCTACCATGGACATCTTCTTCAACCGGTATGTCATTTCTGCTGCTGGCTAATCACAAGAAATATTGCAATGTGACCAGGGTTTTCCATCCCCTTCAATTAACTCATGAAAGCTATGTATGCAGGATAGGTGGGATAATTGGGCTTTGTCCATGACAAGAAGAGCGATACCCCCTCTAGAATGTCATGTCTGTCTGCTGTCTGTCTCCCCTGTACATCCTGTTGTTTGCTACACTCAGTGTGAGTCCCTACAGTTGTGTTTTTCCCAAAAAATAAATAATAAAAGGTACTGCAGGGGGTAAATGTATCAAGCTGTGAGTTTCCGGTAGGTTTGAAAAGTGGAGATGTTGCCTATAGCAACCAATCAGATCCTAGTTATCATTTACTTAGTACATTCTACAAAATGACAGCTTGAATCTTATTGGTTGCTATAGGCAACATCTCCACTTTTCAATCCCACTGGAAACCCGTAGCTTGATACATTGATACATCATACTTACCTACTTTCTTCAGCTCCCTTCCGGGAGCCAGCCAGTGGAGGTGGGCGCGAGGGGGCGAGGTTGCCGAAATTGCGTCATTTTGGCCCCGCCCCCTGTGACATCATGACGCAAATTGCGTCATTTGACACCGGTGAATCGCAGCGATTGGGATCTAATTCTGCCCACTTCACTAGGAAGTGGGGCACTTCCTAGTGAAGTGGGCAGAATTCGGGAGATTGCCACACTCACCCGGGAGTCTGGGAGACTCTCGCAAAATGTGGGAGTCTCCCAGGCATTCCGGGAGAGTTGGCAAGTATGTGATACATTAACCCCCAGGTGTTTAGCGAACCCTCAGCTAGTGAAATTATACTGTTGTGTGCACAAAGCAGACTGCTCTATTAAAATCTTCTATTTTTTTTTTTTAGTTCAAATGCTTTTAATTTACTGAGCTATTTGTTTACTGTTCTATGATTGGAGAAAATATTCGCACGGTTTGAGTCGAATAAGTTTTATTTTCTTTTTCCCCCTTTTTTTTTAATGAAATTTCAAAACTTTCTCCTAGACTGCTCTCTGCTGCATGGAATCTGAACAGAATTATTGAAGACTGATCACCGAGCGGAAGAAAATCATTTATTCAGTGCTTTGTTAGTTCACAGACTGCAGAGTGCAAGTGCTGATTGCATGTCCACAATTCATTGTAATATAATTCAAATAGGGGTTGCTTATGAGCGATCATTTAGTATTGTGTGTTTGCATTTAAGGATGATTTTGTACCAAAAGGCAAAAAAAATAATATTTTATTGTTTGGGATGAGCAACTCTAATGACTGGAAACTGCGTCTACTTAGAGGTGTTTCTGCGTTACCCGGAGCCTACAGAGACTTTTTAGTTGCACAATTGGCTTTGTTTTTAAAGATAATAATGACAAGTGAAGCCATAAGCTAAATTACCTTAAACTCAGATGATAGGGTTAACATTTGGAGCTTACCCATTCGGGGAATAATTCCACTGCAGATCCACCCAATAGGATGTCCATGGAAATGTTCTTGAGGATAGTATTAAAGTTATTTCATCGCTTACCAATAGTCATTGTGGTTACTCTGACGCCAGATTTAGCACCAGACAACCGTAAAGGACGTTGGTGCTGGGACCAGTGGTTAGTACAGGCTGGTCCCCTGTTTGGTTATTGCTATTGGTTGTGCCGCCGCGCATTTTATCTTCTCCTCCACCATTTATCTTTAATAAACTGTGACCTATTATTTTGCCAATAAACCCTTGTGTCGTGTCTTTATTTTAGTACTTAGCATTTAGGTTTTAAGATGGGATTTATAGCAGCGAAAGTGACACATCTTCAATCTACAGTTTATTGTATATTGACCACTGTTTTTGGGATGCCTTCTGTCCAATAATTATATTAAGTTCCCTAACATGGGGACTTGCAGACTGCGGGCTTGTTGAAAAATGGTAATCGTAGTATTGGTCTGCGTTATCACATGCGTGCGCAGAAACGGCTTTTGCTAAGAGCTGTAGTGCACCCTGGGATGGCCCATGATGCACTGGAGCCATGGCTTGCTGATTGTGCAGCATACTTTCACATTTTCCGGTTTTTAAAAGACCACCACTGACTACATGCAGCAGGAAGTGATGTGTGCCGATTGTGAAGGATGGGTTGGCGTTGAATACTCCATCACAATTTACTTTTTTACAGAGCTACTACAGAAAGCTAAGGCGTGACTCAATACTGTATTTGAACTGGATGTTGCACATGTGAAAATGTAAGTAAAACTACAGTGAAAGGAAAGAAACACAAACCTCCGCTGGGTAGAAATCATCAAAAAAAATGTGCTGTATGCAAATGTGCCGACACAACGTAAGAATCGCCCTGCTTTATATTAATAAGGCCAGGCGGTGAGAACAGTGCCAAGACACTTGCATGCAACGTGCTGTTTTTCAACATTCTGTCCTTCTGCCAAATACTCCCCTCATTCGGCATTTAGCAGTGGAATTTAACGCGTTTCTCCAGAGAAATTTATTCTTAAGTGTTACACATAGAATTTAAACTCCACCCCGAGGCAGACTAAATTTACCGCTATTTCCATGGCTCATTTGTTCTAGACTAAAAATTCCTTGAGATGAAAAGTGACAAATGCCATATGGAATGGCTAAGTAAGAGCGGAACTAGAAGATTCTATTACCGGAATGACAATCCGCGTCGAGAGGCCTGTCCTGTCCGTAATTTGGTTGCAACTTCACTAATCTCTCCGAGGGAGCGCAGAAAAACACGAGCTTCTATATAAACATCAAATTAGCTCATAAGTGACAGGTTCTCTTTAAGGAGACAGCAAAGGGTCATGGAGGAGACAGAAATAAATACCAAAAACATAAGCATTTCAGGAACGTATGCCTTTTATGATTGGGATAAATTCAAAGAGACAAGACCATTATAACATGACGTTGCATTCGTTGTTCAGTTTACATACTACGATAACAACTTTGTCTCCCCATTAGGGAAATTACATTAGAAGATGTCTGCTTACCTAGAAGTCGTGAGGAGAAGCGGTTACTTACCTAATAGTCAGTCAAATACTGATATCCGATAGTTGTAGACAGCATTGTGTTATAGATAGACAGGACCTCCCCTAGACCCCAGTATGACTGACAGAACGGACCCTACATAGCTCCATGTCTGCTAGAAAATCATACCAGGCTGGCAAGCTAGCTCTTTTCTCTTATTGATAATTAAGCTGATTACAAAAAGGATATGGTTCATATTTTACTCATAATTCCGCATCTTAAACTTCAGTAATCACAAAGTGACCTAAGAAAAATATTGTAGACTAGCCAACATCCCCTAATCTCACAAACAAAATGGCCGCCGCTGATTGTACATGAAATTCCAAACTATACAGTAATTCTGAGGAGAGTATTTGGCTTTGATATAATTACTAGCATGGACAATTTTTCAGGAACAAATGAGTATTTTCTAATGGACAGAAAAAGGCCCCTAACATGCAGATTGACTAAAATGGCAACTAAAATATAATAGTCATGGGTCAAAAAAAAAATATCCATTTATTAACAGCTCCAACTTTAGGATCCAAGTCAAAATGTAATCCATGAATCAGCATTATCTATTGATTCCTTTAAAATATAGTTGTTGGGGGCTCTATAAAAACTACCCTTTATTAGTGTCTGTTTACCACCAAACTAAAGCCGGAAAAAGTTAATAAAATGGACATAAAACCATTTCTATGCAGCCCCATAAAAATTGGTGCTCTATGTGCCAGTTTGGCCTATATCATCCTCATCATCATCATTTATTTATATAGCGCCACTAATTCCGCAGCGCTGTACAGAGAACTCACTCATATCAGTCCCTACCCCATTGTTCCCTAACATACACACACACACACAGACAGACACACAGACTAGGGTCAATTTGTTAGCAGCCAATTAACCTACCAGTATGTTTTTAGAGTGTGGGAGGAAACTGGAGCACCCAGAGGAAACCCACACAAACACAGGGAGAACATACAAACTCCTCACAGATAAGGCCATGGTTGGGAATTGTATTCATGACGCAGATATTGCATCAACCCACTCTAGCCATCTTCATAGAAAATCCCTATCTTTACTCAAATAAATATTTTATTTTTCTTGATGGAACCTCCTTTCTTATAATCTAAAGGGATGGCCATGTCTAATCTGTGAAGCCTGATGCATTTATTGGTTCTACATTTAATGTACTAATATTGGATATATTTGGAATATTTTCCTATATATGTCTTTTCTCATTTATAAAACAACACAAGATACAGATTTTCAATTCGATGTATAGATATCATGTGTGTGAACATTTTGGAGAAGCTACAATGTAACTGAATTATAATTATTATAGACAGGCAAACCATAAAGTTCTCCCAGCATCTGTTTACAGGGAAGATCAAAAGTAAAACACTTGTCCCAAAAGATTATTTGCCGAGGGTCCGGAATTCACACAATACACCATGCTTGTACCTGCAAACACTAAGCTCTCCACCACTGAAAATACAGTTTTTGGTAGATGTAGACACATGGTATAGCCCTATGCTTAGTTCAAGGGCACAAGGGGGTGCTAGGTGTGATAATAATGACACACTAGGCACCTCAGGGAACCTATGTAATGGGCGAATAGTGCAAAAGACCACAGACTAAGCACTTTCATGGGTAGATACTTGTCCATGCATATTTCAAAAATGTTAATGTACGGACATCATAAGCTTCAGTAATGATCATTACAAGCGGTCCTACGGTAATATAACATGCCTAAAAAGTATTAAAGCTAATTTCTCAACCTAGAAGCTTTATGTTGTACCTTCCCTACAGAAATGTTCCAGCCATTCACTTCGTGCCTTTAAAGATGAGAGCCTCCATGATGTTTTCACCGCGCTTCGCAATTACGTGGTTGGCATTTGCATGGTTCCCCGTTAAGTTTGCATGAATTCTGTCTCGAATGAGCAACTTGGAGCCGGGAGATGTCGTGTGCAGAAAGTGTGGCTGTGAGCTCTCGAAATAAAGGGACATCGAGCCTGCGAAGCTTTCATGTATACACTGTCTGCACTGTACAATAAAAGTATTAAAATAGTTTATTTAAAAAGTTAAGTAGGCCCTCGGAATGTACACACGTTCCCTATCCACCGCGCACTTTGCAGAAGAGATATTGGGCTGTCAAACCTTCCATTTTTGTTTTGAAAAATACCATTAACAGCACTGGCCAATTGTGGCGAAATTCCAATGAATATATATATATTTATATATATGTTATTTTCTACAGAAAATATCTTGAATTTATCAATTTTAATTTTTTTTTTCCTACCAGATATACTGAATGATTTTTCTTTGTTTTGTGGAAAGATGGGAGAATCTGGTCATTTTCAGCCCATCTGACTTTTTTTTACCCCTGTGTATAATAAAATATGGAGTTTAACATGAATTAGTTTGACAGACTGAATGCATCGCTTACCGCAGGACATAATACGATGGTGACACTGTAGAGGGAATCAGGAGAGCCTTCCTACAACGAGTGCCTGGCTCACTTGTATTAAATCAGGAAGGCTGGGATGTCTCTCGGGGAACTTTCTAAACAATTTACATAGTATGTGTGCCGTTCAGAAGACATATGGCTTCCAGGCCTTACATAGAGACAGACTCAAGGTATCTGTACTACATCTTCCCAATCCTAAACCATTTATATCACATGTCATCTCCATGTAGATTTCATTAAACCACAATCATTCACAAACTTCATCTGAGCTGGCTATTATGTTAGCTATGATTGGATTTGTTATGTGTTTGTTGATAACTTGACAATGGATGTGTTTGATGTATGAAAGAGCACAATCTGTAGAGTAGAACATTTACCAATGAAGTAGAGTAAATTAGAGTTAACCGTACACAATATCTAAGGACTTAATGGGAAATCCGTGGTATTTTGTGACAGATCTCAGATTAAGGGGTAAATTTATCAAGCTGCGGGTTTGAAAAAGTGGAGATGTTACCTATAGCAACCAATTAGATTCTAGTTATAATTTATTTAGTACATTCGACAAAATGATAGCTAGAATCTGGTTGGTTACTATAGGCAACATCTCAACCCGGAGCTTGATAAGTTTACCCCTAAGTGTCAAAAGCTCAGGCTATTCAAGTTAATTGCGAAAGAAAACATTCTGGGTCATTCATACCATTCACTGCAATGCATTTTACTCCACTTAGACTGCAAGCTCCATGAGCAAGGCTCTCTCCACCCTTTGTCTCACGTCTGCACCTTCTCCATCAAGCTCGTATGTCCTTGTTCTGTTTCTAAGTTGGATTTGTTTTCTGTATGACTGTCACGGGCACTAGGAGTCTTTACCCAGGGATCACCAGGTGATAGGCTTACCAGAGCAGTATAGGTGGTAATATGGTACTCTGGTAGCAGGGTGATCACGGAACAGGAAAAGCAGATGATGAGATGCTCAGGAAAGTCTATGACTAGCAGCACTGGCAATATGGAGGTAGTAATACACGAGGAACTGTATGGACAAAGGACACGTGAAGGTAGTCAGTGGTCTGCGGTAGCAAGTTGTACCACTGCTATAGTGAGGAGGAATGTCCAACAGAAACGAGGAGGTGATGAGAGTCAGCGGTCTGCGGATAGCAAGTTGTACCGCTGTCTGAGTGAAGGAATGGAATCCAAGTGGAGGTATCCGGGGAGTCAGTGGTCTGCGTTAGCAAGTTGTACCACTGCTATGTGAGAGGATACTGGAACAGGTGAAACTGTAAACAGGAGTCAGTGGTCTGCCACTAGCAAGTTGTACTACTGAATATATATGTGAGGAGGTGCACGGGGAGAGACTGCAACACAATATATACACGGGCACCTTGACTTTGATCCACAGTAATATGCACAATATAAATGTATAAATGACTGAACAACACTGCCAATATAGAAAGTCTCTTGAAGTAATCCGGCATAAGATAACACAGTCAATGATGGCAGTAGAGTCAGCAGATAGTACACTCCAGAGGAGAACCAACACAGTCAATGATGGCAATAGACTCAGCGGATAGTACACTCCAGAGGAGAACCAACACAGTCCAGCAAGGTATGCAATACACAGCACAGTCAATGGGAAGTATGCATACCGTGGTTCAGGAGAAGGCAGTCAGACAGGAGTGCAGAGATACCTGAAGGGCAGGAGGCCAGCAGGATAACACAGGAAGGCGTGGAGAGCGGATCAGCAGTAGATGGATGAGTAGCGCTGAGAAGTAACAGCAGCGGGTCTCTGCGGGAACACGGAGGTAACCAATAGCAACCAGCAGGTGCAGTAACGATGGGACACCGGAGCAGAGTTGAACTGGAACAGATGATCACGGAGAGTAGCGGGTAGCAATAGTGGCAGCAGACTCAAGGAAACACGGTAGAGTAGACAAGGACTGAAGACTGAAGCGCACAGAGGCAGCGGATAGGAATCAGCTAAACAGTCACGATGAAACACAGACGGGTTGCAGGTTGAAGACTGTAGTGCACGGAGGCAGCGGATAGGAATCAGCCAAACAGTCACGATGATGAAACACAGACGAGTTGCAGGTTGAAGCCTGTAGTGCACGGAGGCAGCGGATAGGAATCAGCTGGCAGTCACAATCATGAACAGGTGAGTGGATGTGGTTGAAGCCTGTAATGCACGGAGGCAGCGGATAGGCATCAGCTAACAGTCCCAATGATACATGGTAGAGTTGAAGTGATTAGAAGACTGTAGTGCACGGAGGCAGCGGATAGGAATCAGCTCACAGTCACGATGATACAGTAGATGGTAGAAGTGGTATGGGAACCACAGTAGCAGAAGTGGTTTGGAAACCACAGAGGTAGAAGTGGTTTGGAAACCACAGGAATCAGCAGGGCTGAATAAACAAGGAAACACAGGAACACCTTCAGAGACTCATGGGGAATGAGACTCCAAGATCAGGCAACGTGGTGTTGACCACAGGTGCTTAATATAGGGAGGTTGCCTGATCTGCCAATTAAGTTAAAGGAACATACACTGAAGGTTTGGAAAGGGCTGCGCATGCGCAGTCCCTCAGGATAGAGGACGTCCACGGTTCCTAATAGTCCGGGAAGAAGCACTCACAGTCCGGTGAGTGACAGTACCCCCCCTTTTAAAGGTGGGCACAGAACGCCTGGAACCGGGCTTGTCCGGATTTTTGGAATAAAACTTCTTCAGAAGGGCAGGAGCATTAAGATCTTCAGCTTTGATCCATGAACGCTCTTCAGGACCAAAGCCCTTCCAATGAACGAGGAAACGGAGGACTCCTCGCGAAATTTTTGCATCCAATACCTCAGTAATCTCGAAATCCTCCTCCTGATGAACTTGAACTGGCTGCGGTGCTGAGGAAGGAGTCGAGAAACGATTGATAATAAGAGGTTTGAGTAAGGACACATGGAAGGCATTGGAAATCCGAAGATTCTTAGGAAGAAGAAGTTTAACACATACTGGATTGATAACTTGAATGATCCTATATGGACCAATAAAACGAGGGGCGAATTTCATAGATGGAACCTTCAAACGAATATTTTTGGTAGATAACCAGACACGATCTCCAATTTTTAGTGGTGGAATAGCCCGCCTCTTCTTATCTGCGAAAGACTTATATTTGTTAGATGTCTTCTTTAAACAGGTTTTGACCTGAGACCAGATATTTTTGAAGGTCTGACAAGCAGTCTCCACAGCAGGAACTTGGGTGGGCGGGAGGGCAGGAAATTCCGGAAAAGACGGATGGTGACCGTAGACCACAAAGAATGGAGTTTTGGATGATGACTCATGGTACATGTTGTTATGGGCGAATTCAGCCCAAGGGAGCAATTCTACCCAGTTGTCTTGGTTGGCTGAAGAGAACATCCTAATAAAAGTCTCAAGATCTTGATTGACTCGTTCCGTTTGTCCGTTAGATTGCGGATGGTAAGACGATGAGAGTGCTAATCGTATGCCCAAGGTTTTACAAAGGGCCCGCCAGAATCTGGAAACGAATTGTACTCCTCTATCTGACACAATCTCAGACGGACATCCATGGATGCGGAAGATTTCTTTAATGAAATGTTCAGCCAGAGTAGACGAGGAAGGTAAACCGGACAGAGGGACGAAATGAGCCATCTTCGAAAATCTGTCTACCACTACCCAAATAGTATTGTGATTCTTACTTGGTGGCAAATCAGTAACGAAATCCATACTAATATGGGTCCAAGGCTTGGACGGAATGGGTAGTGGTCGCAGCAACCCTGCTGGAGTTCTGCGGGAGGATTTGAACTGAGAACATAAATCACAGGAAGCAATAAACTCTTTGACGTCTCTCCTCATTGAAGGCCACCAGTAACTACGAGAGAGAATCTCAAAGGTCTTATGTTCACCGGCGTGTCCAGAAAAACGAGAGGCATGGAACCACGAAAGGATTTTCCTCCTCAGAGTAGGAGGCACGAGGGTCTTCCCAAATGGTAGCATTTTGGTGGATGAAGCAGCCAGAGAAATACATTTGGGATCTAGAATAGCATGGTTGGGAACCTCTTCTACATCAGAGGACGTCACAAAAGCTCGAGATAGAGCGTCAGCTTTCTTGTTCTTAGCAGCTGGTTTGAAGGTTATAATTAATTCAAAACGGGAAAAGAAAAGAGACCATCTTGCTTGACGAGGGTTCAAGCATTGAGCAGATTGCAAATATGACAAGTTCTTATGATCCGTGAAGATCGTCACCGGATGGCGAGCTCCTTCCAACAAGTATCTCCATTCCTCTAATGCAGCTTTGATGGCCAGCAACTCCTTGTCCCCGATAGTATAGTTTTTCTCTGCGGGCAGAAGACCCCGAGAGTAGAAGGCACAAGGATGTAATTTTTGTTGCTCCGAGCGTTGGGAGAGAATAGCTCCTAAGCCCACATTAGAGGCATCTACTTCTAGGAAGAAGGGGAGTGTCACATCAGGTTGTCGCAGAATGGGAGCAGACGAAAAGGACTCTTTGAGGATTTGAAAGGCTTGGAGAGCCTCAGATGACCATTGCTTAGCATTAGCCCCTTTCCGAGTTAAGGCCACAATGGGAGATGCAATGGATGAGAAGTCTTGAATGAAGCGTCTATAGTAATTGGCAAAACCTAAAAAACGCTGGATGGCACGAAGAGTAGTTGGCTGAGGCCAATGTAGTACAGCATTTACTTTGTCTGGATCCATCTTCAGGCCAACTCCGGAAACTATATACCCCAAGAATGGAATCTGGGGTAACTCGAATGAACATTTTTCCAATTTACAGAACAACGAGTTTTTCCGTAGTCTGGAGAGGACCTCTGCCACATGTTGGTGATGAGAAGGCAGGTCCTGTGAGAAGATCAATATGTCGTCCAGGTAGACAACGACACATACATATAATAAGTCCCGAAAGATCTCATTGATGAAACCCTGGAAGACCGCGGGGGCATTACACAGCCCGAAGGGCATTACTAAATATTCGTAATGCCCATCTCTGGTGTTAAACGCGGTCTTCCATTCGTCACCGGAACGGATTCTAATTAAATTGTAGGCACCACGAAGATCCAACTTAGTAAATATCCGAGCTCCCTTGATGCGATCAAATAGCTCAGTGATCAGCGGAATGGGATACCGATTCTTGATAGTAATGGCGTTGAGTCCACGAAAATCTATACAAGGGCGTAATGATCCATCCTTCTTTTTGACGAAGAAGAACCCAGCTCCAGCGGGAGAGGTGGAAGGTCGAATGAACCCACGCTGGAGATTCTCCTGTATGTACTCAGATGTGGCTTGAGTTTCAGGTAACGAGAGAGGATAGACCCGACCCCTGGGAGGAGTCTTGCCAGGTAGAAGGTCGATCGGACAATCCCAAGAACGATGAGGAGGAAGACGTTCAGACTGAGCTTTATCAAACACATCGGCAAATGAAGCATACTGAGGAGGGAGTCCCGGGGAGGAAGATGAGATGGAAGATTGCTGTACTTTAAGAGGAATAACTTGAGAGAGACAACGATGGTGACATTCAGGCCCCCAAGACGTAACTTGAGGGGTGCGCCAGTCAATCTGGGGAGAGTGACATTGAAGCCATGGAAGGCCTAAGACAATCGGACTTGTCGTAACAGGAAGAATTAAAAACGAAATTTCTTCATGGTGTAGTACACCAATCTGAAGGGTTACTGGAGACGTACTCTGGGTGATGAGACCATTGATGAGACGTGATCCATCTATAGCCGTCACAGTAATGGGTGTTTTTAAAGTGATCACTGGTAGGGACCATTGATTCACTAGTGATTTAGAAATGAAATTTCCTGCTGCTCCGGAATCAATCAATGCCTGTGACTCAAAGGATTTGGTAGCAAAGGAAATCGTAACATCGAAAGCGCAGACTTTAGATTTCATAGACAATGGAGAGGACTCCAGGGACCCTAACTTCACCTCTCCAGAACTAGTTAGGGCCTGGCATTTCCCGATTTCTTAGGGCAAGAACTGAGCATATGTGTGGAATCAGCACAATAGATACAGAGTCTATTCTTTACTCTTCGTTTCCTCTCTTCTAAAGATAATTTGGAACGTCCTATCTCCATGGGAATCACAGAAGGTGAAACTGGACGAAATTGAGGGTTTAAACGAAGAGGTGCTTTAGCAGAAGTTGTTTTCTCAGATTCTCTTTCACGAAATCTCATGTCTACACGATGGCAAAGAGAGATCAAATCTTCTAGTGACGAAGGAAGCTCTTGGGTAGTCAGTGCATCTTTAATTTTATCGGAGAGCCCCTGCCAGAAGGCGGCAACTAATGCTTCAGTGTTCCACTGAAGTTCAGAGGCTAAGATCCTAAATTGAATGACATACTGTCCTACTGTATGGGAGCCTTGTCGCAAACGAAGAATGCTGGAAGCAGCGGAGGTCACACGACCTGGTTCATCGAACACACTTCGGAACGTGGAAATGAATTTGGCACTATCTTGTAGAATTGGATCGTTTCTTTCCCACAGAGGGGAGGCCCAAGCCAGGGCTTGTCCAGAAAACAATGAGATAAGATAGGCCACTCTGGAACGATGGGTAGAAAAATTTTGAGGTTGGAGTTCAAAATGGACTGAACATTGGTTAAGGAAACCTCTACAAGTTTTGGGGTCCCCGTCATATTTTGACGGAGTAGGCAGGTGAAGCGTAGGAGCTGTAGACACCTGGGATGGCACTGGGGAAACGGAGGAAAGCACAGGAGCTTCAATACTAGCTGTAACAGTCTGTCCAGATGTTCCTTGGGAGGTTAACGATTGGTAACATTGAAGTAACAGCTGTTGGCGAGCATCCTGTTGCTCCACACGGCTGACCAGATGCTGCAGCATCTCTTTAGCAGTAGGTTCCGTATCTGGGTCTGTCATGGCCTGATCTTACTGTCACGGGCACTAGGAGTCTTTACCCAGGGATCACCAGGTGATAGGCTTACCAGAGCAGTATAGGTGGTAATATGGTACTCTGGTAGCAGGGTGATCACGGAACAGGAAAAGCAGATGATGAGATGCTCAGGAAAGTCTATGACTAGCAGCACTGGCAATATGGAGGTAGTAATACACGAGGAACTGTATGGACAAAGGACACGTGAAGGTAGTCAGTGGTCTGCGGTAGCAAGTTGTACCACTGCTATAGTGAGGAGGAATGTCCAACAGAAACGAGGAGGTGATGAGAGTCAGCGGTCTGCGGATAGCAAGTTGTACCGCTGTCTGAGTGAAGGAATGGAATCCAAGTGGAGGTATCCGGGGAGTCAGTGGTCTGCGTTAGCAAGTTGTACCACTGCTATGTGAGAGGATACTGGAACAGGTGAAACTGTAAACAGGAGTCAGTGGTCTGCCACTAGCAAGTTGTACTACTGAATATATATGTGAGGAGGTGCACGGGGAGAGACTGCAACACAATATATACACGGGCACCTTGACTTTGATCCACAGTAATATGCACAATATAAATGTATAAATGACTGAACAACACTGCCAATATAGAAAGTCTCTTGAAGTAATCCGGCATAAGATAACACAGTCAATGATGGCAGTAGAGTCAGCAGATAGTACACTCCAGAGGAGAACCAACACAGTCAATGATGGCAATAGACTCAGCGGATAGTACACTCCAGAGGAGAACCAACACAGTCCAGCAAGGTATGCAATACACAGCACAGTCAATGGGAAGTATGCATACCGTGGTTCAGGAGAAGGCAGTCAGACAGGAGTGCAGAGATACCTGAAGGGCAGGAGGCCAGCAGGATAACACAGGAAGGCGTGGAGAGCGGATCAGCAGTAGATGGATGAGTAGCGCTGAGAAGTAACAGCAGCGGGTCTCTGCGGGAACACGGAGGTAACCAATAGCAACCAGCAGGTGCAGTAACGATGGGACACCGGAGCAGAGTTGAACTGGAACAGATGATCACGGAGAGTAGCGGGTAGCAATAGTGGCAGCAGACTCAAGGAAACACGGTAGAGTAGACAAGGACTGAAGACTGAAGCGCACAGAGGCAGCGGATAGGAATCAGCTAAACAGTCACGATGAAACACAGACGGGTTGCAGGTTGAAGACTGTAGTGCACGGAGGCAGCGGATAGGAATCAGCCAAACAGTCACGATGATGAAACACAGACGAGTTGCAGGTTGAAGCCTGTAGTGCACGGAGGCAGCGGATAGGAATCAGCTGGCAGTCACAATCATGAACAGGTGAGTGGATGTGGTTGAAGCCTGTAATGCACGGAGGCAGCGGATAGGCATCAGCTAACAGTCCCAATGATACATGGTAGAGTTGAAGTGATTAGAAGACTGTAGTGCACGGAGGCAGCGGATAGGAATCAGCTCACAGTCACGATGATACAGTAGATGGTAGAAGTGGTATGGGAACCACAGTAGCAGAAGTGGTTTGGAAACCACAGAGGTAGAAGTGGTTTGGAAACCACAGGAATCAGCAGGGCTGAATAAACAAGGAAACACAGGAACACCTTCAGAGACTCATGGGGAATGAGACTCCAAGATCAGGCAACGTGGTGTTGACCACAGGTGCTTAATATAGGGAGGTTGCCTGATCTGCCAATTAAGTTAAAGGAACATACACTGAAGGTTTGGAAAGGGCTGCGCATGCGCAGTCCCTCAGGATAGAGGACGTCCACGGTTCCTAATAGTCCGGGAAGAAGCACTCACAGTCCGGTGAGTGACAATGACTTGTTATACCGGCCGGGCGGCGCAGCAGAGTTTTGTGGCTCATATATTACAAAAACGATGATTTGTAAAACCAATGGAAGTTTTCTGAAAACAAATCAAAAATATTAGGCCAGTCATCTACTACGGTCATGTTTTGTTGTTTTATAACACGTGTGACGTGCTTTTGTTAACAGCATTTGGATTCACTTGATTCTCACTGTTGACTTCCAAAATGCATTTAACTGTGATAAATGCATGTGGTTAGAACAAGAGAAGACACCAAAATCTACGGCAACGTTAGTCAACACTAGTAACATCGGTAGCTGGAATGACGCCACAATAAATAATGGTTTAAGGCCCGCTAACATGCACAAAACACATGAAATTAATGCCAGTGGGTATGAGGCTTTAATGACTTCTCCAGCAAATTAAGTCCAAATGAATTTTAATGACACAATACATAAAAGCATGGGTACTTGCAGACATAATATAAATTATAAGCCCTTGTGCATTACATTTGATTTTATTTATGTAATGCGGAATCCTTTCAGCGCGTTTCTCCTTCACTTTTCCATTGAGCGCGTTTCTCCTTCACTTTTCCATTGAACGCATTTCTCCTTCCCTTTTCCATTCAGCGCATTTCTCCTTCCCTTTTCCATTTAACGCGTTTCTCCTTCAATTTTGCATTAATTTCTTCTTCACTTTGTTTTTGTCAACCCAACCCAGGGCTGTACCTTTGCAGTAGGTTCAATAGCTACATTCATTGTTCAGGGGACAGAGTTGGACTTATTTAATATGTATTTTATTTATTCTTTTTATAAAAATCCCACTCAGTCCCTTTTTTCCTAAGTAAAACTCACAGAGGTGGGAGTGTTGGCTAGAAGGCAGAGCCTGATTATCAATTAGGTAACCTGGGCCTCTGCCTAGGGCCTACTGGTTACAGAGAGGCCCAGATATCTACTGCCCATTTTTAAGCATGCTTTTTCTGACAAGGGGTGGTGGGTCCCCAAAACAGTATCTTGTCTCTGGCCTTAGAGGTCTTAATCAGGCTCTGAAAGGAACATTTTGGCTATGCTCTGTTTTGGTTTTTTTCTTGGTTAACCACTGTCTTATCACAGGGGAGGCGCAGGTGGCGGGAGAGCGGTGTAGTCAGTGACTAATCGAAGGTGCTACCGTTGATTGGCTGCTCGTCACTGCCCCGAAGTAACATGACTCTTGGTCCTTTTTTGTTGAGGACCCCTTGACCGGCTTTGTGTGGGTGCATCAATGTTTGAGTCCAGAAGGGGAGCAGTCATGCTGACACCCCAGAATTTAGCCAATGGTAAAGACTTAGGAGTAAATTTATCAAGCTTTGAAAAAGTGGAGATGTTGCCTATAGCAACCAGCCAGATACTAGCTGTCATTTTGTAGAATGTACTAAATAAATGACAGCTAGAATCTGATTGGTTGCAACATCTCCACTTTTTCAACCCCGCGGTTGAGTAAATATACCTCTATGTCCTGAACTTCACTCTAATTTGTATATAGATTCCCCAACACACCCATATTATTATCATTATTGTTATTGTCTTTTACCTATAAGGCACCACAAGGATTCCGCCACACAGTACATAGGCAGTTAGAAAATAGAAGTGAAATTACAAGATTACACAAGTACATACAGATAAGAACAATGGGTACAGATCAGCAGAATAATAAATGACTGGATGCAATTAACAGAACACAATGTATGCCATGCATGCACACAGGGACAGAGAGGAGCAAGGAGAGTGGGCAGACATGAGACATAGGGTACAGACATGAGCAGGGTCACCAAGAGGAATTTGGGGCCCTGGTGCAGTAAATTCTTGGGGGCCCTTCCATAGATTATAAAAAGAGCAGCTGTATGCCGCTGACAAAGGGGCATGGTCACACAGTGTTAGGCACACCAGCCAACTGGCAGGGAGAATGGAGGGGGTGGCTTCTGAACAATGGGGGCATGACCACAGTACAATGGTACTAAGTATTAACTGATATCCATATTATGCTTCTGTCTAGTCTGCTAAATCATCCACCCTCATGTCCCGCTAGTCCACGATCCTGATCCAGTAATTGTAATTAACCCTTATGTTTTCATCTCACCACCAAACTTAGCTCTAATGTCAACATTCCTCCCGGCTGTCTTCTTCAAACCACCAATTCCATCGCTTCCCTGTTCCTGTATCTTCAGCCAATTCCATCAGCAAGAGGTGCATGATCACATTACCGTACATAACTGAGCCAGTCAAGTATAAACTAGTATCATACAATGACCCTCACTGCAATAGCTGTACCTCAGAGTACTGGTCATACATAGGCAAACTGAGGGGGGTTTCCTAGTGCATGGAAACCCCCCTCCAAGCCTGGGGCACTGTATAATTGAGGTGGCTGGACTCTGCCCCCGCTTCACACGGCTCTGCTTGAAAAGGGAGAGCTGTGTGCACCTAACAGTAGTACATGCAGCATTGCCCATGTATATTATGGGGATAGGAAGAGTTGGAGAGGAGCCAATCACTGTCTAAAATTATAGCCACGCCCCCATGCATGCTGGTCACGCCCACTGGTGGCGTGGTGTGGAAATCCCCCCTCTACAAATCCTGCGTTTGCCCCTGTCATAGGCGTAGGTCTTGTACCCCTGGTATACACATACTATAAGACTATAGATGCCAATATGTCATCTGTCACAAGGAATTAATTGCTTAGTCACATATAAAAAGCATTCGGTACGTAATCTTTCCAGAGAATCGTTGTGTCATCATCTTATTCTCATGGGGCTCTTGATGTTGATAACCAGTCTAATAACATAGACAACTCATAGACTAATATTTAGTTCTCAGAGAAAACAAATCACAGACTTGTGTTTGTCGTTAAATAATCTAGTGAATCATGTTTAAAGCATCCTGCTCCTGTAACTTGTAATTTAAAGTTATTTCGCTCTTAAAAGAATTACAAAAATGTTACGAATTTGTGTTAATACTGGATAAAGTTTATTTACAAGTACTGATTTTCCTTTAAATGGCTGATATAGGAAATAGAGATGCTCGGGCTCGGTTTTCTGAAAACTGAGCCCACCTGAGCTTAGGGGATCCGAGTAGGCTCGCTACTTTTGCGCATCCTCGGATCTGAATCGAGGCAAAACGTCATTGTTGAGTTGTCGGATCTCGTGGGCTTTGGATTCCATAAGTACCTCCCTCCCCAGGAGATCCAGCGCCATTGCTCACACAGAAACAGGGGTAGCAGTGTTCTTGTCACTCTCCAGTCTCCAGTGACATTGCTCAGTGCCATTGCTCATACAGAAACAGGGATAGCAGTGTTCTTGTCACTCTCCAGTCTCAAGTTACATTGCTCAGTGCCACTGCTCATACATAAACAGGGGTAGCAGTGTCCTTGTCACTCTCCAGTCTCCAGTGACATTGCTCAGTGCCATTGCTCCAACAGAAACGGGGGTAGCAGTGTTCCTGTCACTCTCCAGTCTCAAGTTACATTGCTCAGTGCCACTGCTCATACATAAACAGGGGTAGCAGTGTTCTTGTCACTCTCCAGTCTCCAGTGACATTGCTCAGTGCCATTATTCACACAGAAACAGGGGGGGTAGCAGTGTTCTTGTCACTTGACAAAAATTGACTGGAAATTATTGGAAATTAATGTTTTTATGTAGGTTAATAATAATGTAGGGATAAAAAAAAGAGCCAAAAAAGAATCGGGATCCAAAACCAAAACACGAAGTTAATCCAGATCTAAAACCAAACCAAAACACGGGGGTCAGTGAACATCTCTAATCAAAACACTGTTCTACAAAACCAAACATTGATTTTTATCAGATATTTATTGGATTAGCTGGAAACTAGGATTGACCAATGATGCAAAGGGTATTCGTGTGTGGTCATCATCTGATCATAATATGTGAGCCCCTTGCTGTTTGGTCGTGAAGCCTAACCATTGAATGTCTCTATGTATTAGGGTACACTGGCCTACTCCTAGTCATTCTGTGATCGAGCCAAGTAGACGGATGTCAATGATCTTAAAGTGGTTTTCAAGCTGTAGATGTGTGGTACCTCAAAGCCCTGTTGAACAGCACAGAGGAGTGCATAAACGCTTTTAAAACGCAGGGCTACAAGGGGTTAATTGTGCTCCTGAAAACTTGTGCCCAGGAGTGATTGACAGGAGGAGAATGAAGGCCCTGATTGGCTGGGGGAGTAACAGGAAGAGGATGTGCAGGAAGGAGGAGAGAGAGAGCAGCATGGTAGAAGGAACAAGGGGGAGGGTGTGCAGCCGAGCAGAGAGAAGATAAGCTGCTGCCAGAACTGTGGCATTGCCAGCAAAGCGGACGGAGAACAGCTGGGGACACACAGCGGGGTGCCAAAGACAGTCTCCACTAACTGCAGAAACGTCTCAAGGTAAAACCCTAGCCTGCAGTGTACTGCACACACCCCAGTGTCAGAGGGAAGAGTGATGAGAGAATCTATCCAAAACTGACATTGCATTCTTGTACAAGGAAGGATTGTGAGAGCTTTTCCCCCAGATCATACCTTTACACAGGCTGCAGGGAACAATTAAGAAGGTCGTTTCAGCTATATCCTGTGTGTGCGCTGATATCTGGACATTATACCCTGCTGCAGAGCACATGTGCTGATAGAGATTCATTGACTGTTGAGAGAACAGCGCCATCTTGTGGCTGAAATGAGCAACAGCCCTGCTTTCTACTATAATACTTAACCCTTGATGGAAACCTCTGCAGGACATTGGAACACTACCAAATTCCTGTGCACAGGTCAGCTCAGGACTGAGTGGAAAATATGGTAACGTTACCGGGGATAATATTGGTGCACCAAATGTTTTAGATGATGTTAATGTTATGTGATTTACCTAAGAATTGATTTATTAATATTGAAGGTGTGACATTCAGTGTTAGTGGTACCGCTGCGATTCAAGTTAACTCAGCAGTAGATGCTAAAAGTGGGGCGCCTAACCCATAGGGAATAGCACGGTACCCCAAACACCTGAATAAGAAGTAGCCCTCTAGTGGGCGCGGTAGTGACTGTAAGAGTCTTGATGGGTTATTATTGATGGTTATTGCATCATCACCAGTCAGATATTGTTAACGTGAAAGTAGTAACTGTGATTACCAGTGTGCCTTATTAGACAATGTGTATTGAAGATGTTATCGTTATTCTGTCTTATACTCACCAGGTGTATGTTATATGTTAAATGCTATTGTGCTCTATGCCGATCAGACGCATTATTTTGTCATTACTATTGAGCTGAAGGGGTCAATGGCGCAGTGGCTTACCAAAACTATCCTTACCGCATTCTCAATAAACCCAAGTTGTTTGACCAATCCTTGTCCCTTTCATTGAAGTATTTATCTCCTGACCACCGGATATCCGAACAGAAAAGAACCTGACTCGTGTCTGGAGGACAAGGTAAGGGAAGGATTCCCATGAGTACTCGACCACCACAGATGAATTTAATGTATTGAGCAGTGCATGCCCACTTGCCACTTTTACTATATACTTGTATATAATGCTTTATCTTTCAAGTTTGCTTTCATGGTTTTCAAACATGTGTTTATATCATCAGGCCGAGATGTTTATTTCCGTTGCCCTGGAATATGATTTTTCAATAGAATGACATCCAATGCAGAGGGAATAGCAGAGCTGTGTCATATCCAAGGGCAACATACACAAATATGATGGTATAAAGACATGACTAAAAAGCACCAACTATAGCCAGGAAGAAAAAGAAAATGCTATGATAATGACAATAATTTGTGCAGATTGTTTGTTTTTAAGAAGCCTGACCTATAAATGAGTAAAGACGGCAAACAAATCAGTATTAAAGATTACTGGGCCCATTATTTATCCATGTAAATCAAGTGATTTGGGGTCAGACAGGAAAGCAATAACTAAATCATTTTCTGAGCTAACAACGTGGCTCTGGCAGGGGAAAGGGGAAGGTAACACTACAGAGGAGCGCGAAATGCAACATCCAAAATATATATTTTTGTTGGCTGTAGTAGCGATATAATTCTTCACTTTATTTCAAAGCCGCAGTTTGTAGTATAGTGATGGGTGTTACTGTCACTTACGCTGTGGAGGACGCCAGTTTGTGGTTGGAAGCAGATTCCAGCCTATCGATTCTAGGAACAATAAACTCAATGAGGCACGAGGCACAAAATGCTTCATACCTCAGTGATGCCACCAGTTACTATGTGACATCAAGACTGTCTTTATTACAGACCTCTTAACTGTCCCAATTTCAGAAGGACAGTAACGATTTTAGGGCCCTGTCCCGCTGTCCCATCACACACACATTACTGTGCCCCTTCATCATCACCACGCTGGGTCTCCTTAAGATTATACTGCGCCCTCCAAACTGCTCTCTACAAGATCACTCTGTGCCATGCTGTCCCCCCCCTTTATCACTCTGTGCCATGCTGCCTCCCCCTCTCCTTCATCACACTGTGCCACGCTGCTCTTCCCCCTCTCCTTCATAACTGTGCCATGCTGCTCCCCCCCTCTCCTTAAACACTGTGCCATGCTGCTCTTTCCCCCCTCTCCTTCATAACTGTGCCATGCTGCCCCGCCCCCTCTCCTTCATCACTGTGCCATGTTGCCCCACCCCCTCTCCTTAAACACTGTGCCATGCTGCTCTTCCCCCTCTCTTCTTCATCACTGTGCCATGTTGCCTCACCCCCCTCTCTTTAAACACTCTGCCACGCTGCTCTTCCCCCTCTCCTTCATAACTGTGCCATGCTGCTACCCCCCTCTCCTTCATCACTGTGCCATGTTGCCCCACCCCCTCTCCTTAAACACTTTGCCATGCTGCTCTTCCCCCTCTCCTTCATAACTATGCCATGCTGCTACCCCCCGCTTCTTCATGACTGTGCCATGTTGCCTCACCCCCTCTCCTTAAACACTGTGCCACGCTGCTCTTCCCCCTCTCCTTTATAACTGTGCCATGCTGCTACCCCCCCTCTTCTTCATCACTGTGCCATGTTGCCTCACCCCTCTCCTTAAACACTGTGCCTTGCTGCTCTTCCCCCTCTCCTTCATCACTGTGCCATGCTGCTACCCCCCTCTCCTTAAACACTGTGCCATGCTGCTCTTCCCCCTCTCCTTCATAACTGTGCCATGCTGCTACCCCCCTCTTCTTCATAACTGTGCCATGCTGCTCTTCCCCCTCTCCTTTATAACTGTGCCATGCTGCTACCCCCCCCCCTCTTCTTCATCACTGTGCCATGTTGCCTCACCCCTCTCCTTAAACACTGTGCCCCGCTGCTCTTCCCCCTCTCCTTCATCACTGTGCCATGCTGCTACCCCCCTCTCCTTAAACACTGTGCCATGCTGCTCTTCCCCCTCTCCTTCATAACTGTGCCATGCTGCTACCCCCCTCTTCTTCATCACTGTGCCATGTTGCCTCACCCGCTCTCCTTAAACACTGTACCACGCTGCTCTTCCCCCTCTCCTTCATAACTGTGCCATGCTGCTACCCCCCTCTCCTTAAACACTGTGCCATGCTGCTACCCCCCTCTCCTTAAACACTGTGCCATGTTGCTCTTCCCCCTCTCCTTCATAACTGTGCCATGCTGCTACCCCCCTCTTCTTCATAACTGTGCCATGCTGCTCTTCCCCCTCTCCTTTATAACTGTGCCATGCTGCTACCCCCCCCCCTCTTCTTCATCACTGTGCCATGTTGCCTCACCCCTCTCCTTAAACACTGTGCCCCGCTGCTCTTCCCCCTCTCCTTCATCACTGTGCCATGCTGCTACCCCCCTCTCCTTAAACACTGTGCCATGCTGCTCTTCCCCCTCTCCTTCATAACTGTGCCATGCTGCTACCCCCCTCTTCTTCATCACTGTGCCATGTTGCCTCACCCGCTCTCCTTAAACACTGTACCACGCTGCTCTTCCCCCTCTCCTTCATAACTGTGCCATGCTGCTACCCCCCTCTCCTTAAACACTGTGCCATGCTGCTCTTCCCCCTCTCCTTCATCACTGTGCCATGCTGCTACCCCCCTCTCCTTAAACACTGTGCCATGCTGCTCTTCCCCCTCTCCTTCATAACTGTGCCATGCTGCTACCCCCCTCTTCTTCATCACTGTGCCATGTTGCCTCACCCGCTCTCCTTAAACACTGTACCACGCTGCTCTTCCCCCTCTCCTTTATAACTGTGCCACGCTGCCCCGCCCCCTCTCCTTCATCACTGTGCCATGCTGCTCTTCCCCCTCTCCTTCATCACTGTGCCATGCTGCTCTTCCCCCTCTCCTTCATAACTGTGCCATGCTACTCTTCCCCCTCTCCTTCATAACTGTGCCATGCTGCTACCCCCCTCTTCTTCATCACTGTGCCATGTTGCCTCACCCCCTCTCCTTAAACACTGTGCCATGCTGCTCTTCCCCCTCTCCTTCATAACTGTGCCATGCTGCTACCCCCCTCTCCTTAAACACTGTGCCATGCTGCTCTTCCCCATCTCCTTCATAACTGTGCCATGTTGCCTCACCCCCTCTCCTTAAACACTGTACCACGCTGCTCTTCCCCCTCTCCTTCATAACTGTGCCATGCTGCTACCCCCCTCTTCTTCATCACTGTGCCATGTTGCCTCACCCCCTCTCCTTAAACACTGTGCCATGCTGCTACCCCCCTCTTCTTCATCACTGTGCCATGTTGCCTCACCCCCTCTCCTTAAACACTGTGCCATGCTGCTCTTCCCCCTCTCCTTCATCACTGTGCCATGCTGCTCTTCCCCCTCTCCTTCATAACTGTGCCATGCTACTCTTCCCCCTCTCCTTCATAACTGTGCCATGCTGCTACCCCCCTCTTCTTCATCACTGTGCCATGTTGCCTCACCCCCTCTCCTTAAACACTGTGCCATGCTGCTCTTCCCCCTCTCCTTCATCATTGTGCCATGCTGCTCTTCCCCCTCTCCTTCATAACTGTGCCATGCTGCTACCCCCCTCTTCTTCATCACTGTGCCATGTTGCCTCACCCCCTCTCCTTAAACACTGTGTCACGCTGCTCTTCCCCCTCTCTTTCATCACTGTGCCATGCTGCTACCCCCCTCTCCTTAAACACTGTGCCATGCTGCTCTTCCCCCTCTCCTTCATCACTGTGCCATGCTGCCCCGCCCCCTCTCCTTAAACACTATGCCACGCTGCTCTTCCCCCTCCCCTTCATATCTGTGCCATGCTGCTACCCCCCTCTTCTTCATCACTGTGCTATGTTGCCTCACCCCCTCTCCTTAAACACTGTGCCACGCTGCTCTTCCCGCTCTCCTTCATAACTGTGCCATGCTGCTACCCCCCTCTTCTTCATCACTGTGCCATGTTGCCTCACCCCCTCTCCTTCATAACTGTGCCATGCTGCCCCCCCTCTCCTTCATCACTGTGCCATGCTGCTACCCCTCTCTCCTTAAACACTGTGCCATGCTGTACTTCCCCCTTTCCTTCATCACTGTGCCATGCTGCTACCCCCTCTCTCCTTCATCACTGTGCCATGCTGCTACCCCCTCTCTCCTTCACCACTGTGCCATGCTACTCCCCCTTCTCCCTCATCACTGTGCCATGCTGCCCCCCCTTTATCACTCTGTACCATGCTGCCTCCCCTCTCCTTCATCACACTGTGCCACGCTGCTCTCCCACCTCTCCTTCATCACTGTGCCATGCTGCCCCGCCCCCTCTCCTTCACCAATGTACCATGCTGCCCCCCCCCCCTTCATCACTTGGTGCGTTTCTGTTTTCCTCCCTTTGCCTCTGTTCCTTTATTTACCTTTGTATTGGCTTCTTTCATCTCTTCTCTTCTATCTTTTGTCTTTTGTCTTGGACCTCTCTGCGCCGCGCCTCACTGACTGTTGGGCATGATGACGTCACGTCTGACATTCAGTGAGAATGGAGCAGAGAGGAAGGAAGTGGACGCCGGCGCCACGATCATGTGAGCATTTGGTTTTATTTTTCTGTTGGCTTTTTCTTTTAAATACCCTGCTCCCCCCACCAACAAAGGGCATCAGTTAATTAGTACCCCCCCCCCCCCCTCTTGGCGGCCCTGGTTATTACATGTGGCACTTTTGACCTTTTTTTTTTTTTACAGTGCGCAAAATACATGTAGAAATGTGCCCCTCTGTGTGAGTGGAGGAAGCAAAATGCAATAAAAGTATATGATTGTCCTTTTGTAGAATGGGAAATGCAGAGTAGAAACGGCAGTGCCCCCTTCTTCACAGCGAAGAACGTCTCTAAAAATGCGCTCTCTCTGCTCCTCAATTTCCTTTCAATAATCTGGCTACACACAACGTAATCTCATTTTTGCACTACTCCACTAAACTAGGAGCACCAGTTCACCTACTCCGCAAAGAACACCCTAACTCCGCCAAACTCCTATCAGCCAACCAGGGACGGAGCTCTGCAAAGCCGGGCCCCAGAGCACAGAGCAGGGAAGTGGCCCCTTCTGAGCATGCTCAGCCCATACATGCGTCGTTCCACAGAGGAGAGTGGCAGCCTCAAGGTTTATGTGGGGGCCTCTGTGGGTGCAGGAGGTTTCTCTTGGGGGCCTCGGAGGAGCACGTTCACTGGCATTAGCAGGACCTACTTCACTTCCAAATGCCCTGGCGTTCGCACCCGCTACACCCGCTGTAGTACCGCCACTGCAGCCAACACAGACGTCTGCTTCTTAAGCTGCCATATTCCTCCACTAAGTCAGGGCGCTTAATTTGGTCTTCTTCAATGGTTTAGTACAATAGCAGTTAGGTAGTAGTAAGCCCAGCTGCTAACATCTAACATAGTTTGTTGGGAGGAAGATGGAAATAACAAAAGAATATTGAATCCATTTGACAGTTCCGTATTAACTCTGTGCCTACCAGAGGTCTCTGACGTTCCTTATAGGAAGCTCTGTATAAAATGTTATCCAAAGGGTTAAATGTAGAACTTTCAAAACAGTTTGTTGCAGAGTGAAATTATCTCATTGAATTGTTACATTATCCAGTGGTGAAATTCTTGTGGTTGAAGATATATTTCCCCATCTTCGTTTTTGGAGTAAATTTTGCCCACAGGTTATTGACTAATAATATATTCATTGTCATTTCACACAGCTCCCCCACAACCAGCTGCAGGCGTCCCGCACGGAGGTGTCCGAAAAACTGACAAATGGGGGGAAATCTATCAAAACACCACAGGCATGGGAAATCCTTCAATGGTTCCTTATTTGCTGCACTCAGCTGGGTCTTAAAGGAGAATACAAGCTTTGCCTGTAGGAGAAAAGACAGTATCAGTATGATAGAGCACAGTATCAAATACTTCAAACATATGCTGCAATCTCTTCTATTACAACACATCTCAGCATCAGGCACATTCTATCTTTTAACGAGTTCACTTTGTGTAATTGCACAAAGTACATAAAGAAACAGCTAGAAGAGCAGACAAGATTGGCCAACTTTTCACCGTGTATCCTAAGGACTAGATTTACTAAACTGCGGGCTTGGAAAAGTGGAGATGTTGCCTATAGCAACCAGATCCTAGCTTTCATTTATTTAGTGCATTCTACAGCTAGAATCTGATTGGTTGCTATAGGCAAGATCACTTTTTCAAACCCGCAGTTTAGTAAATATACCTCTAAGGGTCTATGTTTGTGAGGGAGGATACACACGACCACTGACTGTGAGCCCCTGGCACGTCCCGCTCCAGCTGCTCTTACTGCAGGTTGAGTGACTAGTAAAATTACTGACCTCTGTAGTGGATGAGATTATCAGTGCACTCAATTTCCCAAATACTTGAGGTACACGTGGCAGCAATTTAAAACATGATAATGCCCAAAATTCAGGACAATTGGGCGTGTAAAGTAATGTGCCCATTTTACATTTATGCTGCCTGAACGCCATATTTGTTTAGGCATAGAGTAATATTTTCTGCCTGCAACATTTTATATGTGCGTGGGGTCTATTCTCCAGACTTGGGGTTTTCCAGAGAAGGCCTCACCCCAGAATTTGCCTCATTATAAACTAGATATATAACTTCAGTGATCATCAGTCTGTGTGTATGACATTCCCCTCAATATCTTGTGTAGCAGTGCTCCTCAAAGTGACTGTAGGAGGAGGATCTTTGTGATCATTCCTGTCTGTGTATGACATTCCCACCTCATAATCTTGTGCAACAGAGCTCCTCACAGTGACTGTAGGAGGAGGCACTCAGTGATCACGTCTGTGTGTATGACATTCCCCTCAATATCTTTTGTAGCAGAGCTCCTCACAGTGACTACAGGAGAAAGGCATTTGGTGTATGTCTGTCTGTATGACATTCCCACCTCATGATCTTGTCTAGCACTGCTCTTCACAATGACAATAGTAAAATCCACTTGGAGTTCTCAAAAAGCAAAGGGGGCTCCACTGAGCATGTGCAGTCCAGTGCATGAATCGGAGGGAAGAGAGCGTGGGCCTCAAATGGGAAGCGGGGGCCTTGGACCGGAAGAATGTCTCATCATTACCAGGCTTCCCTGACCAAGAAACTTGGCCCCTGCTCATCAGTTTGGTTATTCACAATAGACAGGAGCAACATGGCCTGATTCATTAAGGAAAATAAAGCAAATAAAAGGACCAACTTTGCACCTTGGCAAAACCATGTTGCATTCAGGGGCGGGCTGGACCGAGGGGCAGGGGGGCAGTCTAACAGCTGTTCTATCTGTGTTTTATCACTTTGTTTGTTCTCAATTGTAAGGCACTACAGAAATCTGCTGGTGCTATATAAATAAATGTTGAGGATATGATGAAGTATGTGTGTGCTACATGAAAAAACAGTCAGTATTTAACTTATGTGCAAAATAATAAACTAATTTGCACCCCTTGCATTGTAACATGGTTTGTCCCGGAGAATATTTACTTACACTAATTTTGTTTGCATTACTTTCCTTAATGAATCAGGGCCTACATCTTTTTCAAATTGTCTGACAACACACTGACAAATATATGTAAATGGAGCTGGTCCCACAGATAATACAGTTTCTCTGAGGCAACTTGTTAGACAAAACTGAACAACATACATCCCTATTTTAAAACAGCCCATGAAGTGTGACTCCACCCATTCTGGGGCAATGGAAGTTCATGGGGGAGGTGCATCAACATCAGGCCGAGAGGCAAGATGAGGGTTGCGACCATTTGAGACCACGTCAAATCCAGCGAATCGAGAGCAAGTAAGCTTTTGATTTTCTAACTTAAATCTTTTAAAAGGCGGAGTCACACTTAGTTTTGGGCGGAGTTACACCTATCAGTATTATGAACAAGTGGGGCTATGCCCACTCTGGACATGTTGGAGACAACTTGGCCACAAACTGCAGGTTTGTATCATGTTCCATATTCCTACAAACATATAAAAACTTGCACAAATGCTACTGTGTATTTGTGGTGGAGGGGAGGGGAGGGCCCTCTTACAGCACTTTCCTTTGGGAAACTTGTAATGTTCCCATGATAAATGTATAAAAATAATATATAAAAGTAAAGAAAAATGACACCAAGCATAAAGAAATGCTTGTAAAAACATTCAACATTGTCAAAAGCATTTCACACAAGACAAATGGAAACAGCTATATTTTATTAAACATATGTTATTGATATTCTGTAGCCAACAAGAAGATAATAACTAAGAAATAAATGATGAATTCAAAGCTGACCTTTAAATCCACAGGTAACGTACCACTGAGTAACTAAGGGTACTGAGAACTAAGATCTGTTGGATATTTGAACTATTTTAACCACGTTACAAGATGCATCTTAAAACCCGCCAACGGTTTTCTTTTTGCTGTCAAATTCAGGCTACCCAAACAGCTGCAAACTTCTTGCTTATTTTCTGTACAAAACTCCTTCCCCAGAAAACAAAATGAGCTGACACAATTCTCAAGCACAACAAAAGGTAGACATTGGTTCATTTCCTCCTGATGAAATGCCCTGCACATTAACACACACAGCCTAGAGATGTTGTGCTGTGTGAACAAACCACCCGATGTTAGGCTGCTGGTAACTCTGAAAAGCACTGTGAGGTCTCAGGGCTCTTGTCCCTGCACTGAGATGAGGCTGTGAGCTGATTGGTCGGAAGTTTTGTTCTGGAGGTCTTACTGGTGATGCTAAAGATCAGATATCAAACTCATGTTTCTGCTAGACAATGACATCAGCTGGAAGAGTGATGCTGATTATAGTAACTGGGAGGAGAATCCAGAAGGATGGAACTTAATTAATCCAGCACAGCTGAACGAGAAGCATTTGCCTCTTGTACAAGGTCAGTGTTTGATGGGACCAAATTCTCTGAAGCTTCAAAGTTTTTTGCTGCTAATCTAGAAGCAGCTGAGCCGGCTGGAGGCTATTGGATGGTTTTTTGCTGTCTTTCCTGATGGTGGTGTTTCTCAGGACTCATTTTTGACATTGGAATTGCGATTTAAGGAACAACATGACTCTGCTTGGATCTGAACATTCTTTACTGATACGGAGCAAGTTCAGATCAGGTAGGGGGTGACACTAATCCGGATCATTTTGAATTGATGTCATTTAATTTTTTTAAAATGTTTTTTTTTAATATGACGCATCCAAAAATATAGTCCATTTAAAATATGTTATTAATCTTCCTTCGTCTGCAATAAATAGTCCGCAGCGTGGATGACAACGGTGCGGAAAGTAAAATAAACTGGTGTAGTTAGGGTAGGCGAGAGAGAACACCAAGCTGGGTTGCCACAGCTGCTGAAGAAACTCTTTACTGTCACACGGCAACTTACGTTAATTCGGCATACGCCGACTTGCGGTAAATCATCTTACGTTAATTCTGCAAGAAGAATAATCAACAGGGCTGACCTCTAAGAGGTTCTGCAGCAGCCAGTGTCTTGTCGCATGGGAGGAAAATATATATATATGGTGTATCAGACTGATAACTAATAAAAGACATAGAATACAAAATACATAGAAAAGAAACATGGGTGGTTTTGTTATATCAGTACGGGCTTATTATAAGTTAGGGAGCTTGAAAATAGTTATTTTTATTTTTTCAGCTCCCTCCGTTCTAGTACTGAAAGAACTGACAGTTCTAGGCCCCCTGTCAGCTACCAGACCAGTATCTGTATAGCTGTTGAATAGATGCTGAATTTACCCTCCAGCAGCTCTCTCTTGGCTGTTTGCGTGCTATTTAAATCAGCATTATCCGGAGGAGCAAGCCACTTCCTACCACAACTTTGTTAAGCCTTTTAAATGGAAAAAGTTGTGTTTGGAGAGTTTGCAAACAGCTTCAGCGTAAAGACATCTGTCTCCATAAAGGCATAGACACATGTATACACATACTGTACATCATGAACCGGGATGGCCACACAAAAATCCCACTTCTAGGACCAAAAAAAACGATGTGCTGTAATTTTGCCACACTTTAACTTGAATGCTAAACAATATATTTTTGAGGTTCAGTCCACTTAGTAGATCTGATATTTTAGTGCGTTTTGTGTATTCATTTTTTTCACATTGTAATGAAAGCTAATTTAAATGTGGTACACATGTCAAAGAACTCGTTACATCTCTCATGATGATTTTCTGTATGCACTGATTATATGATCTGTAGTGAGATGAAGATCTGCTTTTTTTATTTATGTATGCACTGTTTATATTCTAGGATAATATTTTGTAATCTACTGTGGTTCGGTGAAACTTTTCTCTTTATGTTTTGTTGTGTTAATTTTGCTTTTCCGATGACTACCGCATGTCAAACATTGTCGTAACCCAGAATACCGAAATACACTGGGTTAAGATTAAACATGACCTTGGGCATTAACCCTTAACAATCTACTGTACAAATTGCCGTGGGCTATTAAAGTTTGAACCAATGCATGGAAATCTATACTGACTGTAAACAGGTGTCCGTCGAATTCTACATTGTACACGTTCCCTTCTAATGCCTAAACATTGTAGCTGTGTTGTGAAAAAAATACCTAATTTAATAACAAACTCACATTTGAATCATAACATGTGTTTGTTTTGAAGTGTGCAATTTACCAGCCAGTTTTGAAATATTTTAACAAATAATATATATTTTTTTATTGTTTACCAGCAAATAATGCCATTTTAGCCGTCAGCGAGTGAACCGTACAGTTTTCTTGTCTACAGCGCGTTCTATTTCAGAACACTGACAAATACAAATTTGTGTACATTTTGTACCTGCAATCAGTTCACATTGGGGTATAGAATAAGGTGGATTAAAGGACACTGGCCCAAGTCGGTGTCCACCAATTGTAATTTATTTGTAAATGGCGCATATTGTGTGTTTGCGTTACCGGAGACATTGTTGATTTGAATGCTAAGGGGCTTTGGACACCGTAAACAGAGTATGTTTACTTACGCAACACTATGACCACACTTTATACTTCTACAAACGGTATATAAATGTAATACATGGTATCCAGAAGAACAGGTTGTTTTAAGCTTTTTTTTTTTACTTGAGGAATGTTTTGTGAGTAAAAACAGGTCACCCAGTTCCTTATCATGTACCAGAGTTTGGAGCCTGTGCCTCTGTCCAGTGACAAACATTAAGGTGACACTTGGATAAGGGGACACTGTTTCCTGTCACATGCTACTTGTCAATGTCAGTTGTACCTAGTCTGCAAGATAAATGATGTAATGAACACCGGGATTATGCACTGTACTGTAATGCATTGGCTAAGAGTTTACTCTAAAACAACACTGCCCTCTTGTGGAATAAATCAGAAATGACTGCAGTTAGCAACGCTGCACAGTTAGCTGTCATATTTCTGCATGGGTGGATATTTAAAATATTTCAACCAAAGTATAAATGCTAACAATTCAAACAAAAATAATAACTTTGTAAAACAAAAATAATAATATAGAACTATGTTTGTCATCTGATTTAATTTGATTGAAAGAGAGGTATATAATTTAATGGGCTTGACAAAGATTTCCTAAGGGACTTCTTGTGTTGTAAAGTTATCACCTTACTGGAAAAAAACATTTCAGGCACTAAATATTCTTACTAGGGTTATATTTTTTGTATTACTTAAGTCTTTATTTTTGTTACCTAATTATTCTAAGGTTACAAGCACGCATGACCCCTTCACTTGAGCTGTGTTCCATTCTACTGTTGTTGAATGGAACAGATCAATCAAAACTTTAAAATGGAATTGTTGATCCCCATGAGGATTGCAAGGACTGTTCAGGCACCTACTTTATCCAATGAAGGGTGAACAGAGCATAGCTGCAGCTTGTAGAACTTCTTTCCATAATCGATCCATCAAGCAGTCGTCCTGCCTTGTTCCGCTATGCAGAGTGCTTGGAAAATGGAACAGTTAAAAACTAGGATCTTCTCGTCATATTGATTAGTGGAATATAATTTTAGAGCTTTAATTTTCTGATTGCATTTAGTAAATGGTTAAGTGTTGTTGTTTTTTTAACCCTTCCTTTCATGTAAGGTTTATGTTTTGGGCAGCAAGTACGTTTGTCAGGTACAAGGGGGCTCGCAGGACTGTTCTTGTTCAGCTTGCGGTTTTCGCCATTATCCAATGTGGTCATTGATATATTTTTTTTATGTATCATCTTAACTAAGCTGATGTACGGAGGAACAAGACTGGTGTGTGTCCTTTTTAATTAGACCATCAGTCCTCTGTTTGAACAAAAAAAGCATGTTTACATTCCAAAATAAATCTGGGGCTCATTCACAAGAGCATATTCCAAAGAGGAGTACACTTGCTGCTGTGACATGTTACAATACAAGGGCTGCAAATTAATTTATTTTTTGGCATACAAGGAAAATAACTGGCTGCTTTTTCATGCAGCGCACAAGTACTTGATAGCTTTATTTTTACACTGAAATGTAAAGTTGATCTAGGAAATGCCCTATCCCAACTTTTAAATCTGTCCTCACATATTAAGTTGACCTCCCCCTCCAAAGCAACATGGTTTTGCCATGGTGCAAATTTGCTCCCTTTATTTTATTTGCTCATAATTCGGCATCACGCCTGTTGTGTTCGGTTTGGATGACGACCTGAGCAAATTTTTGCAATACGTCCTTCTCTGCAAGCCCTGAGTTATTTCTGATCTTATTAAGTCATTCATTGAAGGCCCTGCTCACAGTGACGAAGGAGATGTATACGGTGCATATTGTGTAGAGAAGTACAAACGGAATTCTCTCTAGATGACAAAAGCCTATGCTCGTTACATCCCTTTTAAAGAACCAATACTTCAGTTACATCGGTCTTTCAGGCTCCGTTCTCCCCAACCTCTCCCAGATCGGTGAGGGTTTCACATTAACCAAAAGACGGCAAATTTTTATTGCCTCCCATTTAAAATTTTTCAAAACGTTGCTTGTTTAGAAATGATATACTTTCTATATCCAAGTTCTTTATTTGTAATGAGTCAGAAGCAATATATTTTTTTAAATGCACTTCGTAAAATTTTGACTTTGCTTGTAACCGGTAATACAATTGGCACTAAAGAAGTATAAATGCTGGCAAATAATACCTGAATAAACAGCGATGAGTGATCTCATTTGTTATCATACTAAGTAACGTCCTGTTACACAACAACATACAGATCTTTTAGCGGGATGTACAGCGCGTAGATTGCACTGTAGGTGCTTAACCCTCCACTAGCGTAGAGGTAGACAGGAGGCGTAGGGTTATTGAAGCATAAACCGTCACACCCACCTTGCTTTAAGGGTGACCGGATGGTACCATTTGTCTCATTAAATTAAATTGTAAACCATATGGTTGTTAACAGTAACTATGACTTGTATACTGGCTGAATATTTTGCACTATACCTTATATCTCTTATACTCATTCTAATACACTGCCGGTAAGACTGTTTTGCCCATTGCTTCTGGATGTTGATTTATGATGCTGTTGTTTTTATATAACTTCTACTGAAGTAGTGATACCATTATAGGACTCCCCACACAATATAAACACCGGTCTGAGGTTCACAGTGCTGCTTACCTTACTAGATAAAAGGCTTGAGAAGGTCACAATTGGACATTATAAATTGAAATTGTTTTATGCATCAACAACCCCATCCAACACCATCATTATTAATACTTGGGTGTATTAGATATCTGACAATCTGGGGAACCCAAAAAACCCAATTCTGGGACAAAGCAAAGTGCATCTCAATTAGGAGCCTAATGGCCTGCTTTTGTATTTGTAGAGTGTATTTGATAGGGGGCTGTAGACACCTGTAATCCCCCCCACCCTGTCCCCAAGCACTTGCCTATAGTTTTAGGTAGAACAGTGCCATGTATACATTTAACTTAATATTCAGAATCCAAGAGATGACTCTTGGTACTATAAACTCTGTCTATAGCACCTCATAGAGTTCTATGAAAGCCTTTCTAGCTGACACATAAAGTGGTGCGTTAGATCACTGAAATGAATGATGGTTACTGGGGGCTGATGTCCCTCGTGCTTCGTGTGCAGAGCATAATTCTATATAAAATAACTGAACTGTTACTGGTCCATCCCATATATTGGGGAACTACAACTACAATTGGTTCTGAATCTGTTGTACATCTATACGCCTTTTTCCCCCCCGATCTTTACAGTTTTCAAAGTTCTGACGTTTATCTTTTTAATGACGAGAATGTCAAAGTATCCCTGTGAATCCATCAGAATGGTTGCACAGTATCTAGTGAACATTCCACACCTCTCATGACTTCCTACTAGATAATGAACCCTCACCGGCCACCGCTGGAGAACACGTCCTGATTTTAAAGTGTCACATTCCACTTCTTGCCTTGTTAAACCTATGTTAGAAATTCAGTTCTCCGGAACCTGCCCCCCCTATGTCCTGGATAAGTAGATTTGCCGTCTCTCTGGCAGGTTGACTTTTTTGGTGTTGTGAAAGCTCAAAGACTGATTACATGATGGTCCCACCAATAAGTCTGTTCCAAGCAGCCATTGCTGGAAAATAAATGATTACAATAGGCCCCCACATACCTACATAAAGTACGTAAACACTGCTCTTATTTAATAACTAGTCATTGTAAAGTATATTGTGGGTATTGCCTTTGGAAAGCAAACTGTTTTTGCTTCCTGCGTTGCTTGCTCAAGTGAATTATTTTCACATACCAGGGTTACCAGCAAAAATAGAAAGCGGACTTAGGGGTATATTTACTAAACTGCGCTTTTGAAAAAGTGGAGATGTTGCCTATAGCAACCAATCAGATTCTAGCTGTCATTTTGTATAAAATACTAAATAAATGACAGCTAGAATCTGATTGGTTGCTATAGGCAACATCTCCACTTTTTTAAACCCGCAGTTTAGTAAATATACCCCTTTAGGGTTTGTTAGTAGGATCAGAGTTGCCCTAATAAATAAAGAGCTTTGTACTTTGGGGTGCACTGTTCACTTTAAGTAAATTATGCATCTTGTTGTGTGCAAAGCACAGCTATGTGTGTTTTTCTCCCAGATGCTTGTATAGATTATTAAACGATAAACTAAGGAATGATCGTGGTCCTATTTGATCATGAAGAAACTGTTTTGCATTAGTTTGTTCTGACCTGTAACATCCACCGTTACGGTTGCGTTCCAATGAGAACAGTTACGACACCGGCCCCTCAGCTGATGTGAACGATGATCTATGTTTGTTGCTACATGAACTGAACTTATTGCCCAACAGCTAACTTGCTCCACGAAAGGCTGGCTGGAAATCTGCAGGCTCTGTGCGTCGCTAATAGGCCGCTATTGGTTGCCTGTCAGGAAGAGAGTCTCCAGTGACTAGAATAATGTGGTGCGACCCATTAACCCTTCCGGCAGCCCGGGGGGGCTGCGGTGTAACTTGTGTATACACACCAGCTGTGTCCTGTTTGAAAACACTTTCTCTGTAAATACTGATGGTGAAGAAGGGGGGGGGGGGGCTGAACTGCAGGGCCGATGGTTAAATTTATATTAACAAACATAAACCATAAATGTTGAAGGAGCTCTCGTTACAGTAGTCCCACAATAAACCTTAAATTAGCGTTATGGATAAATCATTTCTTATTTAATCATTTGTACGTATGATCTCAGGATTGCAGGCGCACGTTGAGCTTATTCTGCAGAGTTTAAACGGTGGTCTAATATTTTTATTCTATTAGAATATTAAATCATTATAAAGAAGTCCTATTATAATATAATAGTTGTAGCTTTCATTACAATATTTTATATGGTCCTTTTTATTGTATTCCATTTTTAGTAGAGGTTGACGGATGTCTGTCCGGTGTCAAATGACGGGATAAATTAATGGTTTGATGTAAGAAGCACTTTGTAGAATCTATAAAGTAAGGAGTTGGTACTAATCTTGCACGGTGTCTGGTCCAAGGGTGGAACTGGTAATTGGACAGAGCAGGGTCCAGAGATCTATCTTCACTTAGTTTGTTTTTTTGCTTTGCATAAACCTCCGAGGCCTCTGTGGGAGAGACAACTTGTCAGAGGTGTGATGTGGCACCGCAGAGTACATGCCAGCATTTCTACATTGCAAATATCTTGTCATCTACAATTTACTTTTTGGGATGATCGCTGGATTCTCTAGAGCTGTGCTCGCTGGCTTGGGTTTGTAAATGGGTTTGATCTAATGGTAGCTCCGTTCCTAGGGCTAGATTTACTAAGCTGCGGGTTTGGAAAAGTGGGGATGTTGCTTATAGCAACCAATCAGATTCTAGCTTTCATTTATTTAGTACCTTCTACAAAATGACAGCTAGAATCTGATTGGTTGCTATAGGCAACATCCCCACTTTTTCAAACCCGCAGCTTAGTAAATCTAGCCCCTAGTGTGTTTATACATTTGTAGCGGGAAAGAAAGAATGGGCTAGTCTGTGACCAGAAGAGGGTTATATGAGTTGGATGGATTTAAAGGGGCTGTACACAAACCCCTTAAATGTTGACGGCTGGTTTTCACAATGACCCAGGAGAGGCGAGAAGTGAAGGATTCTGGGAGAACAAGAACCCTGTGACTTAGCAGCAGTCCCCAACCAATAACATGCCCTACTCTATGGCCACCGACTTCTCCCCCTTTCTTCAACCTCTCCCAGTGGCCGGCATGTAACAAAATTTTAAAAGCAGACACAATAAGAGACCCATGTGATTTGCACACTCTGTTCTGTGATGAAATGCTGTTACTTAAACAGATGAGAATTGCTGCTTTTTAACACCGTAGTGAGTGTTTATTGTAAGAAAACACACTGTACACATAGTTTTCCCTTTAAAAAGCTGCCTGGGCCAAAACATGTGCAACTTTGACTTCTTTTTTTTGTGTGTGTGTTTTGTTTTTGTGTGTTTTCTTTTTGTGTGCAAACTGCAAATGTTCTATGGAGTAGAAGCCAACGATTGTAATTGAAAGACATTTTGATCATGCGGTACTATTTGGGGTGCAGATGATCCACTTAATTGCTACATGTCTGCACCAAATATGGCCACAAGGTGGCAAAAAAACGATTTTTCTTTCTTTTTTCCCAATCTGGTCCTGTGTGATAACTCTCATGCTTCCAAGACGTATTTTATACATATTGTTCAGATTTGAGCTTAAACTTTTTTTTTTTTTTTTAAATTGGAATTTTGTGTTATCTTTTGTGCAGAATTTAATTAAAACTCAATGTCCCAAATGCTATACATACAGGCATATTGTGTTGTGCCAGATGCGTATTTCATTTCTCTGAAACAGCGATTGTTGGATTGTAAGGTCCATTTAATACCAGTCAACGAACCCCCCCCCCTTTTTTTCTGCTGATAATGTGGTCATTGCCCCTTTGATATGGCGGCAGGGTCAGATGAATTGAGGTGTGGCTTAGATAAGGGGTGTGGCTTCTTTTGTCCTGATAGTCAGTACTGTAATGTTGGGAGTAATGGCTATGGGAATTGGGTAACTGAATCTACGCTCTACTCTTACAGGGGTAAACGCAGGATTTGTAGAGGGGGGTTTCCACACCACGCCGCCAGTGGGCGTGACCAGCATGTATGGGGGCGTTGCCATAATATTAGACAGTGCTTGGCTGCTCTCCAGCTCTTCCTATTCCTATAATATACATGGACAATGCTACGTGCACTACTATTAGGTGCACGCAGCTCTCCCATTTCAAGCAGAGCCGTGTGAAGCGGGGGCAGGGTCCAGCCACCTCAATTATACAGTGCCCCAGGCTTGCAGGGGGTTTCCGGAAACTAGGAAACCCCCCTCGGCTTGCCCATGTCTTAGGGAGTAACTCTAGAAAATACACACACACACATCTTGTATTCTGTAAAATCTCCCAATCCTCTAGTAATCCTCAGCTTTGTACAATAGAAACCATATGTAAGTGTGCTTTTATTTCTTCATTAATTAAGCCCATTTTTTCAAAAAGGTTTTCTTGCCAAATGGTAATTTACTAATCTATCGTTCATCTCTACTCCATGCACCAAATTTCACGCAATATTACCAGTTAAAATAATCCGGGCTGTTCATCTGTCTACGGCTCAGACGTCACTTGATGTGATTATGTAGCTGCAGTAGCTAAATAATGACCAGAATACAATGAGGAATGGGGAATTTAGATTGTAAGCTCCAAAGGGGCAGGGACATATGTGAATGATAAATATTCTCTATACCGATAATTTATGGTAATAAATAAATTATTCATGCTGCCAATGGGCAGGGTGCGTTGCTTGTGTACTCGCTTACTTGCTGCCAGATCGTTCAAGCACAACCAGAGTTGTTGTCTTTTAGCCAAAACCCGAGGAATAAATACGAACTTATCTCTTCATGAAATGGTTAAAAGTTCTCAACCACCTTTATTATATAAAGGGACAAATCGATTACCCACCGTCCCAAATTCATTATTTTACTATTATATTGAGACATTTGTGTACAGTATGTTGTACTTAATATTAATAATAGGCTAAACAGTTGATCACGAGGCAGCTACTTTCAGTTGAGTTTATAAATAATGAATGCATTTCATTTTAATATAACTAAATGACTTCCAATGGGTACGTGCAGACACTCTCCTGTCGCCCACATGAGGTTCAGCCCACCTTCATCACTTCCGTCACCCCCCACCACCACCCCCCGACATCCAGAGTACTATTTTAAATTTGTCCTTTTAACTGATTACTCAAAGAGCATAAAAAAAAACAGGTTTTATTTAAAATTATTTAGATTAGTGTTTCCCAAACCCGGTCCTCAGGTCCCCCTAACAGTCCATGTTTCCCAGATCTCCTTGCTGGAGCACAGGTGTAATCATTACTGACTGACACATTTTTACAGCTCTACAGGGGGTATAATTATTTCACTTGTGATCTGGAAAACCTGCACTGTTAGGGGCCCCTGAGGACTGGGTTTGGGAAACACTGGTACAGATGATTGAAGTAGCCCAATACTGTTCTTTTTTTGTTATCAGCAATTTATCCCCGGGTGCTGGGGTGTAACATGTAATCGCCAGGGACCACACTCTCTGCTCATCTAAGCATGCACAGGGGTTGTTTGGTGTTTCAGTACTGCTCGCTGTACTGGGTAAGCTAGCAAGCTCTAGAGCTCAGCCCACCCTGGATGTTGTCTAAAGCAACGGTAGCTTAGCCCTGCTGGCCCGCGGCCGAGCGTAGCCCTGCTGGCCCGCGGCCGAGCGTAGCCCTGCTGGCCCGCGGCCGAGCGTAACCCTGCTGGCCCGCGGCCGAGCGTAGCCCTGCTGGCCCGCAGCTGAGCTTTGACATGTCTCCTTTGTACAAAATTTAAATTTCACATCACCCTTGAACAATAATGTCCCCAGTCTAATGCAAGTTGCAACTGGGAGCTTAACAGTTGAACTAATACGAACTAGTCTGCTAAATAAGATGCATTTTTCCTTTATGAAATAAATTAGTGTTTAGTTTTTATTTTAAAATGTCATTTTACACACAATTTCTTGATTCATCCAAGCTACTGGTTACATTTTTTTTGTGAATGAAAAGGTCATCCTTCCTATATTGTCCTTCTATTTACTTTGTACTTACAAATACTTTACTATGGCTATAAAATACAGGTCCTATTTCGTTTTTAGGTTTTTTTTTTTTTTTTTTACATGCTGGTCAATGTCTGTCCATCTATGAAATGAGAGTTTAAATGTGGCAGGTTTTAAATAAGAAACGGCTACCCCCAAAAAAATAAATGTTCCCATAGTAAAGGCTGCCGCGCAGAGAATATCTTTAATGTTACTAGTGATTTTTCTTTTCAGGGATGAAGTATTTATTCCTGTTTAAAAACAAAGCATGGGTATGCTTATGTGCAACAGGAGAGAAAAAAAATAGCTACAACCACAAAATTTACTTGTGCAAACAATCTGCCTTATCAAATGTATACAAAAGAACAAGTGTGGATTAAACAGGCCTGGAGTTTCGGCACCTAGGATAATGTCAGGCTCGGTAGGCCGAGGGAGTCTTATCTATTGTCGCATTCCAAATCCATGACTGCAATATCATCCGACCTGTATGCCACTATATAAATATAGCCATAACTGGGTCACGCTGACACAAGCTGCACTTAAGAATAATGTTTACGCTATCCCATCACAGTCCGAGAGATTATAATTGATCTACTGATGTAAATAAACTTCTATCTTGCATGAAAATAATCTAAACATGGTGAGAGAGACCTGATAGGGCGTCGTATCTCTCCATGTCGTCATCCCGGCTACATCCTTGGCAGCTGATGACTGTTGATAATCTAGAAGTCCATCACATATTTTCCAGATAGACCAATGTTAACCGTTGCCTAGGACGTCTCTGTGTCTCCCTTTTGAAGCTCTTTATGAGATCGAAAATGCATGTTTATGGGTTTTAAGGGGCGTATAATTATCCTTCTTTCTTCCTTGCTTGTCTTTTTTTATTATTATTATTATAAGTCTACTTTGAACAATTCTCAATTTTTCCTTGGTCAAGTTTCCCTAAGATCTTTAAACCCAAACGCATAAAACTCAGTTGACAAAAAAAACAAAAAGATAATCACTTAATTTTGGGTGAAAAATCAATGGGACTTTTTGTTTGGGGTAAGATTAGTTTATCCAAAGGGATAAAACCATCAATCAACAGGAATCAATCATCTATCAATGCACGATGGAAAAGTTTATAGATCTAACTAAATGAACAGTCGTAGATTTTGAATGATTTGTAGATTTGTCCATTAACTACAGGACAACACCACCAAAGTGAATATAAAACCGTACCCACGTCCCCCATCACTACCCCTAAGCTAGGATAGTCACTGTGTTTTTTTCTGAAACGACCGTCCCAGCAATGATTGAAAGGGAGATGTCGGATAGTCAGTCCAGAGACAAATGTCTGGTGCTATCCTGCAGGCTTGCAATAGTGTAGAGGACACCTACTCGAGTGGAGTATAACATTTAACCCAATTGTTTGGGAATTCAGTTGGGGGTTGGGTGGTCACTTGACAATTCAGACCCATATTCGTTTATAAATTGCTGGACTATGGCTCAAGTCACAAACTTCTACCTTCCATATCGTTTCCCTAATTTTCGACTAGATTGAATACTCTGGTGATCAGGAAAATCCTACCTTTTTAGTTTCAGATTATCAATATACTGTAAGATTATCAATGTACAATTGTTTTATTACCCTGAATTCATAGCGCACTGGAATGTGATAGCTCTCTACAAAGGCTAAAATTAATGATTTTACTTTACTTTAAAAGTTTTTAATTATCTAAGTATCCATTTGATTCCCCAAAATTCCAAAATAATTAAATTTTCATGATGGAATACTTTTTTTTTTTTTATTATTATTATTATTATTATTATTATTATTATTATTATGCTATATTGCATCTGAAATGTATCTTTTTTTCAATTGCAAGCTATTCAAACCTTGTAGCAAAATGAAAAAAGAGTGAAACACAACAACCTACCGATAATTCGCTTTAATCTGTCTAGTGCAAGTTAGACAATGAAAGAAAGAAAATGCTATATTGTTTTTAAAAAGAAAAATAAATTAAAAAAATCCAGCTGTCCAAACTTTGACACAGGGCTGCCATGTAAATAGCATTACCCAGAAGTCTATTCTGCAATGCCAACTAATACTGTCCAATAGGGTGTTTTAGAGTAAAGATTAAAATACTCCGGTCGTATTTACTTGTTATCTGATGAAGAGCAAATTGCTTTATGCAATTATTATTTAGAACTTCTTTTCTTCTTTTCTTCTTTTCTTCTTTCCTTCCTTCTTTTAATTTTTTTAATGGTAGGACAGATGGTCACCAGACACCATTGGTAAATATATTAGTTCGACTGTAGGAAATCTCCTCTGCATCTTATACATGTACGATAAAGGCGACAACCAGCATTTCTAAACTAAACATCTGCACTTGGCCTGAGGCGGAACGCAACTCTTTGATAACTTATCACGGGAAATAGAGGCTGACACTGCAGTTAATACATTTCTGCTGGACAAAATCTGTCAATCGATTTCCACAACTGAACTCGCTACAGAACTCGCTTCACATATATATATATATATATATAATCGCCAGTATGGACTTGTTGAAAGAAATCTTTCTTTCCTACATAAATGTGTTTTGCACCCCCTTCCCCCTCTGCAGAGCAGCGTGCTGGCCGTTACAGCTACATCTATTATTTATAATACATGACTTCTTGTACATCCAGCTTACAGTTCCTGCAGCTGTCACCACTTTCTTTCCATCTGTTTCTAGTTAGATTTGAAGAACGGTTCCTTCCAGGCACAGAAGGCAAAGGAAAGCTTTGAAACTGATATGTCTGCTGGGCACGTGCCTACCTGTCCTGTGGCTTCTGAGTCACGTCAACCGACCACCGCTCCACGGATAGCACGTCTCAACCAATGACTATTTTGGTTCACCGTTGGATGTTAAATGGCCAAAAATTACTTTATGCTCTTAACGTCGTGGTTATAAAGAACTTAAAGTGTTTATTTCTGGTAACTATAAGCGTCACGTCTCCCATTACAATATCCACTTTCTGAGACCAACAGGAAGTGGTCGTGTCATCTGAACATATCATTAGTTGCGCTCATGTTACTTTAAAAAAATATATATATGTTTAAATATATTCGGGTGGAATAGGCCGTTCCTCAGAGGTGTTACGTTCTGGCAGCGCAATATTCGCTTTGCCAAACGGTGTATTAAAATTCTGCATCATGTACTGTAGGCATCGAGCCGGGATGACCATGTCCGTCGTGCAGCCGTAGTGTGGTTGGGGCATAGTCTAGAAGATAACTTTACAGACCCAAAAATGTGGGGATTTCCACTCAAAACACTTATAAACAAATTCAGCTGGAAAAATGCTGCAAATTTCATGCTTCCACTGTGGAATAAGATAACATTCCATGAGACATCAACATTTCACTCCTCTCTACATAGATGAAGAATATATATATATGTGTGTGTGTGTGTGTGTGTGTATATATATATATATATATATATATATATATATATATATATATATAATTATAATGTGTGTGTGTGTATATATTATGGACAGTGGAACAGTAGTCCTTTTGTCAGAGGAGATTTACAAATTGACCCACATTTCTAAAGCTGGGTACACACTACACTGTTTTCGTCCAATAATCGGCTCAAACAGCCGACATACGACCGCACGTTCAAAAGTCGGGTCAGTGTGTGCAATGACACGATGTTCGAAAGTCTGCCCAAATGAACGATTGTCGCCTCATTTGGTTGGTTGTACCGTTGATTATTTTCGTTCCAATCTCGTTTCTGCTGTGTAGTGTGTATTAACTTCCGACCGATCCACAACATTGAGTACGAAATTACAGTAATTGCTCACGACAACATGGCTGTAAAAAGTTGCTAAAGGGACGTCCGCTCTTCCCTTTATCGTCCTAAACAAGGCTAGTGTGTATGCAGTCCATGGACCGAGCGATCGGAACATCGATCGCATGTAAAATCGCTCGGCATAAAGAGTTGGTCGTAATTTCTGTAGTACCCAGCTTTATTCCGCTTTCCTTCAAGAGATGTGTGCTCTCTTGTAGAGATCTGCATGGATAGACTCTTGTCTACCGAAAAATGTTTTTTTTTTATGGCTTTTAGGTTTAGTCATTGAACACGCCCTACATATTTTAGTCAATTCTAGTTTCTGGTGGTGCATATTAAGCTGTAGTTTGCCTAATCTTGTATGCAGAATTGTCTTTCTTTATTTTTGACCTATCTTTATAAAATAACATATGTATCATCCTTCTGGCCGATCTAGTTTGTGAAGGTTTTGAAAAACATTAAATGTTAACACGGTGACTTAAAAATTCTTAGTTCAGTCTACGAATGGACAGAAGAGGGTTTTGGAATGTAGACAGCAAGCCATATATTATTAGAGGAACATAACGCAACAACATGGAGTGTTATTAGCGCCAATGCACAGTGAAAATACATTTCCTACTAGCATCTGTGCTTAAACCACTAAAGTTCTAACCTTACCATTGTCCAGCCTGGTGTGGACCAATAATCGTGATTTGTTCTGCATGAAGTTATTCCTCATCATTAACTCCGTTAACAACCAGACATGTGACATCTAACCTTAGAATGTTGACGAGAGGCAACAATTGTAGAAGAAAGTGCATGCCGCCACTTCTTATGTTGTAGCAGATCCTTCTTCTCCGTTGGAGACAACTGAACGGGGGAAGTCCTCATTCACATTCTTCTTCTAATAGTTTTACAGTTACGACTTCAGCAGCGAAGAAACCGACAACATCTGGTGGATCATGGTCTTCTGCCTCGTGAGTATACCAGTGTGACATTACATCCTTTCTGGACATACAAACCTGTTTTCCATTGAAATAAAGGAGTCTACTTTCATAAGAGAAGGCCGAGTAGAATTATGGACTGCTAGGCAGAGTCCTCTTGTGCTACTGGTCATTGAACAACAACAAAGTGTGTTGTTTGTAGTTTCAACCAAGTATTTCTGGGTTGTGTTGTGAAAGGTTTATTTTTCTGATCAATGTCGTCATCCTCATCATCAGCTATTTATATATTTGCCCTTTTTCTAGGTTTCTGATGAGTTTATTTTATTTTTTGTTGCAAGAGAGGCTTGATTTAAGCACCGAACTAAATCTGTATTGATTATTGTAAAAAAAAAAATATGATCATCATTATCATCACCATTTATTTATATAGCGCCACTGATTCTGCAGCGCAGTACAGAGAAATCTGTCACATTCGTCCCTGCAGCATTGGAGCTTAGAGTCTAAATCCCCTAACACAGACACAGACAGACATAGAGAGAAGAGAGACTAGGGTCAATTTTGATAGCAGCCAATTAACCTACCAGTATGTCTTTGGAATGTGGGAGGAAACCTGAGCACCCAGAGAAAACCCACACAAACACGGGGACAGCATACAAACTCCACACAGATAAGGCCATGGTCGGGAATCAAACTCATGACCCCAGTGCTGTGAGGCAGAAGTGCTAACCACTAAGCCGCATTGCTGATATTTATTTATAATGTGGGGCCGACCAGAGCTAAGAGGCAGTATTGGCATGCAAAGCATAGTATCTTTGGACATGCACAAAGCCACAATAGAATGTTGCGAAACCAATTGATATCACAATGGATTCCATTATTGATAAGCTTAGTGAGGAATGAGTGTACAGCTTGTAGATGCTGGTAATCCATCAAATTCAGCCAATGTTAACTGAAGCTTGGGAGCTTGACGAGCCCGTCTGTAAGGCACATCTGCCCTTCTGGAATGGGACGGAACTGCGAGGCTTCTATTCTAGAACTCCAACGATACATAATGTAACTTCCATGGCCATATAGCAATAATAGACGGTACATTATAGTCTGTTAGCTGAATGATTTTATTAAATGTCCTTTGTAAACTTCAATGTATTATTTGTCATAGGGGCTTAACTATTGGTAAAACTCTTAGTTCGTAGTGTAACGTGTAAAGGTGTATTTGACTATGCTTGGTCTTGTTTGGCCAGAATGTACTAGCGTCATGACTTGACCGAGTGTGTTGTATTGCTGAATCAAATGCACACAGACATATCTGGACAGTCTACAGTGTGTATAGTAAATTTAAAAGAAAATTAAAGAACGAGAGGAATATGCAACTCCAGCTGCTGGTGTGAGATTTCTAATCCAGAAGGTTCCAAAATACAGAAGTAAAAAAAGTAAATTATTGATCCATTTAGTGATATATTATATTATAGTATATTATATTATACACAGACATGATCACAAACTGCACAAAAAGATGGGAAAATTGTCGAAAAGCCCTTGATTCAAACAACCTTGAGTTCTAAGAATTGTGTAGATGTGTGTGTGTGTGTGTGTTTGTAAGTATGTATGTGTGTGTGTATATTGCAGTGCAATTTGCATGTTTCACTGAATCTCTAAGTCAAAAGAAGTCTGCAGGGTACAAACTAAAACATATCATACACAATTACCGCACCGTAATTGTTACGATTTTGATGCCTTAGTCAGTATTAGCACAGGCTTACCTAGGGCGCGGAGTCTAACGGCCTTCCGGCCTTCACCAAGAACCACCGCAAGGTAGTGTGGACTTAGCTGCCGAAGAACCGCAGGTCGCGGCCCCCAGATTAGCCTACTGACGTAAGGGAGAAAGTTCTAAGTGATGGCAGGCAGACAAGAAAATAGACAATGCGGTGCAAGTACAGGCACTAACCGTTAATTCCAGGCGTTGTAGGTCTGGATCAGTAACCGGTAGATGCACGGAGGCAATGGGTGCGTGGCAGGGTCCAGAGAAAAGTTGGTAACACAGCCGAGTCGGTACACAGAAGGTATCAGGTATACGGTGCCAGAGGGAGATCCAGAGAATAGTTGGTAACACAGCTGAGTCGGTACACAGAAGGTATCAGGTATGCGGTGCCAGAGGGAGATCCAGAGAATAGTTGGTAACACAGCCGAGTCGGTACACAGAAGATAGTCCAGTTGCGTAGTGCCAGGGATAAGCCAAAGAATAGTCAGGTCACAGCCAGGTAGGTACACAGGAGTAGGAGGAATAGAGGGGTTAACAGGGAGCAGGTTCACAGGAGTCAGGACACAGGAACTGTAGCCAGGAACAGGAAACACATTGCTCTGACACAGGCAGCGTGTCAGAGCAGGGGAGATATAGGAGTTTGAATTCCCCGCCCAGGAGTCACATGATCGGCAGCAGAGAGAACCCGGAAGTGCGGCAGCGCTAACAGAAGAAGCGCTGAAGAGATCGGACACCGCTGTCAGCTCCCGCTGACAGCGCAGCGGAACGGGAACAAGGTAAGTTCCTAACAGTACCCCCCCCCTTCAGGGGTGGCCTCCGGACAACCTATAAGGCTTTAGAGGGAACTTGGTATGGAATTTCTTCAACAAACTCAGAGCATGAAGGTCTTGTGCAGGAATCCAAGAACGCTCTTCAGGACCGTAACCTTTCCAGTCAACCAGGAACTGCAAGGAACCTCTGGAAATCCGAGAATCTAGAATCTCCTTCACCTCAAATTCCTGATCTGGTGCAGAAATAGCAGCAGGAGGTCTTCTTGAAGAGAAGAATTTGTTAACAACAAGTGGTTTGAGAAGGGAAATATGGAAGACATTGGGAATCACACTCTGAACCCCATGCAAGAACTTCCGGTTTCTGCCAATCTAAAGTGGGGGAGTGAAGTCTGAGCCAAGGTAAGCCTAAGATCAACGGGTTGATAGCCTTTGGAATGACTAAGAAGGAGATTTCCTCAGTGTGTAGGGCTCCAATGCGTAGAGACATGTTGACAGTTCTGTTCTTAATGGATCCTCCAATGATACGACTGCCATCTATATCTGTAATGGCAATAGGTGGATCTAAGGGTTGCCTAGGCAATGATAACCGCTCTACAATGTCAGCTCGTAAAAAGTTCCCCGCTGCACCGGAGTCAATAAGCGCTGGAAAAGACAATTGTTTATCAGTATATTGCAGAAGAACTTGGATAGAAAAACTAGAATCCATAGGAGAGAGAATGTTCATACCTAACTTAGTCTCTCCGTCATCAGTTAGGTCCGATCGATTCCCGGCCGCTTCCCACATTGACTCAGGACGTGACCGGGTTCCCCGCAATAAAGGCATAAACGATTCTTGAACCGCCTCTCTCTTTCCTCCTGGGATAAACGTGCTCTTCCCAACTGCATAGGCTCTTCCTCCGGTGTAATAGGACTTTGGAAGCGAGGAGCCAAACGGAAAGTAGATCGACGGGAACTCTCTCTCTCCTGAGTGCGTTCACGGAAACGTATATCAATCTGGTTACAGAGAGAGATCAAAGCATCCAGGGTAGTGGGTAACTCTCGGGCTGCTAGCTCGTCCTTAATACGATCGGACAAGCCTTGCCAAAATGTGGCCACTAAAGCTTCATTGTTCCAACGAAGTTCGGCCGCCATAGTGCGGAATTGAAGGGCATACTGGCCCAGAGTAAGGGTACCCTGGCGCAGACGGAGAAGTCCAGAAGCTGCACTGGAGACTCGTCCGGGTTCATCAAAGATGCGTCTGAAGGTTTCCAGGAAAGTGGCACAATTATGGAGAATGGGGTCATCATGTTCCCAGAGAGGAGAAGCCCAGGCAAGCGCTTGACCAGACAATAAGGAAATAATATAAGCGACTTTAGTTTTCTGTGTAGGAAAGTTTCCGGGCAAAAGTTCGAATTGAATAGCACACTGGTTCAAGAAGCCTCGGCATTCCTTGGGATCCCCATTGAACTTGGGTGGGTTAGGTATGCGGAGTTGAGAGGTTGTGGGAGCAGATACAGCTGAACTGCTTGGAGCGGGGGCAGGTTGTGGGACCGGAGCAGGTGGAGGATTAGGAGCTGCCACCTGAGCTGCTTGGAGCGTATCCAACCTGTTAGACAGAGTCTGCAGAATCTGTAATAACTGTTCTTGATTTTTCCCCTGTTCCTCAACCTGAGCCGCTAAGTTATCCAGTAGTACTCTCGCAGTGGGATTCCCTGTCGCTTCCATCAGTTAGATAAGGGGGGGTCAGAGCAAACTGTTACGATTTTGATGCCTTAGTCAGTATTAGCACAGGCTTACCTAGGGCGCGGAGTCTAACGGCCTTCCGGTCTTCACCAAGAACCACCGCAAGGTAGTGTGGACTTAGCTGCCGAAGAACCGCAGGTCGCGGCCCCCAGATTAGCCTACTGACGTAAGGGAGAAAGTTCTAAGTGATGGCAGGCAGACAAGAAAATAGACAATGCGGTGCAAGTACAGGCACTAACCGTTAATTCCAGGCGTTGTAGGTCTGGATCAGTAACCGGTAGATGCACGGAGGCAATGGGTGCGTGGCAGGGTCCAGAGAATAGTTGGTAACACAGCCGAGTCGGTACACAGAAGGTATCAGGTATACGGTGCCAGAGGGAGATCCAGAGAATAGTTGGTAACACAGCCGAGTCGGTACACAGAAGGTATCAGGTATGTGGTGCCAGAGGGAGATCCAGAGAATAGTTGGTAACACAGCCGAGTCGGTACACAGAAGATAGTCCAGTTGCGTAGTGCCAGGGATAAGCCAAAGAATAGTCAGGTCACAGCCAGGTAGGTACACAGGAGTAGGAGGAATAGAGGGGTTAACAGGGAGCAGGTTCACAGGAGTCAGGACACAGGAACTGTAGCCAGGAACAGGAAACACATTGCTCTGACACAGGCAGCGTGTCAGAGCAGGGGAGATATAGGAGTTTGAATTCCCCGCCCAGGAGTCACATGATCGGCAGCAGAGAGAACCCGGAAGTGCGGCAGCGCTAACAGAAGAAGCGCTGAAGAGATCGGACACCGCTGTCAGCTCCCGCTGACAGCGCAGCGGAACGGGAACAAGGTAAGTTCCTAACAGTAATATCACAATTAATAAAAGTTGGGGCCTCCCTTTCTGTCAATGTATTAATAATTTACTTTTTTTCTCTTAAGGCCTCAAAGCACAATTAACTTATTAGACATTAAACTAAGCCAGATGAAGACTTATCCAGAGTTTAATAAATACTGATCCTTCTAATCTATCAGGAGGCTGTGTCTAGTTTCAACAACTATGGACTCCTCTAGCAGTTGACCGAAGACCTTAAAATAAAGATAACTGAGTGCTACAAATTAGGGAAAGGCTGGAAAATAAGATATCTAAGTGCTTCAAGCTTGGAATTTTCTCTGTCAAAAACATAATTAATGAAAGTTAACAGAAGTGTAGAAGTCAAGACAAGATCTGGAAGGCTTACAAATATCTAATGCCCATAAACTGGTGGCAGATGAAATATGGTCCATGTTGGAGAAAGAACGTATTGAACTAAACATCAATAAATCCTAGGAGCTAATATCCTAGTGATGAAATTGAGTCTAATGCGTATCTCAAAATAACCCATGAAGTACTTCACAGTCTCAGGACTTGAATTGATTGAATTTCTGTGGGGAGATCTCGGACATGCAAGAAAACCCAATAATATTTCCCAGCTAGAAGTGTTCTGCAGGAAAACCTCCCAAAATATGGAATGGAAGGATTTTTACATGGCTTCAAGAAACATTTGTTGTTGTAATTTCTACCAGAGTAGGTATTACAAAAGTACTAACAGGGTGCCCAAACTTTTGCACATGACATATTCACTGTTTTATTTTCTTTATTCCTTTTTTATTCTGTTACCTTCAGTACAGTAATTGTGTATTAAAGTATGCAGGAATATATTATGTTTAAGTTTGTACTCTGCAGAACTTGTGCTGGCATGTGATTGAACTAGGGTTGTTGGGGGGGGGGGGGGTTTAGGGCATGGGTTCTAGGTAAAAAATGCATATATTTCCTGCAAGTGGCAAAATGAATTGAACTGCAGTCTTTCGCTGGTTTATAATTAGTGAAGCTAAGGGTCATTTGCCGTACAAGCAAGTCTATACAAACATCATCATCATCATCATCATCATTATCATTCCACTCTATGCAATGTTCCCCCACTCTCCGTTGTTGATGACGTTGGGTGCTACTACAGACCTAGCTGATATATATGTATTATACTATTTTGATGGAGTTATAATTTTCAGTTTATTATGTTACATTTTGCAATATTGCCTAGTATCACTGCTGATGTAATGTCACTAACCACAAAACTCTATTTTGTTAAATGTAATGTAATACTTATTACACGGAGTTCATGCAGCTGTGCCTGTAGAAATGATGGCTTCCTGCTGTGTTATTAACCATATCTGCGGAAAGGTTTTCTTTCTGTGCTGAAGAGACACCATTTTTGCAACTTTGAAGATGATCTACATACACAGACATCATTTTATATTCTGCCTCTGTGCAAACAACTAGCAAACTCAGGGAGATGTCTGATTTCTGTTTACAGTGTTTGTTGTTTTAGGGCCTAACCGTACCCCCAAAACCATCATGCTCTGTCTATCGGCGTCACACACATCCCTTGCAGCTAGGCCATACTACAAAGCTTTAAGTAGTGCAAGAAGATTATCGAGTCTCAATAAGATTATCAGGAGATCTGGGAGAGAAAATAAAGGGATTATGGGGGAGAGATGACCATCAATGACACTACTCATGAAAGGAAGAAGTAACAAGAATATTATAAATCCATCTATAATATTTACATAGGACATATATAAAGGGTAAATTCCCCTTTAATCATGTATTTACATTATAAATTGGGATTACCCAGTGGTAACTCAACCTTTCTTAATTTTCCAATTTACTTATTTTTGTTATCAGTTAGAACAATTTATAAGCTTAGGTCCGTACATTGCAAACCATTAGGGGGTATATTTGCTAAACTGCGGGTTTGAAAAAGTGGAGATGTTGCCTATAGCAACCAATCAGATTCTAGCTGTCATTTTGTGGAATGCACTAAATAAATGAAAGGTAGGATCTGATTGGTTGCTATAGGCAACATCTCCACTTTTCCAAACCCACAGTTTAGTAAATCTACACAGAAGAGCTATGGTCCTATCTTTGACCATGAAAAGTAATCTGCCTGCAAGATATGTTGTCTGGGGGTCGATTTCCTCTTCATTGGACATTGCGTTGTCAATCTTCTAAAATGTCTATTATAAAATACTGTAGCACATGCAAAATAAATTACAGCTTCCCCATTTTAAGGTTTGCTATAATACTTGGTCTATAACAAGTGGTATATTTATAAACTGTAAAGTGTGCCGAGAGAAACCATGATATTGTTTGTTGCTTCAGAGATTTTGGTTACAACAAGGTGAAGTTTGGGAGAAGTTTGTTGAACGTACCATTCACGGCAAAAAAAAAAAAATGTGTGTTTTTAAAAATTAACTCGTTACTCTCAGTCTTCATATGCTATGTATATATGGTCCAGGAGCAGGTTGGTCAGATATGAACCACATGGTTCAACATGATTCTTATTTCTACCGATCTTCATGGATCACCATTGGTCCAAGATGTAGGGTTGAAACCGCTATGGTTTTGGTGTAACGGGTTCCCCCTCCGTAGAACAAAGCACCAAGTACAAACATAAATACTATGGTTTATACTAATTTAGCTTATTTTTCTGTTTGCTATTCTAGCCCTCAAGAGTCCAGCAGCATTCCAAGAGCAGAGGAAGAATTTGGAACGAGCCAAGGTAGAGCCTGAAATCTTTATGCTTTTTATAGCAAAAATCTGAAGCAACCGTTCTAGACTCTACGTAGAATATGTTTATGCTTAATGTCTAAAACGAAAACACGGGGGGGGGGGGGGGGGGGAATAGCTAATGGAAATCCGAATGTCCATACTCTGTTCCTGTCCTTTTGGACAGATCTCTTGTTTAGCGCTGTGTCTAGCGCACTTATAGTCAAGCTAGTGGCAAAAAAAATCATACAATCACTCCATCTTAACTATAGACCTTCGTAGAGACGAGAAAACAATGTATGTAAATAGAGCTTAGAGGTAGAACAGGCCGCGCAAAGTTCTGGCAACTCTGTTTTCTTTGCCATTCTTAACTGTGTTTTGTAAATTTACATTGCACAGAATGTAAAGTGTATGAACAGAGTCAGAGACAACAATGGGCTAGTTATGCTACTCAGCTCTGTGGAGCGGTTGAGGTAGGAGCAGGGACACTTTCGGACAAATTCCGACAGTGAAATGAGTGAAATTTAGTTGCCTCTAGCACATAGTTGCCTACTCTCCCGGAGTGTACGGGAAACTCCCGAATTTCTGGGAGTCCTCCCGGACTCCCGGGAGAGCAGGGCAACCTCCCAGTTCCTAACGACCTCAATAGTAAAGTGGCTGTGGTGGGGCTTAGGTCGTGAATGCACGTCATGACCCCGCACCTTGCAATTGGTCAGAAAATGTGATTGATGTTTAGAGGGTGGGGCCAAATGACTCAAACCGCCAGGCCCTGCCCCCAAAACGCCCACCTCCCCCCCGATCTCCTGGAGCACTCCTTGCCAAAGTTGACAAGTATGCTTTAGCAACCATGACATTATTGGACTTTTCATATTAGGAACAGCGCGTGAGAACGCCAATAGATGCCAAAACAACAGTGTCACCATCTTTAGGATATAAAAACCACAAAAACAAAATTATTGACTATATTTTTTTTTCTTGTAAGTGCAGCTTGAACCGTTAATATCATTTTCGTTCGTTATTATTTTCAGTAATGGGAGAGCTTTGTTTCTCGGCACCAAAAATATATATGTACCCTTCAGACCTTGTACATTGTATTCCAGTCCTCATGTAGCCATTGACCTTAAATGTACCTTGTAAAATGAAATCTGTTTTCATAGTCGGGCAGTAAGGAAGTCTGCAGTCTGACAGGAGGGGAGATGGGGAATAGTCCGTGAACCTATTAAATCTGACTCCTAACAACATGGTTGCCTGGTCTATCTGGAGAGAATAAAGTTTCTTTAGCTGATCCCAGAATGCAGGAAATGCACTGAGTCATCCCTCACTTACTAATCATAACATTTAACCTTCTGCTTTTTAAATCAGAGGACAAAACATGAAGTCATAGTTGAAACCAAAGACCAGAAAGATGAATTTTGGAAAGATCATGAAAAGTTACCTGTTCTTCTCTCCTCTCATTGCGGTCTGACGGTGGTAGTGTGTAACCCTTTGCGTGCCGAGTTGATAAATGAGCCCTACTGACTCAACCTTATTAAAACAGTAAGCTGAGCGTTGCTGCTGTAGGATTACGTAGTACAGAATATGTGTGCTGACTGTCAAGTGATTACTTGGCTTTAATTTGCCCCGTTTGTCCTATAATAAATACCAACTGCCCAAAGTACCCTTTACAAGCGTTTTCTACTGCCGAGAATTAATGGAATGTTTCTGACATGTGAAATAGAACATCCATGTAGAAAATTAAAGTTTGGTGATCTTCCCAGCCGATACAGCATGTCGCATAGTCTACGTCCTCTAAAGACTACATAAGGCATCTCCTGAGATATTTAATACCCATTACTTCATGTACTGATTTCTCATGAAAGGTTATCAGCTTCATTAGTGAAAGTATTATTATTATTATTATCTTTAATTTATAAGGCGCCACAAAGGGTCCACAGCGCCGTACATGACATATAAAGAAAACAATGAGCCATGACACAACATAATACAGAAAGAACAAAAAAATTAACAAAAATATATACACACAGACACAGGTAACATGGTAATGCAAATCAAATTATTTCTGGGACAATGAGTGAAAGTGATGGTAGAAATCAGTGAGAAGTAGGCCGAAGCTTAAGAAAATAGGGCTAGGGAAGCAGGCCAAGAGGTACAGAGGGTGATGGAATAGTAGAAGGAGCACACAAGGAAAGAGGGCCCTGCTCATGAGGGCTTACATCCTAAAGGAAAGGGGGAGACACAAATAGGGTGGTACTAACTGGGGGAGAGAGCCAGGACACGGGAGTTAGGAGGAGGATTGATAGACTTGAATAAAGAAGTGAGTCTTAAGGGCACGCAATGGCCTGCTATGTGATGTCCGCTTAGATCATCGGTGTTTCCAGACACAGTCAGTTTATGGTGGTGATCAGAGGGACCTTTAATACTGGTGAACATGTGTGGTTATTATTTCAGGGTAGAGAATACAAGAAAGCTGTTTTGTTCAATGTGCTGGTGGTGATGGAGGATTAACTGCTAGCTACGATGGACCTTCTAAATTCTGGTCATGTTTGCTTCACCTAGTAGGAAAACACTGGGACGTATTGAGCATGGAAACTGTACAGGGAAAACCATCTCTGCATCTACTTCTATCTAGAACAGTCCGTTAAATTATATTTAATTTATGATTCTTTTCTAGAGTGAAGACTATTTGAAGCACAAGGTCAGAAGTAAGCCAGAAAGGTCTGATCTGATCAATATGCATATTTTGCAAGGTAAATCCTGATGCCCAATTCAAAAGTATCTGGCAATTTAGGGCCAAAACATTCTAAATAAATAACTTTTATATAGCAAATAAGAAAGTAACATTGTTCCAAAATCATCACTCATTTCTTGTCCTTCTAGATTCAGCAGCTGAAGGCTCGTCCCAGGCCAACCAAATGAAACTGAAAAGGGCTCGAATGGCAGATGACCTGAATGAAAGAATTGCCCTCCGACCAGGTCCTTTAGAATTGGTGGAAAAGAACATCATTCCTTTGGAATCTACTGTGAAAGAGGCAATGAAAGGTAAATTGGGTTCTTTTCCATTGTATGTCTCCCAACAGAGCAATTGTTGAGTAATCTCTAGATGCTTCGCAACTTTAATGTTTGTTCTTATAAAATCTACAAGAGTTAAATCTCTAGGGCAGAACGGTGGCTCAGTGGTTAGCACTTCTGCCTTACAGCACTAGGGTCATGAGTTCAATTCCCGACCATGGCCTTATCTATGAGGAGTTTGTATGTTCTCCCCGTGTTTGCGTGGGTTTCCTCCGGGTGCTCCGGTTTCCTCCCACACTCCAAAAACATACTGGTAGGTTAATTGGCAGAAAACAAATTAACCCTAGTCTGTCTGTCTGTCTCTGTATATTAGGGAATTTAGACTGTAAGCTCCAATGGGGCAGGGACTGATGTGAGTGAGTTCTCTGTACAGCGCTGCGGAATTAGTGGCGTTATATAAATAAATGGTAATAATAATAATGGGGTGTAAACAAATGTTTAGTATTGTAATAGAAAATAACTTTATAATATTTTTCCAGAAACATAAGTTTGATCTTTGACCTAGGGTCATGTTATTTGCCTAGCCAATGAGAAGAGGAGCTTCTATACCTGGTTGGACAACTTTAAGTTTGGTCAACTAGAATATAGTATTCATGAAAAGCAATATTTCATTATGTTTTTTGCTTTTACAACATCGCACTCCTCAACTAGGTTTTCCATGTGTCCCATATTTCCCAAGGACAGTACATTATTTGTGTTTATTTTCTTTTAATGTCCAAATCCGAATAAATTGCTGATTAATGTTGCAAAACACAATATTGCAAGATTTGAAGATTCTCAAATTTTGAGCCGAAATTTGGCAAATTTACGGAGCACAGAATTTTCGATGTTTTATTCAATCGTAACCTCCTAGTATTTGATTTCTAAACTATTTCCATGTTTTCAATCTTGGTTTGAACTCTTTATTGCTGTGTTAAAGAGCTTTGGAATCCTTCGGGCAAATGGAAGACCTAGACTATGTAGCTGTTAACAATCTCGAGAAAGACTCTGATGTTGAGCACTAGAAAACCTTTGGCATTCGGTTGTAGATTTGTTCATGGCGATAAGTCCAGCAATTTAGATGTTTGGACTGTTCACTGCATTTCTTTCAGAACAATAATTTAAAACCGTCTCGGTGGTATTACGTTTTTACTTGTCCAAAAATATAAATATCTGGCTTCAACCTCTTGCAGATAAAATGTTTAGACACTGCAAAGTGCAGCCGAGTTATTTACGCGGCTAGTGTGGAAGGGAAGAAAACCCTCTAATAGTTTCCAAACAACGGGCAGCTTTGTCAGTGCTCTGAGCTTGGCACATAGCTGAGGGCTGATATCACAGACCCGTTTACCAGCTTCCCGTCAGCACTCTGAGTACTTCATCACTGAGGACAAAATGGAGTTTAATCCAGGCTCAGCAGGACTACCTAAGCCCTGGGTTACGTTACTTCCTGACCTGGTGGTCTACACCAGAGTTAGAAGCGCTGAAACACATTTATCACCAAACCCATGATTCCTAGTAACACTGGAGAGGTTCACCTTAAAGGACCACTAGATTTAAAATACATGTTTCTTTATTACAAAGAGCAGCTAGTAGCGTAGTGTGATGTTTTAGAATTTTGTAAGAAAATATTTGCGCTTTTTTCAATCTCCCTCTGGCTTTAATGATTTTGTATCGGGTCACCTCTAGTAAGCGGGTGGTTCTTTTTTTATTTATTTATTTTTTAAAACAAAGTTGTGAAAGAGAGTGTGTGAGGATTGTTTTATTCAATTAAAGTTTATTTTAAAAAAAAAAAAAAAAGCACAATTTTACTCTATTGCTATAATGGACAGAAATATTGAGGTGGGAGACATATATTATTTTTCATACCCCACCTGCCCAGCACTGACCAACCTGGGGCTGGTTTTCACTACATCAAGGGAAACTTTTTTTGCCCACGGTCTCCCTGCTATAGGAGAAACTGGTTTAGGCTGTTAAAAAGTGGTGCTGGTTGAGGATTCAGATATGTAGCCCAGCTTGCCCAGTTTTAAAATGTCCTCTTATTGGTAAAGCATCTGGTCCCATTATTGATGTGGGACTAGCCCACACTGGAAATAATGGTAGATTAGTTGTGTTCTCCCCTGTTTTATTTTGTAAATGTTTGATGGGGTTGCCAGATTCTCCAGAGGGTCTCTTTACTTGCCAAATTTTTGTCGAATTGAGAATGATTTGTAAATTAATTTACCACCTCTTAAATTCAACATACATTTTTTAATCGATTTGGCCATGTTTCACTAATAAACACTGCTTATTTTTCGTTTCAAATTTAACTTGAATATCATAGGGACTAATGTACCACTTAATGGTTGAAAAAAGAAACCCTCATTCTGTGGCCTTGAACCTGTTTTACGGTTAAGGGTATCCCTTGTTGATTAATATTGTTACATTGTATTAAAAGGGAACTATGAAGGGGTTGTATTTAGCCATCCTCTAAAACTCTTATTCATTGACCCTTTGATCCCTGTCATTTTAATCTGTGAAGGAAGCCCAGCCACGTATTCCAAGCCTGTGGATGCCTTTGCTTTTGAAGAAGACAGCAGCAATGACGCCCTGTCCCCTGAACAAGAGAGAAGCGACGACTCCCAGGGAATCTCATCTTCATCTCCGCAAGAGACCAAACATATGGACGCCACTGGTTCCCCGCACTCTGCTCCTGTCCAGGTAAGATTTCTAACCAGTCTTCACGGTACAAGAAAAATATGAACTAAGCTTCCTCGGAGGATATCTTTAGCAGACTGACAAAAATTGTCAACTGCTGTTAATCTTCAGCAACTGTAGTTTATTTTGGAGGTTATGCAGATATAGTACAAAGTGGTTGTAACACTGGCAGCTCTGATTTGCTGTTGGTGTTGTAGACAGGTCCGTCTCGTCACTGGTACCGTTGGGCATGGAACCTTGAGACCTTAAGCCACACCTCTTTTACACAGAACTTCTATAATCAGAACTATATGGAACTATTCATTCCCTCAGCTCTCAGTCTAGCTGGAGTTGGCTCTGGAGGAATTTACTTTTAGTGAACTGAGCCTCTGTTTAACATCTAACAACTTTTAGGTACATTCATAGTAACAGGCTTACAGCAAGCAGTTCTGCTGCCTGATGTGTCGCAACCCTTTGTAAATAAAAATATTAATATTATAATGTCAAAGTATTGTATTATCAAAGTACATTTAGATTTTCTTTTTGCCATCAAGAAAATTGTCATTTTTCGTACCACCCCCCCCCCCTCTAGAGATGAGCAAAATTGTCAACGCTTCTGTAGAATAATTGCATCACTCTGCATATTTTTTCTTTTTATACAATCACACCCTAGTGCAGAATGAATTGACTCCAGTTTTATTTATAGATTATAAAATGCCCAACTACAGCAAGTGGAGAGAACCTATCCATTTCTATAGGACAGCAACAAAATGTGTTTGTTTCATTTAATATTTCGTTTAATTTATTTAGCTTAAGTATTTCTTACTCTCTGCTACAAAATTGACAGTTGTAAGATGATTTTGACATTGATTACGCCACATTTGTTGACATAATTTGCATCATATTAATTACTGTTCCCCTTCTATGTCTACATGTCCACATAAAGCACTCGGTGGTTAGCACTTCTGCCTCACAGCACTGGGGTCATGAGTTCAAATCCCGACCGTGGCCTTATCTGTGTGGGGTTTGTATGTTCTCCCTGTGTTTGCGTGGGTTTCCTCCGGGTGTTCCGGTTTCCTCCCACACTCCAAAAACATACTGGTAGGTTAATTGGCTGGTAACAAATAGACCCTAGTCTGTGTGTGTCTCTCTCTCTGTCTGTGTTTCTCTCTGTCCGTCCGTCTCTGTACGTCTGTACGTCTGTATGTGTGGGTATGTTAGTGAATTTAGACTGTAAGCCCCAATGGGGCAGGGACTGATGGCAGTGAGTTCTCTGTACAGCGCTGCGGAATTAGTGGTGCTATATAAATAAATGATGATGATAATAATTATCCTCCCTGAATCTTGAATGACAGGTTCCATCTTTCTTAATCTACTGGAATGCCTTCCCCCTCCCTGTTGCATACAGATGCCATTGGCTGTAGGCAGGGACAAATCGATATCCTTTCTGTAGCAACTAGCAGACCTAATATAACCTATTTCACTTTAAGGGCGGAATTCAATTAGCTGCGAAGTGTCTTCGGAATGTCCGTGAGAAACTTAACGGTGTAGATTTGACAGATCTCTCCGCTCCTTTTGCGGTGCGAGGATTTCTACCGTAATTGCCGGCAAAGTGCGCAATGCACTCTTAGAGGCAGATTCAGTTAGCCGCGAGGTGCTACTGGACATCGCCTCTGTGTCTGGAGGTAAACCTTGCCGGCTAATACGGCACAGAAATCTTCACTCATTTTCCCTAACATCTCTATTGGACTGGAGTAAAAACGAGCGTAGATTTTTATAAAAACTTCAGACACCTCACATCCCCTGGCGCTGAATTGAAGCTGCCCCTTAATATTGACAGTGAAAGCTGCTGGAATATCTATCCCGTACGCTGAGGCCGTCTGTATAAATTCTGAGCTGCCCTTTAAACTCTACCATTAATCTCTCATGCGGTGACAAAACTGACGCACAGCCCATAGATCACCTTCGACTACATGACGAATGCCTAAAGTGTTTGACCTTTAGGAGGGTTGAATTTAATAATTTGTTATGTCAATGGCATCATAAAGGACATTAAAATAAAATCTGTGCATCACTTTTGTTTAGAAAGCCAGAGCCCTGACATTAGATGAGCTAGTAAACGTTCCGTGTTGTAATAACGCTTCAGAAGACAGCGATGCTCCGCGTAGGGTATACAGGGGGATTGTTAACCCAGATATGACAGAAATTTGGCTCAGTCAGCTTACTCCTCATTCCTGTGTCTTTGTTACACAGTGTACTTGGCATACGTACCTTCAATTTTTCCAAGCTGTAAGGGCAGGCAGCCAAAGTATTGTCTACGTGCTATGTCTAATTGCAGAGGGCTAATAAAATATGATTGGTCTCGGAGACTTGTAGTTGTAGTGAGGGCATCATGCTCACAATCTAGCAGTTATGATTTTAAGGCAAAAAATACTTTTACGACCCACATCATCTTTTTTTGTTTTGGAGGTTAATGCACAAGAAATAAGGAGGGGGGGGGGGGCATCTAGCATAGGAGCAAGAACCTAACAACGGATATGTTTTCAGCCCAACCGGCTGGTTCCTTTTCTATCTGCCATGAAATCTATTTGATCGGTTGACTATTTTTTTATTTTTTTTTATTCAGTTTATTTATAAGTTAACTACATAAGCGGTTGTTCTACAGCCATTGTTAACCTTGTTTGTAATATGAGAGGTATTCCCAGGATTCTACAACAATTAGGGGCATATTCAAAGTCCCGCCGCGTAAAAACTACTACCCTTATTACGGTAGTAGTTAAATGGATTTCAGCTCGCGGCTCAGGGAGCTGCGAGCTGAAATCCAGCGGGAAAATTACCGTATTAACGTTTTTTTCCACGCACTTTTACCGTAATAACGGTAATAGTGCGCGGACCGCGGGATTTTCGGTGTTTCCGCCGAGAATTGTATATGCCCCTTATAGTATTAATTATGCAAATGTGTTACCACTATTTCCGGGCTATATTTAAGCGGTTCTTCTATAAGAATGGAAGTTTTGTCTTAACATTTCTTTAGGATTGTTTTTTTTTTTTTGTTTTTTTTTTGGGGGGTTTTAGCGCCATACTTTTTATAATGTTTATTACCATTTTCAGCCTCTTACTATGCTAATGAGTAAAACTTGTTGCTTCGTTAACACCCCAATAAAATGTAGTTTTATAAAGTACACATCACACACTTATTTCCGTTTTTCTAGAATGCCCACCAGGATTGCAGAGAGATAGATAAAATATTTAGATGTCTCTTTTTTTTGTATACCCCAGTATCTACATTAATTTTAACTACGGAGGTTTTAGTAATCAATTTCCCGCAAGGAATATCCTGACAGTAGCCGTAGATGGCCGGAATTTCCAGGTATCCTGAATTAAATGAAATGCCCTCTAGAGATTTATTGCTTGATGTCTGCCAAGTACACTCTCACGGGCTGCTAAGTCTCTTCTAGTCTGCGTAGAGTTGGAATTTCACTGCTTGTGTCATTTTTCCAGACACTGTCCAGATTAAAGATTTGTCGCCTGTCTTGCTGGTTTCCGAATCCATAATTTAAGAGCTCTCGGATAACTGTATTATGAATATGAACTACTGGAGAATAGATCTGAAACTCTTCTCTGTGGCTGCTCTTAAAGGGTAACTCAAATCAAAAAAGTCTTCACAAATAAAATCATCCTGTTGGGTAATACAATTTACTAGAATAACTCCTGATACTAGAAATTGGACTTCTGTCTGAAATTGTCTGTTGAAAACTCATTATTGCTGCTGTTTGACAGGTGTATTACAGACCTTGCTATTCAACATCTTTAACCAAGGAAACGATGCAGTCCAAAGTTTGTTTAAAGGTCAAAGGAAGGTTAATTCATCACAACCTGTCAAATGGCAGCAGCAGTGTATATTTTTAGTTATGAACAGGCAATTTCAGGTAGAAGGCATACTTCAAGCATTGGGAGTCATTTCAGTAAGTTGTAGTAATCGGCTTAGCGATTTCAGTTGCGCAATCTCATTTTCTACTGTTACGGTTTTAATTGTTTCTGAAATTACATAAAAATAGTCTTAATTCCAATAAGCACATTTACATATATTTTTAATTTTATTGTTTTCATATATTGTGTTGCACCTCCTAGTAAGTTACTATCTGTGTTGAGCATCTAAACCTCTTCATGGACAGCTGTGGATACGCTATTTTATTATTTTCTGTTTTTTGCATTTGTTTAATGATAATAATTAGATGCATGTATAATAGGATTGTACTTGACTTGCAGAGTTCATCTTTCGGTAGACAAAATCCTCTAATCTACTGATCCTAGAGCCCTCCTGTGTATGATAAGCCTCTCGCTATACAATATCTTGGGGGCATAGACTAGTAGCAAAGGGTGGAAATGACATAATTTGGGATCGAGGTTGATGTCTCTGAATGGCATTTGTGCATAGCCAAGGACTGGAGTAATGCAGAGATGTAGGAGACTCTGCTACCTTAGTTTGCTCATAGGTGATACAGAGGGTCAGGGCCACCAAGGGGAATTTTGGGCAACTTCTACAGTCCCTTCCATAGCTGACTGGTGGCTTTTTCCACTACATAGGTGGGCACAAGCTCCGGTACATTGTTTATGCTGGATATAATAACCATATGCAGGTATGTTGAGGGGGGGAAGGTACAATCTCCAGTATTAGACTTCGTGGTTATGTTGTCTTTAAACCAGTATTCAAGGTGGGCTGGAATGCCATACCGCCACTTCTTCTACTGCTGTGATTGTAAAACTATTCAATTTCCACTCACTTACATTTTCCATACCGCCGCTTCTAAATTTCCACTTTGACTGCAGCTTTCAGGCTTAACAAGAGCAGACGGCCATGACGCCCATTTTAAGCAATGAGACATAATACTGATATAGAGGAGCCACAGATTATTGTAAACGGAGACGCTAGTAATGTTACACACACACACACACACACACACCCATTGCAGACTACATCACAATAATACAACTAATGTGAACAAGAGAATATTAGGCACTGCGTAAACCATTCAGTATCCATTTTTTTTTTATCTCTATTTACATAACATTTGGACATGAGAGAGGGCTACGTGGGGGAGAGAAAACAAAAACATCACTTGTGTTTTTATCTGGCTGCCTGACCTGAAACCTATCCTCCATTAGGAGTCATTAAATTAACATAATTTCGCAAAGAGATACAGGGTAAATTGGACTTACTTAATCATCATCAGCACATTTATTGATGTATATAAAACCAGGCAGCACCCCCTGCATCTATGGCATACTTGCCAACCTTTGGCAAGCTAAGTCCGGGAGATCCCAGGCAGGGGGGGGGGCGTGGTTGGAGGGCAGGAGGGGCAGGGCGCGCTAATTCGTGTCATTTTGGCTCTGCCCCCGCATCAAAATGCAGCGATTCACCGCGAATCGCGTCATTTTGAGGAGCATGTTGCCATACGTGGGATATTTGCCTGCTCTCCCGGGAGCCCGGGAGACCTACCCGAATTTCGGGAATCTCCCGGACATTCCGGGAGAGTTGGTACGTATGATATGGTAGTTCCACTGCTGTATTAAACCTTTTCACTTGGTGTAGTTATCTGTGTGTGATTTTTCTGGCTTCAGTCACCTGAATCAAACACCATGTAATATATCATAACAAATTGCACCTGTCCAAATGTAAAGCTGAGAGTCTGGTGGTAAAACCCAAGCACAGACTGAACATTCGACTTTCTTTTTTGCAGCTTATTCCAATCGGCCTTAAATTACTGCCGTAGAAATGAGAGAGAGTGAAAATAATCTGTCCATAAATCTGTAGCCTGTTTTGTGTGACTGTCCTCTCAGACCTGCCGCCTCTAATCCCGGTGTGGTGTCTGAGAGATCTGGGCACGTCTGGTGTCTCGCTGTGTGTGGAATAAATAAATGCAATTAAACAGAGACCTGTTCTCCGCTTATTCTAGAATCTTATCCAAGAAAATGAAAATGACGTACAGGATATGAGTTCATTCCAGAATCACCCCTGTTCACTTCACTCCGAAAACCAGCTGTCTCCAACGGGACCAGCGGCGCCTATCTCTACAGCAGTCAAGGTAAGTGTCAATAAGTGATGTTTTAAACTGCCAAAAAAACTATTCAGGTTAATTTTACTTTATTGTCTGAAGTTATCTTTATTGACGGTAGTAATTTCTGGTGCGGATGGAGAATATTTTTTTAGGCAGAAAGTCTCCGCTTGTGTTCTTTGGCACACTGATCAGGGACTTCACTTCAACCGTCCTACATCTCCATAGGGATTATATGTAGTGGATGGGGATCCTTGGTGCAACCAAAGATCCCCATCCCCGTCCCCAGGACTTTTTATAACGTAAATTTGTTGCAACATGTTAGTTGCTGTCTCTTATATTATTTTAAACTTCAGCGGCTTTAAGAGTATGGAAGGAATCAATCTTGGTGCTTTTGGCAAATTAAGTCCCATGACCAAGACCTTTGGATTGTTGGTCTTCAGATAATAAGTTGCTAAACATATTGAGCATGTAATATGATCAGCATGTTGCAGTCTGCTTTTTTGCTTGGTCTGTTTCACTATGGATCACGTTGAAACTGAATTGATGTCATACCACAAATAGGGGGTGTCTGAGAGCAATAGATGCGTTTAGCCAAATACGTCCGTAAAGTATCAAATGTAACTTGTAGCCACTGAGGGGCTACAGGTAATGGATATAATATAATATAGTACTACAGCGATAACCTCTGTTCTTATTTGGAATTCTCAGACCAAGTCTTCCACGGACACCAAGAACAGGCACAAGAAACCAAAAGACATCAAACCGAAGGTGAAAAAACTCAAATATCACCAGTACATTCCTCCAGACCAAAAGGCAGAGAAATCTCCTCCGCCCATGGACTCTGCCTACGCCCGACTCCTCCAACAGCAGCAGCTCTTTCTTCAACTGCAAATCCTAAGTCAACAACAGCAACAACACTTCAATTACCCGGGCATGCACCACTCGCATCTCAAGTACGTGCGCAACGCCATTGAATGTATTGTTTTACCCCATTATAACATGAACCTATGGATGGAGACATCACCATCTAATAGTTCCATCATCAGCTGTAAGCTTGTACCCATGCTAGAGTTGTTAACAAGGCGGGTGGTACCTGCTAGCCTAGGTGGAGCCGATGGTTAGGGGGTGCCACTGAATGAGTGACATCATTTCACTCATCCAGTGTTTTTAAGTCCTATGTGGCACCCCCACGTAGAGCACTGGCCACTAACAGCTTCTTACGTTAAGTTGCCAGCTGCTGCCCCTCCGTGTGTGAGGGGCTGTGAGCGCGGTGCCTGGCTATGGTGTCACAGTCAAGAGCTACACTCTCCGTGGGGCGCCCCTTCCAAGGAGGTGAGGCACCCCTTGGTTTGTTAAGCTGTATGGGTGTGTTTTTCATGCGACTGTTACACCTAGGAAATGCCCTCCTACAATGTTGTATTATATATTTAGGAGAGGCACAGTCATGCCGTGGTTGGCATTGCTGCCTCCCAGTGTTGGGTTAATGGGTTCAATTCCTACCAATTTGGAGTTTGTATGTTCTCCATGTGTTTTGTTTGAGGGTCCTCCAGTTACTGCAGTTGTCCTCCCACACAGTCTAAGAACATGCAGTAAGTTAATTGGTTTCCTTCAGCATTTAGGTATGAATATCATCAGACACTGTTGTTTATTTCCATTGCGTGGGATACACCATTGTGCCAAACTCTCCGCACTGAATACAATCGTATTTTAGTATCCCAGTTTAACACTATTATAACTTTATTAAAATAAACACGGGTAAACTAAATAGAACATGTAATGTATAATATTTGATGTCCTGATTTGGGATGTTTAATTTAACAATGCTGTATTTCTTTTAAGGCAGCCAAATGATCAAATGACTCGGAATGTCAACACCCCAACAATTCACAGTCCTTCATTGTCTCCAGTGAAGACCACTTTTTCTGGCCAGGCCAATGTGTGCTCTATGAAGCCAGGATTACTGCCCTCTAATCTGGATGACTTGAAAGTAAGTTATAATGGATTGTCTAACCAAAACGACATGCAGGAAATTTTGTCTGAGAATAAACTATTTCAAGTTGACTAAGAAGTTTCCGCAAGGAAAGTAATGACCCAAAAACTCCTAAAATATTTGTGATAATAATCTTATTAATGATCTGAGAGATAGCATTTTAGTTAAACATTGTTAAAGAATGGTGTGAAAAATGAAAAAAAAAAAAATGTTTTATTTTAGCCTGACGTAAATGACTTTAAGGCTTTAGATGCCTCTGGTATACCTACACAGCTAAATATTTGGATACTTTTTTTTTTCAAGGTCTCCGAGTTAAGACAACAACTTAGAATACGTGGTTTGCCTGTGTCTGGTACAAAGACATCACTGATGGAGCGACTACGGCCCTTTCAGGAGTGCAGTAGTAATAGTGTTCCAACCTTTGGTGAAATCACAACGGTTACTTTCCCCGTTACACCAAATAACAATCTTTCAAATTACCAAACACACCCCTCAGCTGGAGTTATGTCAAATGGATTCTATCAGTTTGGTAGCACTAGTTCCACCCCACCAATATCCCCAGCCTCTTCTGATCTCTCGGTTAGTGGTTCTTTGCCTGATACCTTCAGCGATGGGCCAATGTCTTCTCCTCAGTTTGGTCTACACCCTTCCCCTATCCACATAAGTGCTGAGGAAAGTCTAATGAGCAGCATCAACAGTGGTAGCTACCAAGTAGAACTGGAAGGCATTGATGCTGAAAAAGACAAAATGTTGGTGGAGAAGCAGAAGGTCATCAATGAGTTGACCTGGAAGCTTCAGCAAGAGCAAAGACAGGTTGAAGAGCTCAGGCTGCAGCTGCAAAAGCGGAAAGGGAGCTGTGGGCCTCAAGACAAGACACTCCCATCTCATCACTTTTTTGGGTTACCTATCAAACAGGAAAATGTGTCCAGTTGTCCCTTTGCATTGAAGCAAATGACTATGAAAACACAGACAAACGCCTCAGAGAAACTGGGATCATGTACTACGCAACCAATACCTTGCTTGATAAATAATCATTGTATGGAGACTTCAAACTCGAACTCCATCATGTCTTCTACATTCTTAAGTCCCCAGTGTTCTCCCCAACACTCTCCACTTGGAACTACAAATAGTCCGCAACACATCAGCCTACCCCCATCTCCCAACAACCACTACCTACTGTCTGTATCTCCGAGCTCCCAAGGAGACGCTCGCAGTGTATCTCCGCATATCAACCATCGGATTCGCACAGCCCAGGTATAAGAGCAACCTAAGTAAACGTGTGTTTGTGTGTTTATGTGTGTGTATCTTTTTATTGCCTCCGCACCTAATAAGTTTATCAGATCTCTTATGCTTTTCTTTCGGTGGCACAGTTCATTACAGCATAAATTTATATGGCCCCTACAGTGGTTGTTAATGGGTTAAGAGGTTGTATCTAGAGGGAAACATTGTTCTCCTTCTAGGGAACACAAACTTCAGGAACTATTCAGGGGGTATCTGGCAGATGACTGAAATTTTTTCAATAACTGTTAACGTTGTGTTCTTCATCGTTTTTTGGGGGTTTTTTTTAAAGATGGGTTAGTATGTTTTAACTCTGTCCAGAACATGTTTTAAGTTCACATGTAATGATCAATCCACTGCAAACCCTGAAAGAACAGCCATAAACTATTGTCTTACAACTTTGCTTTTCCAGAATCCTGGGAGCGCAGTCTGCTTTTCGCCAAACCAGAACGCGTTACAGCCACCGTATGTTGATCAATCGGAAAACAAGCAGAGTAACAAAGATGGAGTCCAACCAAAGAGCCCAACCGTGCCAGGAAAGGTAAATTGTTCTTGGACATGAAGTTCTGAGTGAGATGAAAACTTAATATATTATAATTTGTACCGTTTCATACACCTAATGCTGCATGTGCCTATTTTTAAGCACTGTAAACTACTCAATATGTTCTATTGAACTATATAAGAGGCCCCTAGTTTCTAAAAGTACCTCGCGTGTGTGTGTGTATATGTATGTATGTGTGTGTATATATATATATATATATTTTCTTTTTTTTCTTTTTTTAATACTTGCTGTATAATTGATACCATAAGAGAGCCAGCATAGGTTTTTTTTTAAAAAAAACAAACTAGGAGGAACCACCAGTGCTACTGTCACCAGGAGACTTCCTCACTTTTAGAAGTCTGCACACAATGCAGTGTACTTTAGTAGAACACTGCTTTAATTGGCTCCTGAGTTTTACGCTAAGCCCAGAGGTTGTCTATGACTGCCCAGTTTTGGTGAGGGAGTCGAAGGATGAGGGCCTTTCCCCAAAATATGCAAAACATAGGAACTACGTTTTGTTTTGCATACACTCCGCTCCAATGATGCCAACGGGAGTAGGTTTAAATTATGCTCAAGTCTTTCTTCCTTTGTTATTAGGCAATGCAAGACACATTGGCGATTCTAGAAAATCTTCAAAACTGTTCTTTGGAATATTCACCTTGGTCTGCATTTTAGATTCACAATGTTGCACGTAACGCCAACCTACCCACCCCACACATCATCCTATTCCCAGCTCGATTCTTAAAATTATGAATTCGGTGAAATACAAATTTACAAAGACCATATGGAATGCCATTCCATGGAATGGTGAAACACAAGGCTTGAATATTGTATAATCGGAACGTTGCATCTCTGCGAAACGGCCTGTTCCGCTGCGATTCCGCTCCTCTAGTCAATACGTTTAACCATACAGGAATCATTGTGTGTCTTCAAGCCTATGAGGCCCCTTCATTTAGCAGATTCAATTTGTCTAGCTTGCCAAAGTATCCTTGGTGCCTCAAACATTCTATCAAAAAATTTATTGTGTTTAAGTGATATAAAAAGTTTTTTCAATAAAAAGATGAAACAATCATAATATTGCTTATTTTATTTAATAGGGCTTTTTGAAAGTGTATAGAAATGTATTTTACATTTAGAAAATGGCTGTAAAATTAAAAAATAGCTGATTTTTTTTTTTTTTAAATGACACATGGATAAAACCATGGTGATATTTCTTGAGCTTTGGACCATTTTTGATTTTACGTGAAAAAAATAAATCTAATCTAAGTTTAAATTAAAAGTTAAAGCCGCGTCCATACACTATATGTATAGGAAAAATGGTCATGTATCATTTGAACCTGACATATTTAAAACAGAGTCCTGTGTATCCTTTCCATCCCAATGGGGACATCTGTTTTCCATTTTTGCCACAGTTTATTTCCCTATTAGGTAGAGTACTTTTGTCAATTTAAACTTCAGTTTAAATATATACAATAAATTAGTACTGGAGTCTTTGTCCAAATTAAAGCATGGGATTTATTTTTCAGACACATACTTAATTTATACTTTATATACTGTATTTACTTGCAGATAACTGCTTTACAACCATCACCCCAGGCAGGCCTTTCATCCCCATGTACGACATTGTCTAGCGCAACCTCATCAGTTTCCAAGCAGCTACCATCCTATGAGGATGCAGTCAGACAGGTAAAAAGCTATAGGTCATTTTTTTTTCTATTTTCTAACCCTTTTTTTTCAAGAGAAGTTAAAAGTTTTGGGAATTTAATATTTGAACTAAGCGTATTATTAACCGGGTCATTATACTAGTAGATGCTGAAACGCATCCACCCAATTAAATGTCGATGGTATTTGCCTTGGAATCTCGTATAATTGGTCCAAAAATTTCACCATGGAATCCAATGATGTCACTGATAGGTGGTTTGCTTCGGAATTTTAATTACACGGTATGCAAACGCATTTAATATTTGATTGGACAGAAAATTTGATGACACTTCAAAATTATGCAGAAACCTTCTTACAAATGAGGTTGTTTAAATATAGGACAATATTTGGGAATTGTGTGTTCTTGTTAATCGTGATGGTCTATTTAGAAAACATGACCTTCTATGATGATTAAAAAATACTGTCTCCTGGATCACAAGTTTGGCAAACCTATCTTTTTAGGCGTAGGTTGATAAAGATCTGAGAGAGACGACTAGAGATACACAATGTACTTCATTTGTCCACATCCACTTTTTCAAGTGGCTGCTTAAGATTTTTTTGTAAATCCCATATAACAATTTGTTAATAAAGTTCCTTATGGCAATTTGTTCATTCCACAGCAAATCACAAGGAGTCAACAGATGGACGAACTTCTCGATGTCCTGATTGAGAGTGGAGGTAAGACTGCAACCACAAACTATGTTATAGCGTAAGTTTGTAGAATTCATAAATGTGGTTGAACAGGATCTCGCTATTAAGCCTACTGCCCACCACTTAAATGTATCCAATTTGCCTACACACGTGTGTGGCTGAATTAAATACTGGAGTGGCCATTTGGCATCTAAATTCACAAACGTACCGATCCAGTTGGCCAATGTGGTTATTTTTTTAACCAACTTGACCTGACATTAAACTATGCGTGGCCAACTAACTTAAGCTGGGTACACACTACAGAAATTTCGACCAACTATTTATGCCGAGCGATTTTACATGCGACCGATGGTCCGATCGCTCGGTCCATGGACTGCATACACACTAGCCTTGTTTAGGACGATAAAGGGAAGAGCGGACGTCCCTTTAGCGACTTTTTACAGCCATGTTGTCGTGAGCAATGACTGTAATTTCGTACTCACTGTTGTGGATCAGTCGGGAGTTTATATACACTACACAGCGGAAACGAGATTGGAACGAAAATATTAAACGGTACGACCAACCAAATGAGGCGACAATCGTCCATTTGGGCAGACTTTCGACCATCGTGTCACTGCACACACTGACCCGACTTTTGACCGAGCGGTCGTATGTCGGCTGATTTAGCCGATTATTGGCTGAAAACTGTGTAGTGTGTACCCAGCTTTAGCACTTAGAATTTAACTTAAATGTGATCACTCAGAATTAAGCATTTATCCGCAAACAAACCCGTTGTCACAAGTCCACCATATTGCTTCTTTACTTTTAGATCCAATCGTTCAGCTTGATCATGGAACTAGCAGATCCATCAGGCCATTTGTGTGTGTGTGTGTGTGTCAAATTGTCCACACATCCTAGTCCCCAAATGACTAGAACTGCCCACATATGAGAGGCTTACAAATGTTATTTGCAATTGCTACAATATTGCTTTAAAATTGTATGATTACATATGTTTCCATTATATTGCTTCAGAAATGCCAGCCAATGCCAAAGACGAGAGGCCATGTGGTCAGAAACTCAATCAGCTGAACGTGTCAACTGGAAACACAAACTTGTCTGCTTCAAACCCTCACCTTCCATATGACAATTGCTCAAACAACGACAGCCACCTTGAAGTCTTACTAAATTCTCACAGCCCCATCGGAAAACCCACGGAAATCCCACTGCTTAAGATCGGCACTGATGACGCACATTTCGAACGGGTTATCAATGGATTTCCAGGAAAAGTCAATGAAGATATACTCCCATCCCGAGAAGTCTTGGAAACTTCTCTATCTCCCATGGAGACCCAAATGTCCCCATCATCTGCCGAAAGCACTGCCCTCCATCATTTGAGTTTTACGGAATCTCCTTGGGAAACAATGGAGTGGTTGGACTTAACGCCACCGAGTTCAGCTACGGGCTTGGGATCACTCGCCACTACTGGGCCCAACATTTTCAACACTGATTTCCTAGATGTTACAGATCTCAACTTAAATAATGCCATGGACCTGCACTTAGAACAGTGGTAGGTGCTCTCTCTTGAAGGACTTCTGACTATATAGATATCAATGCAAAATCCAAATAGTGACCTTACCAACGACCAGCTTTGTCATTTAAAGGAATCTAGATTTCTATGTATAAGCCATAAATGTTCTAGATTAGCCATCAATAAATCTCCCTATTGCCTTTGTTACCTGAATCATGTATCAAAGTGAATTAGAATAACCGAGTGCTACCTATCAGGGTTTCATAAAGAACGGCAATCTTAGGGGCATATTCAATTAGCTTTCCGGTTCGCGGGATCGCGCCAGAACGGCCCGCAAAGTCAATCCATGGTACCGCAATAACGTGGATTTTCGTTCGCAGCCCATAGGGTTGCGTATGAAAATCTGCGTTAATGCGGTACCGTATTAACGACAATACTGCGTTACCGTGAACCGGAAAGCTAATTGAAAATGCCCCTTAAAGTCTAAAGTTTACAGACAAAAAAACATACTTCCCTTGTACCAGGTGTAATCTTTAATGGTTGTGCATTATACAGGATCTGTGAACTACATTAAGTTGCATTAGAAAAAAGATTGCCTGCAAAACATTGTGCTTTATGTACAGTTTAATTCCTGCCTAATAGTGTTCCAGACAATACAAAGAAGTTTAATTGAGCAAGTACCCAACATTAGATTTCATTTTCTTTTTTAAGCTAACAATGGTTCCTTTTTGTTTGGCAGCTGTGATGGACCTACAGTAGCTACTATAAAAATATATAAATCAAAATATTTCTTACTGGAAATAACATTTCATATGGCGTTTATAATTTTATTTTTCTATAATAAAAAAAAAATACCGTCCCATATATTTTTTTTATTTTTTTTTTTTCAACTTGAAAGAACCATTTTTTGTGCCATTATATTTTTTTAACTTTACTCCATTAGTTTTGTATTGTAATTCATTTAAATATTGGTACAATACTGCACTGTCATCTGTCAAACATTTCGTTATTTTTCTTTCATTTCAATCTTTGCCTTTGGACTTTAAATGCACATTATACAGCATCCAAAATTATACCTTAGTATATAAAAAACAATATAGCTCATCAATTACTTTTCATCAGTGTTTTGGTTACTTTTGTGCTTGCGGGAAATCCCTTATTAGCGATTATGGGACCTGTTGTCAAGATTCCATTCCGAAGTTCACTTTAGTAAATCTTGTTTTCATGAGAAAAATGAAAGGGGGGATTTCATACGGAAGAACTTTAAGGTCCGTGAAATGTTATCCAGGAGAGATAAGCTCACAACTTGGAGTCAGTGGAGAAACTATGACTAACTGGGAAGTTGAGAAGACAATGTCAAGTAGAGGTCACTCTTATGTCCAATACACCTCTTCTCCCATCTGCTTTATTGTTTTCTTCTAAACATAACCTGGATTTCACAGCATCAACAAGACATAACTTCACACTGCATTATTACTCTAGATGTCCAATGTAGGAATTTAACCAGGGTCCTGTAAATCAAATGTATTCAACCCCATATATCCTGTACATGTAATAGATTGGATTGTATGCATGCACACGTGTGTATGGCTTTGTAACATATATACGTGTGTTTTCTGAACTATATAAATTATAGAGAAATGTAAGTGCACAGTGTAGTCTGTTAGCCCGGTAAATACAGATACTGTACAGACATCACTCCTGCCAAATGTTAATAACTACATTGAAACTCACTTTGTATTTACGCTACTGGAAGAAAATACACACTAACTTTCTTTTGACTGTTTAACCCCCAATCCTGTATTTCTAACGGGGTTAATATGACACGTTTTAGGTTGGGCGAAAATGTATAAAAACAAAGACTTCTGCACCTAGCTGTAACATTTACACTGTATATACGATCTATTTTTTTTTTGTATGTGTTAAAATCCTTTTTTTAAAAAAAAATACAGGAAGTGTTTATACAAGATAATTTTGTTCACCAATTTAACGACTGCGTTGCTGCATGCTGTATATAGGTAGAAGTAGCTGTTTACATTGAAGTTCACCCTTTTCTTCTATTGTACAAATGTTCACTGTGCACTGCTAATATAGAGTATGATCACTGATCGTGTCTAGAAGTTTTATTTTTAAGAGTTATTTAGAAGCCATTCCATACTGATCTAAAAGTTGCACTTTATGTCAGCATAGTTATAACCATAATTTGCAGTGTTTAAACATTTTTTTGGGGGGGGGGGGGTTCTTTTGCGTCCAACATTTTTTTTAGCATTCAGATAAAGCTCTATATTTTTTTATTTATTTCTTGTTTTCAAACTTGAGCTTTTTCAATGGAGAAGTCCTGAGGCACACTGGTTATTTCCCAGAACCCCTTGCATCTTTGTATTTATCACCTACTGACAAGTCTTTCCTGCAGGAAAGGTTTATGCAAGTCAAAGAAAAAAATAAACCACTTAGTGTAGCATACTGTATGTAACGCTATATGTAATTGTTGCAAAGACCACATAAGTAGTGGCAGACATTTTGTTTTTCACTCAAACAAAAGTGTAAATAAATAATTTATGACACGGGGCTAATAAAAATTAATTAACATGGTATTGAGTTGTAACTAATAGTAGCCAATCGGCTATTTACTTTGCTAATTTGTTGTAAGGCAGTCTAATACCTTGTCTAATCATGAAATTATAAAAGCTTGATCCTTTTTCTTTTTTAAGTGCTCTACAAGCAGAAATAATTTGCATATGATCATACAATTTTGATGGCTGTATGATTCATTTGTAATTCCCAATACCAAGACAGTACTTTAATAGTTCCACAAAGTATGCCTATTTTTTATGAAATGCCCAATTTTATTTTAAGTCTTATGAAGTCATAGATTTCTCTTAGACAGTATATGTATGAGCAGCACAAAGTAAGGATGTGAGCAGAGGACTCTGGGAAACAATCCTGCTCCACTGAAGCAATATCATCAATTTCTTTCAATATCTGCAATTGAAAATTGGAATATTTTATCATATGCAGCATTTTGTGAATTTTTGGACACGTTTTATGACCTTTTTTGTTCCTTTTAATTTAAAAGGAAAGAAGATGAAAGGGTTGGCAGCTGAGTATTATGTATTTTTTGTTGACTTTGAGCTCCATATAAGCCATTACCATGACTCAAATGAGGTTTTCTCTAGCAGGAAAAAAAAATAGGGAACTTAATCTCTTATATTTTATTTTTTAGTGGATGCATAAATTAAGAGCTTTAATACAATTTTGAATTAATAGTCTATCAAAGTACTCATTAATATATTTTAAGTTTCACTAATATTTTGATGCCAGTCATTTAATCAATCACTGTTTCTGAATGAAAAATAAAACAGTAAATTCTATAAAATTGCAAGTATGATTTTTAAAAATACTCTGATGCGTCTTATAATACTCAACTACTGTTTGTAGCAGCCAATTAAATGTGGACAACAGTCCGCCATTTCCAGTCCACAATTCTTAACCGCCAAGAGGACATTGTTACATATTCTAGCTGTCAGGATGTTACTGGAAAAAAAAAGCTAGGTATGTTATTATATCTTTTAGGGGACCAAGTCCTTCTTGGGTACAGTGATAATTTTTTACTAAATTAAACACTAGGGTACGAGAACTCCATTTTCATATGTCCTGTTCTTACACATGCTGGATTCACTTCACATCATCCAAAACTTTTTTCATTTTCACATTTTTTTCTTTTATAAGGGAACTCCTGAAACATCTTAAATTTTAAG